>NW_026870574.1:300000-600000 GCF_963576545.1 Limanda limanda | reverse complement strand
CGATCGGTACCATCCCCGAGCTTGTACGACCTTCGGAAAGGGTCGACCGACGAAATTCCCCAAAATCTGAGGAGATATTCTTGAATAACTTTTTTTGTGAAGGTCGGAGAGACTTGAAAAGTGGTTGCGTCTGAACTAATTTGGGTCCTGCGGATCGATTGGTACCATCCCCGAGCTTGTACGACCTTCGGAAGGGGTCGACCGACGAAATTCCCCAAAATCTGAGGAGATATTCTTGAATAACTTTTTTTGTGAAGGTCGGAGAGACTTGGAAAGTGGTTGCGTCTGGACTAATTTGGGTCCTGCGGATCGATTGGTACCATCCCCGAGCTTGTACGACCTTCGGAAGGGGTCGACCGACGAAATTCCCCAAAATCTGAGGAGATATTCTTGAATAACTTTTTTTGTGAAGGTCGGAGAGACTTGGACAGTGGTTGCGTCTGGACTAATTTGGGTCCTGCGGATCGATTGGTACCATCCCCGAGCTTGTACGACCTTCGGAAGGGGTCGACCGTCGAAATTCCCCCAAATCTGAGGAGATATTCTTGAATAACTTTTTTGGTGAAGGTCGGAGAGACTTGGAAAGTGGTTCCGTCTGGACTAATTTGGGTCCTGCGGATCGATTGGTACCATCCCCGAGCTTGTACGACCTTCGGAAGGGGTCGACCGACGAAATTCCCCCAAATCTGAGGAGATATTCTTGAATAACTTTTTTGGTGAAGGTCGGAGAGACTTGGAAAGTGGTTCCGTCTGGACTAATTTGGGTCCTGCGGATCGATTGGTACCATCCACGAGCTTGTACGACCTTCAGAAGGGGTCGACCGACGAAATTCCCCCAAATCTGAGGAGATATTCTTGAATAACTTTTTTTGTGAAGGTCGGAGAGACTTGCAAATAGGCTCTACTCCCACTAAATGGGGCAATGCGCATCGATCGGTACCATCCCCGAGCTTGTACGACCTTCGGAAAGGGTCGACCGACGAAATTCCCCAAAATCTGAGGAGATATTCTTGAATAACTTTTTTTGTGAAGGTCGGAGAGACTTGAAAAGTGGTTGCGTCTGAACTAATTTGGGTCCTGCGGATCGATTGGTACCATCCCCGAGCTTGTACGACCTTCGGAAGGGGTCGACCGACGAAATTCCCCAAAATCTGAGGAGATATTCTTGAATAACTTTTTTTGTGAAGGTCGGAGAGACTTGGAAAGTGGTTGCGTCTGGACTAATTTGGGTCCTGCGGATCGATTGGTACCATCCCCGAGCTTGTACGACCTTCGGAAGGGGTCGACCGACGAAATTCCCCCAAATCTGAGGAGATATTCTTGAATAACTTTTTTGGTGAAGGTCGGAGAGACTTGGAAAGTGGTTCCGTCTGGACTAATTTGGGTCCTGCGGATCGATTGGGACCATCCCCGAGCTTGTACGACCTTCGGAAGGGGTCGACCGACGAAATTCCCCCAAATCTGAGGAGATATTCTTGAATAACTTTTTTTGTGAAGGTCGGAGAGACTTGGAAAGTGGATGCGTATGGACTAATTTTTGTCCTGCGGATCGATGGTACCATCCCCGAGCTTGTACGACCTTCGGAAGGGGTCGACCGACGAAATTCCCCAAAATCTGAGGAGATATTCTTGAATAACTTTTTTGGTGAAGGTCGGAGAGACTTGAAAAGTGGTTGCGTCTGGACTAATTTGGGTCCTGCGGATCGATTGGTACCATCCCCGAGCTTGTACGACCTTCGGAAGGGGTCGACCGACGAAATTCCCCAAAATCTGAGGAGATATTCTTGAATAACTTTTTTTGTGAAGGTCGGAGAGACTTGGACAGTGGTTGCGTCTGGACTAATTTGGGTCCTGCGGATCGATTGGTACCATCCCCGAGCTTGTACGACCTTCGGAAGGGGTCGACCGTCGAAATTCCCCAAAATCTGAGGAGATATTCTTGAATAACTTTTTTTGTGAAGGTCGGAGAGACTTGCAAGTAGGCTCTACCCCCACTAAATGGGGCAATGCGCATCGATCGGTACCATCCTTGAGCTTCTCCGACTTTCGGAAGGGGTCGAACGAGCAAATGGTAAAATTGACTGATTTGGGGAATGTCAACACATGTGCTGACGGACAGACGGAGATATACTGGTTAGGTTTAGGCATGGGGAAGGGTTGGTTAGGGTTAGTGTATGGATTCAGGTCAGGGTTCGGCACCTCTCTGCACTCTTACCTGTCATGTTGAAGGAAGTGGAGCCTGGTATGATGTATCCAAAGCACTGCCTCCTTGGCCCCCCCGGCCTGGCAACTCCTGTGCCCCATACACCGCACGGCCCAAGGAGATGCTTTACTGTCATTCTAACAAGCGACTTACCTTGGAAATCTCCATCACGATTGGTGTCTAAAGAGCTGTTTATCTGTGGGGAACATCTATTCTGTGTGAGGCCACGTTAGGGTTAGGGTTAGGGTTAGGGTTAGGGATAAAAGCACATAGGAGAAGGAGATATTCTTGAATAACGTTTTTGGTGAAGGTCGGAGAGACTTGGAAAGTGGTTCCGTCTGGACTAATTTGGGTCCTGCGGATCGATTGGTACCTTCCCCGAGCTTGTACGACCTTCGGAAGGGGTCGACCGACGAAATTCCCCCAAATCTGAGGAGATATTCTTGAATAACTTTTTTGGTGAAGGTCGGAGAGACTTGGAAAGTGGTTCCGTCTGGACTAATTTGGGTCCTGCGGATCGATTGGTACCATCCCCGAGCTTGTACGACCTTCGGAAGGGGTCGACCGACGAAATTCCCCCAAATCTGAGGAGATATTCTTGAATAACTTTTTTGGTGAAGGTCGGAGAGACTTGGAAAGTGGTTCCGTCTGGACTAATTTGGGTCCTGCGGATCGATTGGTACCATCCACGAGCTTGTACGACCTTCGGAAGGGGTCGACCGACGAAATTCCCCCAAATCTGAGGAGATATTCTAGAATAACTTTTTTTGTGAAGGTCGGAGAGACTTGCAAATAGGCTCTACTCCCACTAAATGGGGCAATGCGCATCGATCGGTACCATCCCCGAGCTTGTACGACCTTCGGAAAGGGTCGACCGACGAAATTCCCCAAAATCTGAGGAGATATTCTTGAATAACTTTTTTTATGAAGGTCCGAGAGACTTGAAAAGTGGTTGCGTCTGAACTAATTTGGGTCCTGCGGATCGATTGGTACCATCCCCGAGCTTGTACGACCTTCGGAAGGGGTCGACCGACGAAATTCCCCAAAATCTGAGGAGATATTCTTGAATAACTTTTTTTGTGAAGGTCGGAGAGACTTGGAAAGTGGTTGCGTCTGGACTAATTTGGGTCCTGCGGATCGATTGGTACCATCCCCGAGCTTGTACGACCTTCGGAAGGGGTCGACCGACGAAATTCCCCCAAATCTGAGGAGATATTCTTGAATAACTTTTTTGGTGAAGGTCGGAGAGACTTGGAAAGTGGTTCCGTCTGGACTAATTTGGGTCCTGCGGATCGATTGGGACCATCCCCGAGCTTGTACGACCTTCGGAAGGGGTCGACCGACGAAATTCCCCCAAATCTGAGGAGATATTCTTGAATAACTTTTTTTGTGAAGGTCGGAGAGACTTGGAAAGTGGTTGCGTATGGACTAATTTGGGTCCTGCAGATCGATTGGTACCATCCCCGAGCTTGTACGACCTTCGGAAGGGGTCGACCGACGAAATTCCCCAAAATCTGAGGAGATATTCTTGAATAACTTTTTTGGTGAAGGTCGGAGAGACTTGAAAAGTGGTTGCGTCTGGACTAATTTGGGTCCTGCGGATCGATTGGTACCATCCCCGAGCTTGTACGACCTTCGGAAGGGGTCGAACGACGAAATTCCCCAAAATCTGAGGAGATATTCTTGAATAACTTTTTTTGTGAAGGTCGGAGAGACTTGAAAAGTGGTTGCGTCTGGACTAATTTGGGTCCTGCGGATCGATTGGTACCATCCCCGAGCTTGTACGACCTTCGGAAGGGGTCGACCGACGAAATTCCCCAAAATCTGAGGAGATATTCTTGAATAACTTTTTTTGTGAAGGTCGGAGAGACTTGAAAAGTGGTTGCGTCTGGACTAATTTGGGTCCTGCGGATCGATTGGTACCATCCCCGAGCTTGTACGACCTTCGGAAGGGGTCGACCGACGAAATTCCCCAAAATCTGAGGAGATATTCTTGAATAACTTTTTTTGTGAAGGTCGGAGAGACTTGGACAGTGGTTGCGTCTGGACTAATTTGGGTCCTGCGGATCGATTGGTACCATCCCCGAGCTTGTACGACCTTCGGAAGGGGTCGACCGTCGAAATTCCCCAAAATCTGAGGAGATATTCTTGAATAACTTTTTTTGTGAAGGTCGGAGAGACTTGCAAGTAGGCTCTACCCCCACTAAATGGGGCAATGCGCATCGATCGGTACCATCCTTGAGCTTCTCCGACTTTCGGAAGGGGTCGAACGAGCAAATGGTAAAATTGACTGATTTGGGGAATGTCAACACATGTGCTGACGGACAGACGGAGATATACTGGTTAGGTTTAGGCATGGGGAAGGGTTGGTTAGGGTTAGTGTATGGATTCAGGTCAGGGTTAGGCACCTCTCTGCACTCTTACCTGTCATGTTGAAGGAAGTGGAGCCTGGTATGATGTATCCAAAGCACTGCCTCCTTGGCCCCCCCGGCCTGGCAACTCCTGTGCCCCATACACCGCACGGCCCAAGGAGATGCTTTACTGTCATTCTAACAAGCGACTTACCTTGGAAATCTCCATCACGATTGGTGTCTAAAGAGCTGTTTATCTGTGGGGAACATCTATTCTGTGTGAGGCCACGTTAGGGTTAGGGTTAGGGTTAGGGTTAGGGATAAAAGCACATAGGAGAAGGAGATATTCTTGAATAACGTTTTTGGTGAAGGTCGGAGAGACTTGGAAAGTGGTTCCGTCTGGACTAATTTGGGTCCTGCGGATCGATTGGTACCTTCCCCGAGCTTGTACGACCTTCGGAAGGGGTCGACCGACGAAATTCCCCCAAATCTGAGGAGATATTCTTGAATAACTTTTTTGGTGAAGGTCGGAGAGACTTGGAAAGTGGTTCCGTCTGGACTAATTTGGGCCCTGCGGATCGATTGGTACCATCCCCGAGCTTGTACGACCTTCGGAAGGGGTCGACCGACGAAATTCCCCCAAATCTGAGGAGATATTCTTGAATAACTTTTTTGGTGAAGGTCGGAGAGACTTGGAAAGTGGTTCCGTCTGGACTAATTTGGGTCCTGCGGATCGATTGGTACCATCCACGAGCTTGTACGACCTTCGGAAGGGGTCGACCGACGAAATTCCCCCAAATCTGAGGAGATATTCTTGAATAACTTTTTTGGTGAAGGTCGGAGAGACTTGGAAAGTGGTTCCGTCTGGACTAATTTGGGTCCTGCGGATCGATTGGTACCATCCACGAGCTTGTACGACCTTCGGAAGGGGTCGACCGACGAAATTCCCCCAAATCTGAGGAGATGTTCTTGAATAACTTTTTTTGTGAAGGTCGGAGAGACTTGCAAATAGGCTCTGCTCCCACTAAATGGGGCAATGCACATCGATCGGTACCATCCCCGAGCTTGTACGACCTTCGGAAAGGGTCGACCGACGAAATTCCCCAAAATCTGAGGAGATATTCTTGAATAACTTTTTTTGTGAAGGTCGGAGAGACTTGAAAAGTGGTTGCGTCTGAACTAATTTGGGTCCTGCGGATCGATTGGTACCATCCCCGAGCTTGTACGACCTTCGGAAGGGGTCGACCGACGAAATTCCCCCAAATCTGAGGAGATATTCTTGAATAACTTTTTTTGTGAAGGTCGGAGAGACTTGGAAAGTGGTTGCGTCTGGACTAATTTGGGTCCTGCGGATCGATTGGTACCATCCCCGAGCTTGTACGACCTTCGGAAGGGGTCGACCGACGAAATTCCCCCAAATCTGAGGAGATATTCTTGAATAACTTTTTTGGTGAAGGTCGGAGAGACTTGGAAAGTGGTTCCGTCTGGACTAATTTGGGTCCTGCGGATCGATTGGGACCATCCCCGAGCTTGTACGACCTTCGGAAGGGGTCGACCGACGAAATTCCCCCAAATCTGAGGAGATATTCTTGAATAACTTTTTTTGTGAAGGTCGGAGAGACTTGAAAAGTGGTTGCGTCTGGACTAATTTGGGTCCTGCGGATCGATTGGTACCATCCCCGAGCTTGTACGACCTTTGGAAGGGGTCGACCGACGAAATTCCCCAAAATCTGAGGAGATATTCTTGAATAACTTTTTTTGTGAAGGTCGGAGAGACTTGAAAAGTGGTTGCGTCTGGACAAATTTGGGTCCTGCGGATCGATTGGTACCATCCCCGAGCTTGTACGACCTTCGGAAGGGGTCGACCGACGAAATTCCCCAAAATCTGAGGAGATATTCTTGAATAACTTTTTTTGTGAAGGTCGGAGAGACTTGGACAGTGGTTGCGTCTGGACTAATTTGGGTCCTGCGGATCGATTGGTACCATCCCCGAGCTTGTACGACCTTCGGAAGGGGTCGACCGTCGAAATTCCCCCAAATCTGAGGAGATATTCTTGAATAACTTTTTTGGTGAAGGTCGGAGAGACTTGGAAAGTGGTTCCGTCTGGACTAATTTGGGTCCTGCGGATCGATTGGTACCATCCCCGAGCTTGTACGACCTTCGGAAGGGGTCGACCGACGAAATTCCCCCAAATCTGAGGAGATATTCTTGAATAACTTTTTTGGTGAAGGTCGGAGAGACTTGGAAAGTGGTTCCGTCTGGACTAATTTGGGTCCTGCGGATCGATTGGTACCATCCACGAGCTTGTACGACCTTCAGAAGGGGTCGACCGACGAAATTCCCCCAAATCTGAGGAGATATTCTTGAATAACTTTTTTTGTGAAGGTCGGAGAGACTTGCAAATAGGCTCTACTCCCACTAAATGGGGCAATGCGCATCGATCGGTACCATCCCCGAGCTTGTACGACCTTCGGAAAGGGTCGACCGACGAAATTCCCCAAAATCTGAGGAGATATTCTTGAATAACTTTTTTTGTGAAGGTCGGAGAGACTTGAAAAGTGGTTGCGTCTGAACTAATTTGGGTCCTGCGGATCGATTGGTACCATCCCCGAGCTTGTACGACCTTCGGAAGGGGTCGACCGACGAAATTCCCCAAAATCTGAGGAGATATTCTTGAATAACTTTTTTTGTGAAGGTCGGAGAGACTTGGACAGTGGTTGCGTCTGGACTAATTTGGGTCCTGCGGATCGATTGGTACCATCCCCGAGCTTGTACGACCTTCGGAAGGGGTCGACCGTCGAAATTCCCCCAAATCTGAGGAGATATTCTTGAATAACTTTTTTGGTGAAGGTCGGAGAGACTTGGAAAGTGGTTCCGTCTGGACTAATTTGGGTCCTGCGGATCGATTGGTACCATCCCCGAGCTTGTACGACCTTCGGAAGGGGTCGACCGACGAAATTCCCCCAAATCTGAGGAGATATTCTTGAATAACTTTTTTGGTGAAGGTCGGAGAGACTTGGAAAGTGGTTCCGTCTGGACTAATTTGGGTCCTGCGGATCGATTGGTACCATCCACGAGCTTGTACGACCTTCAGAAGGGGTCGACCGACGAAATTCCCCCAAATCTGAGGAGATATTCTTGAATAACTTTTTTTGTGAAGGTCGGAGAGACTTGCAAATAGGCTCTACTCCCACTAAATGGGGCAATGCGCATCGATCGGTACCATCCCCGAGCTTGTACGACCTTCGGAAAGGGTCGACCGACGAAATTCCCCAAAATCTGAGGAGATATTCTTGAATAACTTTTTTTGTGAAGGTCGGAGAGACTTGAAAAGTGGTTGCGTCTGAACTAATTTGGGTCCTGCGGATCGATTGGTACCATCCCCGAGCTTGTACGACCTTCGGAAGGGGTCGACCGACGAAATTCCCCAAAATCTGAGGAGATATTCTTGAATAACTTTTTTTGTGAAGGTCGGAGAGACTTGGAAAGTGGTTGCGTCTGGACTAATTTGGGTCCTGCGGATCGATTGGTACCATCCCCGAGCTTGTACGACCTTCGGAAGGGGTCGACCGACGAAATTCCCCCAAATCTGAGGAGATATTCTTGAATAACTTTTTTGGTGAAGGTCGGAGAGACTTGGAAAGTGGTTCCGTCTGGACTAATTTGGGTCCTGCGGATCGATTGGGACCATCCCCGAGCTTGTACGACCTTCGGAAGGGGTCGACCGACGAAATTCCCCCAAATCTGAGGAGATATTCTTGAATAACTTTTTTTGTGAAGGTCGGAGAGACTTGGAAAGTGGATGCGTATGGACTAATTTTTGTCCTGCGGATCGATGGTACCATCCCCGAGCTTGTACGACCTTCGGAAGGGGTCGACCGACGAAATTCCCCAAAATCTGAGGAGATATTCTTGAATAACTTTTTTGGTGAAGGTCGGAGAGACTTGAAAAGTGGTTGCGTCTGGACTAATTTGGGTCCTGCGGATCGATTGGTACCATCCCCGAGCTTGTACGACCTTCGGAAGGGGTCGACCGACGAAATTCCCCAAAATCTGAGGAGATATTCTTGAATAACTTTTTTTGTGAAGGTCGGAGAGACTTGGACAGTGGTTGCGTCTGGACTAATTTGGGTCCTGCGGATCGATTGGTACCATCCCCGAGCTTGTACGACCTTCGGAAGGGGTCGACCGTCGAAATTCCCCAAAATCTGAGGAGATATTCTTGAATAACTTTTTTTGTGAAGGTCGGAGAGACTTGCAAGTAGGCTCTACCCCCACTAAATGGGGCAATGCGCATCGATCGGTACCATCCTTGAGCTTCTCCGACTTTCGGAAGGGGTCGAACGAGCAAATGGTAAAATTGACTGATTTGGGGAATGTCAACACATGTGCTGACGGACAGACGGAGATATACTGGTTAGGTTTAGGCATGGGGAAGGGTTGGTTAGGGTTAGTGTATGGATTCAGGTCAGGGTTCGGCACCTCTCTGCACTCTTACCTGTCATGTTGAAGGAAGTGGAGCCTGGTATGATGTATCCAAAGCACTGCCTCCTTGGCCCCCCCGGCCTGGCAACTCCTGTGCCCCATACACCGCACGGCCCAAGGAGATGCTTTACTGTCATTCTAACAAGCGACTTACCTTGGAAATCTCCATCACGATTGGTGTCTAAAGAGCTGTTTATCTGTGGGGAACATCTATTCTGTGTGAGGCCACGTTAGGGTTAGGGTTAGGGTTAGGGTTAGGGATAAAAGCACATAGGAGAAGGAGATATTCTTGAATAACGTTTTTGGTGAAGGTCGGAGAGACTTGGAAAGTGGTTCCGTCTGGACTAATTTGGGTCCTGCGGATCGATTGGTACCATCCCCGAGCTTGTACGACCTTCGGAAGGGGTCGACCGACGAAATTCCCCCAAATCTGAGGAGATATTCTTGAATAACTTTTTTGGTGAAGGTCGGAGAGACTTGGAAAGTGGTTCCGTCTGGACTAATTTGGGTCCTGCGGATCGATTGGTACCATCCACGAGCTTGTACGACCTTCAGAAGGGGTCGACCGACGAAATTCCCCCAAATCTGAGGAGATATTCTTGAATAACTTTTTTTGTGAAGGTCGGAGAGACTTGCAAATAGGCTCTACTCCCACTAAATGGGGCAATGCGCATCGATCGGTACCATCCCCGAGCTTGTACGACCTTCGGAAAGGGTCGACCGACGAAATTCCCCAAAATCTGAGGAGATATTCTTGAATAACTTTTTTTGTGAAGGTCGGAGAGACTTGAAAAGTGGTTGCGTCTGAACTAATTTGGGTCCTGCGGATCGATTGGTACCATCCCCGAGCTTGTACGACCTTCGGAAGGGGTCGACCGACGAAATTCCCCAAAATCTGAGGAGATATTCTTGAATAACTTTTTTTGTGAAGGTCGGAGAGACTTGGAAAGTGGTTGCGTCTGGACTAATTTGGGTCCTGCGGATCGATTGGTACCATCCCCGAGCTTGTACGACCTTCGGAAGGGGTCGACCGACGAAATTCCCCAAAATCTGAGGAGATATTCTTGAATAACTTTTTTTGTGAAGGTCGGAGAGACTTGGACAGTGGTTGCGTCTGGACTAATTTGGGTCCTGCGGATCGATTGGTACCATCCCCGAGCTTGTACGACCTTCGGAAGGGGTCGACCGTCGAAATTCCCCCAAATCTGAGGAGATATTCTTGAATAACTTTTTTGGTGAAGGTCGGAGAGACTTGGAAAGTGGTTCCGTCTGGACTAATTTGGGTCCTGCGGATCGATTGGTACCATCCCCGAGCTTGTACGACCTTCGGAAGGGGTCGACCGACGAAATTCCCCCAAATCTGAGGAGATATTCTTGAATAACTTTTTTGGTGAAGGTCGGAGAGACTTGGAAAGTGGTTCCGTCTGGACTAATTTGGGTCCTGCGGATCGATTGGTACCATCCACGAGCTTGTACGACCTTCAGAAGGGGTCGACCGACGAAATTCCCCCAAATCTGAGGAGATATTCTTGAATAACTTTTTTTGTGAAGGTCGGAGAGACTTGCAAATAGGCTCTACTCCCACTAAATGGGGCAATGCGCATCGATCGGTACCATCCCCGAGCTTGTACGACCTTCGGAAAGGGTCGACCGACGAAATTCCCCAAAATCTGAGGAGATATTCTTGAATAACTTTTTTTGTGAAGGTCGGAGAGACTTGAAAAGTGGTTGCGTCTGAACTAATTTGGGTCCTGCGGATCGATTGGTACCATCCCCGAGCTTGTACGACCTTCGGAAGGGGTCGACCGACGAAATTCCCCAAAATCTGAGGAGATATTCTTGAATAACTTTTTTTGTGAAGGTCGGAGAGACTTGGAAAGTGGTTGCGTCTGGACTAATTTGGGTCCTGCGGATCGATTGGTACCATCCCCGAGCTTGTACGACCTTCGGAAGGGGTCGACCGACGAAATTCCCCCAAATCTGAGGAGATATTCTTGAATAACTTTTTTGGTGAAGGTCGGAGAGACTTGGAAAGTGGTTCCGTCTGGACTAATTTGGGTCCTGCGGATCGATTGGGACCATCCCCGAGCTTGTACGACCTTCGGAAGGGGTCGACCGACGAAATTCCCCCAAATCTGAGGAGATATTCTTGAATAACTTTTTTTGTGAAGGTCGGAGAGACTTGGAAAGTGGATGCGTATGGACTAATTTTTGTCCTGCGGATCGATGGTACCATCCCCGAGCTTGTACGACCTTCGGAAGGGGTCGACCGACGAAATTCCCCAAAATCTGAGGAGATATTCTTGAATAACTTTTTTGGTGAAGGTCGGAGAGACTTGAAAAGTGGTTGCGTCTGGACTAATTTGGGTCCTGCGGATCGATTGGTACCATCCCCGAGCTTGTACGACCTTCGGAAGGGGTCGACCGACGAAATTCCCCAAAATCTGAGGAGATATTCTTGAATAACTTTTTTTGTGAAGGTCGGAGAGACTTGGACAGTGGTTGCGTCTGGACTAATTTGGGTCCTGCGGATCGATTGGTACCATCCCCGAGCTTGTACGACCTTCGGAAGGGGTCGACCGTCGAAATTCCCCAAAATCTGAGGAGATATTCTTGAATAACTTTTTTTGTGAAGGTCGGAGAGACTTGCAAGTAGGCTCTACCCCCACTAAATGGGGCAATGCGCATCGATCGGTACCATCCTTGAGCTTCTCCGACTTTCGGAAGGGGTCGAACGAGCAAATGGTAAAATTGACTGATTTGGGGAATGTCAACACATGTGCTGACGGACAGACGGAGATATACTGGTTAGGTTTAGGCATGGGGAAGGGTTGGTTAGGGTTAGTGTATGGATTCAGGTCAGGGTTCGGCACCTCTCTGCACTCTTACCTGTCATGTTGAAGGAAGTGGAGCCTGGTATGATGTATCCAAAGCACTGCCTCCTTGGCCCCCCCGGCCTGGCAACTCCTGTGCCCCATACACCGCACGGCCCAAGGAGATGCTTTACTGTCATTCTAACAAGCGACTTACCTTGGAAATCTCCATCACGATTGGTGTCTAAAGAGCTGTTTATCTGTGGGGAACATCTATTCTGTGTGAGGCCACGTTAGGGTTAGGGTTAGGGTTAGGGTTAGGGATAAAAGCACATAGGAGAAGGAGATATTCTTGAATAACGTTTTTGGTGAAGGTCGGAGAGACTTGGAAAGTGGTTCCGTCTGGACTAATTTGGGTCCTGCGGATCGATTGGTACCTTCCCCGAGCTTGTACGACCTTCGGAAGGGGTCGACCGACGAAATTCCCCCAAATCTGAGGAGATATTCTTGAATAACTTTTTTGGTGAAGGTCGGAGAGACTTGGAAAGTGGTTCCGTCTGGACTAATTTGGGTCCTGCGGATCGATTGGTACCATCCCCGAGCTTGTACGACCTTCGGAAGGGGTCGACCGACGAAATTCCCCCAAATCTGAGGAGATATTCTTGAATAACTTTTTTGGTGAAGGTCGGAGAGACTTGGAAAGTGGTTCCGTCTGGACTAATTTGGGTCCTGCGGATCGATTGGTACCATCCACGAGCTTGTACGACCTTCGGAAGGGGTCGACCGACGAAATTCCCCCAAATCTGAGGAGATATTCTAGAATAACTTTTTTTGTGAAGGTCGGAGAGACTTGCAAATAGGCTCTACTCCCACTAAATGGGGCAATGCGCATCGATCGGTACCATCCCCGAGCTTGTACGACCTTCGGAAAGGGTCGACCGACGAAATTCCCCAAAATCTGAGGAGATATTCTTGAATAACTTTTTTTATGAAGGTCCGAGAGACTTGAAAAGTGGTTGCGTCTGAACTAATTTGGGTCCTGCGGATCGATTGGTACCATCCCCGAGCTTGTACGACCTTCGGAAGGGGTCGACCGACGAAATTCCCCAAAATCTGAGGAGATATTCTTGAATAACTTTTTTTGTGAAGGTCGGAGAGACTTGGAAAGTGGTTGCGTCTGGACTAATTTGGGTCCTGCGGATCGATTGGTACCATCCCCGAGCTTGTACGACCTTCGGAAGGGGTCGACCGACGAAATTCCCCCAAATCTGAGGAGATATTCTTGAATAACTTTTTTGGTGAAGGTCGGAGAGACTTGGAAAGTGGTTCCGTCTGGACTAATTTGGGTCCTGCGGATCGATTGGGACCATCCCCGAGCTTGTACGACCTTCGGAAGGGGTCGACCGACGAAATTCCCCCAAATCTGAGGAGATATTCTTGAATAACTTTTTTTGTGAAGGTCGGAGAGACTTGGAAAGTGGTTGCGTATGGACTAATTTGGGTCCTGCAGATCGATTGGTACCATCCCCGAGCTTGTACGACCTTCGGAAGGGGTCGACCGACGAAATTCCCCAAAATCTGAGGAGATATTCTTGAATAACTTTTTTGGTGAAGGTCGGAGAGACTTGAAAAGTGGTTGCGTCTGGACTAATTTGGGTCCTGCGGATCGATTGGTACCATCCCCGAGCTTGTACGACCTTCGGAAGGGGTCGAACGACGAAATTCCCCAAAATCTGAGGAGATATTCTTGAATAACTTTTTTTGTGAAGGTCGGAGAGACTTGAAAAGTGGTTGCGTCTGGACTAATTTGGGTCCTGCGGATCGATTGGTACCATCCCCGAGCTTGTACGACCTTCGGAAGGGGTCGACCGACGAAATTCCCCAAAATCTGAGGAGATATTCTTGAATAACTTTTTTTGTGAAGGTCGGAGAGACTTGAAAAGTGGTTGCGTCTGGACTAATTTGGGTCCTGCGGATCGATTGGTACCATCCCCGAGCTTGTACGACCTTCGGAAGGGGTCGACCGACGAAATTCCCCAAAATCTGAGGAGATATTCTTGAATAACTTTTTTTGTGAAGGTCGGAGAGACTTGGACAGTGGTTGCGTCTGGACTAATTTGGGTCCTGCGGATCGATTGGTACCATCCCCGAGCTTGTACGACCTTCGGAAGGGGTCGACCGTCGAAATTCCCCAAAATCTGAGGAGATATTCTTGAATAACTTTTTTTGTGAAGGTCGGAGAGACTTGCAAGTAGGCTCTACCCCCACTAAATGGGGCAATGCGCATCGATCGGTACCATCCTTGAGCTTCTCCGACTTTCGGAAGGGGTCGAACGAGCAAATGGTAAAATTGACTGATTTGGGGAATGTCAACACATGTGCTGACGGACAGACGGAGATATACTGGTTAGGTTTAGGCATGGGGAAGGGTTGGTTAGGGTTAGTGTATGGATTCAGGTCAGGGTTAGGCACCTCTCTGCACTCTTACCTGTCATGTTGAAGGAAGTGGAGCCTGGTATGATGTATCCAAAGCACTGCCTCCTTGGCCCCCCCGGCCTGGCAACTCCTGTGCCCCATACACCGCACGGCCCAAGGAGATGCTTTACTGTCATTCTAACAAGCGACTTACCTTGGAAATCTCCATCACGATTGGTGTCTAAAGAGCTGTTTATCTGTGGGGAACATCTATTCTGTGTGAGGCCACGTTAGGGTTAGGGTTAGGGTTAGGGTTAGGGATAAAAGCACATAGGAGAAGGAGATATTCTTGAATAACGTTTTTGGTGAAGGTCGGAGAGACTTGGAAAGTGGTTCCGTCTGGACTAATTTGGGTCCTGCGGATCGATTGGTACCTTCCCCGAGCTTGTACGACCTTCGGAAGGGGTCGACCGACGAAATTCCCCCAAATCTGAGGAGATATTCTTGAATAACTTTTTTGGTGAAGGTCGGAGAGACTTGGAAAGTGGTTCCGTCTGGACTAATTTGGGCCCTGCGGATCGATTGGTACCATCCCCGAGCTTGTACGACCTTCGGAAGGGGTCGACCGACGAAATTCCCCCAAATCTGAGGAGATATTCTTGAATAACTTTTTTGGTGAAGGTCGGAGAGACTTGGAAAGTGGTTCCGTCTGGACTAATTTGGGTCCTGCGGATCGATTGGTACCATCCACGAGCTTGTACGACCTTCGGAAGGGGTCGACCGACGAAATTCCCCCAAATCTGAGGAGATATTCTTGAATAACTTTTTTGGTGAAGGTCGGAGAGACTTGGAAAGTGGTTCCGTCTGGACTAATTTGGGTCCTGCGGATCGATTGGTACCATCCACGAGCTTGTACGACCTTCGGAAGGGGTCGACCGACGAAATTCCCCCAAATCTGAGGAGATGTTCTTGAATAACTTTTTTTGTGAAGGTCGGAGAGACTTGCAAATAGGCTCTGCTCCCACTAAATGGGGCAATGCACATCGATCGGTACCATCCCCGAGCTTGTACGACCTTCGGAAAGGGTCGACCGACGAAATTCCCCAAAATCTGAGGAGATATTCTTGAATAACTTTTTTTGTGAAGGTCGGAGAGACTTGAAAAGTGGTTGCGTCTGAACTAATTTGGGTCCTGCGGATCGATTGGTACCATCCCCGAGCTTGTACGACCTTCGGAAGGGGTCGACCGACGAAATTCCCCCAAATCTGAGGAGATATTCTTGAATAACTTTTTTGGTGAAGGTCGGAGAGACTTGGAAAGTGGTTCCGTCTGCACTAATTTGGGTCCTGCGGATCGATTGGGACCATCCCCGAGCTTGTACGACCTTCGGAAGGGGTCGACCGACGAAATTCCCCAAAATCTGAGGAGATATTCTTGAATAACTTTTTTTGTGAAGGTCGGAGAGACTTGAAAAGTGGTTGCGTCTGAACTAATTTGGGTCCTGCGGATCGATTGGTACCATCCCCGAGCTTGTACGACCTTCGGAAGGGGTCGACCGACGAAATTCCCCAAAATCTGAGGAGATATTCTTGAATAACTTTTTTTGTGAAGGTCGGAGAGACTTGGAAAGTGGTTGCGTCTGGACTAATTTGGGTCCTGCGGATCGATTGGTACCATCCCCGAGCTTGTACGACCTTCGGAAGGGGTCGACCGACGAAATTCCCCCAAATCTGAGGAGATATTCTTGAATAACTTTTTTGGTGAAGGTCGGAGAGACTTGGAAAGTGGTTCCGTCTGGACTAATTTGGGTCCTGCGGATCGATTGGGACCATCCCCGAGCTTGTACGACCTTCGGAAGGGGTCGACCGACGAAATTCCCCCAAATCTGAGGAGATATTCTTGAATAACTTTTTTGGTGAAGGTCGGAGAGACTTGGACAGTGGTTGCGTCTGGACTAATTTGGGTCCTGCGGATCGATTGGTACCATCCCCGAGCTTGTACGACCTTCGGAAGGGGTCGACCGTCGAAATTCCCCAAAATCTGAGGAGATATTCTTGAATAACTTTTTTTGTGAAGGTCGGAGAGACTTGCAAGTAGGCTCTACCCCCACTAAATGGGGCAATGCGCATCGATCGGTACCATCCTTGAGCTTCTCCGACTTTCGGAAGGGGTCGAACGAGCAAATGGTAAAATTGACTGATTTGGGGAATGTCAACACATGTGCTGACGGACAGACGGAGATATACTGGTTAGGTTTAGGCATGGGGAAGGGTTGGTTAGGGTTAGTGTATGGATTCAGGTCAGGGTTAGGCACCTCTCTGCACTCTTACCTGTCATGTTGAAGGAAGTGGAGCCTGGTATGATGTATCCAAAGCACTGCCTCCTTGGCCCCCCCGGCCTGGCAACTCCTGTGCCCCATACACCGCACGGCCCAAGGAGATGCTTTACTGTCATTCTAACAAGCGACTTACCTTGGAAATCTCCATCACGATTGGTGTCTAAAGAGCTGTTTATCTGTGGGGAACATCTATTCTGTGTGAGGCCACGTTAGGGTTAGGGTTAGGGTTAGGGTTAGGGATAAAAGCAAATAGGAGAAGGAGATATTCTTGAATAACGTTTTTGGTGAAGGTCGGAGAGACTTGGAAAGTGGTTCCGTCTGGACTAATTTGGGTCCTGCGGATCGATTGGTACCTTCCCCGAGCTTGTACGACCTTCGGAAGGGGTCGACCGACGAAATTCCCCCAAATCTGAGGAGATATTCTTGAATAACTTTTTTGGTGAAGGTCGGAGAGACTTGGAAAGTGGTTCCGTCTGGACTAATTTGGGCCCTGCGGATCGATTGGTACCATCCCCGAGCTTGTACGACCTTCGGAAGGGGTCGACCGACGAAATTCCCCCAAATCTGAGGAGATATTCTTGAATAACTTTTTTGGTGAAGGTCGGAGAGACTTGGAAAGTGGTTCCGTCTGGACTAATTTGGGTCCTGCGGATCGATTGGTACCATCCACGAGCTTGTACGACCTTCGGAAGGGGTCGACCGACGAAATTCCCCCAAATCTGAGGAGATATTCTTGAATAACTTTTTTTGTGAAGGTCGGAGAGACTTGCAAATAGGCTCTGCTCCCACTAAATGGGGCAATGCGCATCGATCGGTACCATCCCCGAGCTTGTACGACCTTCGGAAAGGGTCGACCGACGAAATTCCCCAAAATCTGAGGAGATATTCTTGAATAACTTTTTTTGTGAAGGTCGGAGAGACTTGAAAAGTGGTTGCGTCTGAACTAATTTGGGTCCTGCGGATCGATTGGTACCATCCCCGAGCTTGTACGACCTTCGGAAGGGGTCGACCGACGAAATTCCCCCAAATCTGAGGAGATATTCTTGAATAACTTTTTTGGTGAAGGTCGGAGAGACTTGGAAAGTGGTTCCGTCTGCACTAATTTGGGTCCTGCAGATCGATTGGGACCATCCCCGAGCTTGTACGACCTTCGGAAGGGGTCGACCGACGAAATTCCCCAAAATCTGAGGAGATATTCTTGAATAACTTTTTTTGTGAAGGTCGGAGAGACTTGAAAAGTGGTTGCGTCTGAACTAATTTGGGTCCTGCGGATCGATTGGTACCATCCCCGAGCTTGTACGACCTTCGGAAGGGGTCGACCGACGAAATTCCCCAAAATCTGAGGAGATATTCTTGAATAACTTTTTTTGTGAAGGTCGGAGAGACTTGGAAAGTGGTTGCGTCTGGACTAATTTGGGTCCTGCGGATCGATTGGTACCATCCCCGAGCTTGTACGACCTTCGGAAGGGGTCGACCGACGAAATTCCCCCAAATCTGAGGAGATATTCTTGAATAACTTTTTTGGTGAAGGTCGGAGAGACTTGGAAAGTGGTTCCGTCTGGACTAATTTGGGTCCTGCGGATCGATTGGGACCATCCCCGAGCTTGTACGACCTTCGGAAGGGGTCGACCGACGAAATTCCCCCAAATCTGAGGAGATATTCTTGAATAACTTTTTTTGTGAAGGTCGGAGAGACTTGGAAAGTGGTTGCGTATGGACTAATTTGGGTCCTGCGGATCGATTGGTACCATCCCCGAGCTTGTACGACCTTCGGAAGGGGTCGACCGACGAAATTCCCCAAAATCTGAGGAGATATTCTTGAATAACTTTTTTGGTGAAGGTCGGAGAGACTTGAAAAGTGGTTGCGTCTGGACTAATTTGGGTCCTGCGGATCGATTGGTACCATCCCCGAGCTTGTACGACCTTCGGAAGGGGTCGACCGACGAAATTCCCCAAAATCTGAGGAGATATTCTTGAATAACTTTTTTTGTGAAGGTCGGAGAGACTTGGAAAGTGGTTGCGTCTGGACTAATTTGGGTCCTGCGGATCGATTGGTACCATCCCCGAGCTTGTACGACCTTCGGAAGGGGTCGACCGACGAAATTCCCCAAAATCTGAGGAGATATTCTTGAATAACTTTTTTTGTGAAGGTCGGAGAGACTTGCAAGTAGGCTCTACCCCCACTAAATGGGGCAATGCGCATCGATTGGTACCATCCTTGAGCTTCTCCGACTTTCGGAAGGGGTCGAACGAGCAAATGGTAAAATTGACTGATTTGGGGAATGTCAACACATGTGCTGACGGACAGACGGAGATATACTGGTTAGGTTTAGGCATGGGGAAGGGTTGGTTAGGGTTAGTGTATGGATTCATGTCAGGGTTAGGCACCTCTCTGCACTCTTACCTGTCATGTTGAAGGAAGTGGAGCCTGGTATGATGTATCCAAAGCACTGCCTCCTTGGCCCCCCCGGCCTGGCAACTCCTGTGCCCCATACACCGCACGGCCCAAGGAGATGCTTTACTGTCATTCTAACAAGCGACTTACCTTGGAAATCTCCGTCACGATTGGTGTCTAAAGAGCTGTTTATCTGTGGGGAACATCTATTCTGTGTGAGGCCACGTTAGGG
This sequence comes from Limanda limanda, assembly GCF_963576545.1. Lineage (NCBI taxonomy): Eukaryota > Metazoa > Chordata > Actinopteri > Pleuronectiformes > Pleuronectidae > Limanda > Limanda limanda. The sequence goes on along the minus strand of NW_026870574.1, from coordinate 580,767 downwards.
TTAGGGTTAGGGTTAGGGATAAAAGCACATAGGAGAAGGAGATATTCTTGAATAACTTTTTTGGTGAAGGTCGGAGAGACTTGGAAAGTGGTTCCGTCTGGACTAATTTGGGTCCAGCGGATCGATTGGTACCATCCCCGAGCTTGTACGACCTTCGGAAGGGGTCGACCGACGAAATTCCCCCAAATCTGAGGAGATATTCTTGAATAACTTTTTTGGTGAAGGTCGGAGAGACTTGGAAAGTGGTTCCGTCTGGACTAATTTGGGTCCTGCGGATCGATTGGTACCATCCACGAGCTTGTACGACCTTCGGAAGGGGTCGACCGACGAAATTCCCCCAAATCTGAGGAGATATTCTTGAATAACTTTTTTGGTGAAGGTCGGAGAGACTTGGAAAGTGGTTCCGTCTGGACTAATTTGGGTCCTGCGGATCGATTGGGACCATCCCCGAGCTTGTACGACCTTCGGAAGGGGTCGACCGACGAAATTCCCCAAAATCTGAGGAGATATTCTTGAATAACTTTTTTTGTGAAGGTCGGAGAGACTTGCAAGTAGGCTCTACCCCCACTAAATGGGGTAGCGCGCATCGATCGGTACCATCCTTGAGCTTCTCCGACTTTCGGAAGGGTTAGGGTTAGGGTTAGGGATGAAAGCACATAGGAGAAAGAGATATTCTTGAATAACTTTTTTTGTGAAGGTCGGAGAGACTTGGAAAGTGGTTGCATCTGGACTACTTTGGGTCCTGCGGATCGATTGGTACCATCCCCGAGCTTGTACGACCTTCGGAAGAGGTCGACCGACGAAATTCCCCCAAATCTGAGGAGATATTCTTGAATAACTTTTTTTGTGAAGGTCGGAGAGACTTGCAAGTAGGCTCTACCCCCACTAAATGGGGTAGCGCGCATCGATCGGTACCATCCTTGAGCTTCTCCGACTTACGGAAGGGTTAGGGTTAGGGTTAGGGATGAAAGCACATAGGAGAAAGAGATATTCTTGAATAACTTTTTTTGTGAAGGTCGGAGAGACTTGAAAGTAGGCTCTACCCCCACTAAATGGGGTAGCGCGCATCGATCGGTACCATCCTTGAGCTTCTCCGACTTTCGGAAGGGTTAGGGTTAGGGTTAGGGATGAAAGCACATAGGAGAAAGAGATATTCTTGAATAACTTTTTTTGTGAAGGTCGGAGAGACTTGGAAAGTGGTTGCATCTGGACTAATTTGGGTCCTGCGGATCGATTGGTACCATCCACGAGCTTGTACGACCTTCGGAAGGGGTCGACCGACGAAATTCCCCCAAATCTGAGGAGATATTCTTGAATAACTTTTTTGGTGAAGGTCGGAGAGACTTGGAAAGTGGTTCCGTCTGGACTAATTTGGGTCCTGCGTATCGATTGGGACCATCCCCGAGCTTGTACGACCTTCGGAAGGGGTCGACCGACGAAATTCCCCAAAATCTGAGGAGATATTCTTGAATAACTTTTTTTGTGAAGGTCGGAGAGACTTGCAAGTAGGCTTTACCCCCACTAAATGGGGTAGCGCGCATCGATCGGTACCATCCTTGAGCTTCTCCGACTTTCGGAAGGGTTAGGGTTAGGGTTAGGGATGAAAGCACATAGGAGAAAGAGATATTCTTGAATAACTTTTTTTGTGAAGGTCGGAGAGACTTGGAAAGTGGTTGCATCTGGACTAATTTGGGTCCTGCGGATCGATTGGTACCATCCCCGAGCTTGTACGACCTTCGGAAGAGGTCGACCGACGAAATTCCCCCAAATCTGAGGAGATATTCTTGAATAACTTTTTTTGTGAAGGTCGGAGAGACTTGCAAGTAGGCTCTACCCCCACTAAATGGGGTAGCGCGCATCGATCGGTACCATCCTTGAGCTTCTCCGACTTACGGAAGGGTTAGGGTTAGGGTTAGGGATGAAAGCACATAGGAGAAAGAGATATTCTTGAATAACTTTTTTTGTGAAGGTCGGAGAGACTTGGAAAGTGGTTGCATCTGGACTAATTTGGGTCCTGCGGATCGATTGGTACCATCCCCGAGCTTGTACGACCTTCGGAAGAGGTCGACCGACGAAATTCCCCCAAATCTGAGGAGATATTCTTGAATAACTTTTTTTGTGAAGGTCGGAGAGACTTGCAAGTAGGCTCTACCCCCACTAAATGGGGTAGCGCGCATCGATCGGTACCATCCTTGAGCTTCTCCGACTTTCGGAAGGGTTAGGGTTAGGGTTAGGGATGAAAGCACATAGGAGAAAGAGATATTCTTGAATAACGTTTTTTGTGAAGGTCGGAGAGACTTGGAAAGTGGTTGCATCTGGACTAATTTGGGTCCTGCAGATCGATTGGTACCATCCCCGAGCTTGTACGACCTTCAAAAGAGGTCGACCGACGAAATTCCCCCAAATCTGAGGAGATATTCTTGAATAACTTTTTTTGTGAAAGTCGGAGAGACTTGCAAGTAGGCTCTACCCCCACTAAATGGGGTAGCGTGCATCGATCGGTACCATCCATGAGCTTCTCCGACTTTCGGAAGGGTTAGGGTTAGGGATGAAAGCACATAGGAGAAAGAGATATTCTTGAATAACTTTTTTTGTGAAGGTCGGAGAGACTTGCAAGTAGGCTCTACCCCCACTAAATGGGGTAGCGCGCATCGATCGGTACCATCCTTGAGCTTCTCCGACTTTCGGAAGGGTTAGGGTTAGGGTTAGGGATGAAAGCACATAGGAGAAAGAGATATTCTTGAATAACTTTTTTTGTGAAGGTCGGAGAGACTTGGAAAGTGGTTGCATCTGGACTAATTTGGGTCCTGCGGATCGATTGGTACCATCCCCGAGCTTGTACGACCTTCGGAAGAGGTCGACCGACGAAATTCCCCCAAATCTGAGGAGATATTCTTGAATAACTTTTTTTGTGAAGGTCGGAGAGACTTGCAAGTAGGCTCTACCCCCACTAAATGGGGTAGCGCGCATCGATCGGTACCATCCTTGAGCTTCTCCGACTTTCGGAAGGGTTAGGGTTAGGGTTAGGGATGAAAGCACATAGGAGAAAGAGATATTCTTGAATAACTTTTTTTGTGAAGGTCGGAGAGACTTGCAAGTAGGCTCTACCCCCACTAAATGGGGTAGTGCGCATCGATCGGTACCATCCTTGAGCTTCTCCGACTTTCGGAAGGGTTAGGGTTAGGGATGAAAGCACATAGGAGAAAGAGATATTCTTGAATAACTTTTTTTGTGAAGGTCGGAGAGACTTGGAAAGTGGTTGCATCTGGACTAATTTGGGTCCTGCGGATCGATTGGTACCATCCCCGAGCTTGTACGACCTTCGGAAGAGGTCGACCGACAGAATTCCCCCAAATCTGAGGAGATATTCTTGAATAACTTTTTTTGTGAAGGTCGGAGAGACTTGCAAGTAGGCTCTACCCCCACTAAATGGGGTAGTGCGCATCGATCGGTACCATCTTTGAGCTTCTCCGACTTTCGGAAGGGTTAGGGTTAGGGATGAAAGCACATAGGAGAAAGAGATATTCTTGAATAACTTTTTTTGTGAAGGTCGGAGAGACTTGGAAAGTGGTTGCATCTGGACTAATTTGGGTCCTGCGGATCGATTGGTACCATCCCCGAGCTTGTACGACCTTCGGAAGAGGTCGACCGACGAAATTCCCCCAAATCTGAGGAGATATTCTTGAATAACTTTTTTTGTGAAGGTCGGAGAGACTTGCAAGTAGGCTCTACCCCCACTAAATGGGGTAGCGCGCATCGATCGGTACCATCCTTGAGCTTCTCCGACTTTCGGAAGGGTTAGGGTTAGGGTTAGGGATGAAAGCACATAGGAGAAAGAGATATTCTTGAATAACGTTTTTTGTGAAGGTCGGAGAGACTTGGAAAGTGGTTGCATCTGGACTAATTTGAGTCCTGCGGATCGATTGGTACCATCCCCGAGCTTGTACGACCTTCGGAAGAGGTCGACCGACAGAATTCCCCCAAATCTGAGGAGATATTCTTGAATAACTTTTTTTGTGAAGGTCGGAGAGACTTGCAAGTAGGCTCTACCCCCACTAAATGGGGTAGCGTGCATCGATCGGTACCATCCATGAGCTTCTCCGACTTTCGGAAGGGTTAGGGTTAGGGATGAAAGCACATAGGAGAAAGAGATATTCTTGAATAACTTTTTTTGTGAAGGTCGGAGAGACTTGCAAGTAGGCTCTACCCCCACTAAATGGGGTAGCGCGCATCGATCGGTACCATCCTTGAGCTTCTCCGACTTTCGGAAGGGTTAGGGTTAGGGTTAGGGATGAAAGCACATAGGAGAAAGAGATATTCTTGAATAACTTTTTTTGTGAAGGTCGGAGAGACTTGGAAAGTGGTTGCATCTGGACTAATTTGGGTCCTGCGGATCGATTGGTACCATCCCCGAGCTTGTACGACCTTTGGAAGAGGTCGACCGACGAAATTCCCCCAAATCTGAGGAGATATTCTTGAATAACTTTTTTTGTGAAGGTCGGAGAGACTTGCAAGTAGGCTCTACCCCCACTAAATGGGGTAGCGCGCATCGATCGGTACCATCCTTGAGCTTCTCCGACTTTCGTAAGGGTTAGGGTTAGGGTTAGGGATGAAAGCACATAGGAGAAAGAGATATTCTTGAATAACGTTTTTTGTGAAGGTCGGAGAGACTTGGAAAGTGGTTGCATCTGGACTAATTTGGGTCCTGCGGATCGATTGGTACCATCCCCGAGCTTGTACGACCTTCGGAAGAGGTCGACCGACGAAATTCCCCCAAATCTGAGGAGATATTCTTGAATAACTTTTTTTGTGAAGGTCGGAGAGACTTGCAAGTAGGCTCTACCCCCACTAAATGGGGTAGCGTGCATCGATCGGTACCATCCATGAGCTTCTCCGACTTTCGGAAGGGTTAGGGTTAGGGATGAAAGCACATAGGAGAAAGAGATATTCTTGAATAACTTTTTTTGTGAAGGTCGGAGAGACTTGCAAGTAGGCTCTACCCCCACTAAATGGGGTAGCGCGCATCGATCGGTACCATCCTTGAGCTTCTCCGACTTTCGGAAGGGTTAGGGTTAGGGTTAGGGATGAAAGCACATAGGAGAAAGAGATATTCTTGAATAACTTTTTTTGTGAAGGTCGGAGAGACTTGGAAAGTGGTTGCATCTGGACTAATTTGGGTCCTGCAGATCGATTGGTACCATCCCCGAGCTTGTACGACCTTTGGAAGAGGTCGACCGACGAAATTCCCCCAAATCTGAGGAGATATTCTTGAATAACTTTTTTTGTGAAGGTCGGAGAGACTTGCAAGTAGGCTCTACCCCCACTAAATGGGGTAGCGCGCATCGATCGGTACCATCCTTGAGCTTCTCCGACTTTCGGAAGGGTTAGGGTTAGGGTTAGGGATGAAAGCACATAGGAGAAAGAGATATTCTTGAATAACTTTTTTTGTGAAGGTCGGAGAGACTTGCAAGTAGGCTCTACCCCCACTAAATGGGGTAGTGCGCATCGATCGGTACCATCCTTGAGCTTCTCCGACTTTCGGAAGGGTTAGGGTTAGGGATGAAAGCACATAGGAGAAAGAGATATTCTTGAATAACTTTTTTTGTGAAGGTCGGAGAGACTTGGAAAGTGGTTGCATCTGGACTAATTTGGGTCCTGCGGATCGATTGGTACCATCCCCGAGCTTGTACGACCTTCGGAAGAGGTCGACCGACAGAATTCCCCCAAATCTGAGGAGATATTCTTGAATAACTTTTTTTGTGAAGGTCGGAGAGACTTGCAAGTAGGCTCTACCCCCACTAAATGGGGTAGTGCGCATCGATCGGTACCATCCTTGAGCTTCTCCGACTTTCGGAAGGGTTAGGGTTAGGGATGAAAGCACATAGGAGAAAGAGATATTCTTGAATAACTTTTTTTGTGAAGGTCGGAGAGACTTGGAAAGTGGTTGCATCTGGACTAATTTGGGTCCTGCGGATCGATTGGTACCATCCCCGAGCTTGTACGACCTTCGGAAGAGGTCGACCGACAGAATTCCCCCAAATCTGAGGAGATATTCTTGAATAACTTTTTTTGTGAAGGTCGGAGAGACTTGCAAGTAGGCTCTACCCCCACTAAATGGGGTAGTGCGCATCGATCGGTACCATCCTTGAGCTTCTCCGACTTTCGGAAGGGTTAGGGTTAGGGATGAAAGCACATAGGAGAAAGAGATATTCTTGAATAACTTTTTTTGTGAAGGTCGGAGAGACTTGGAAAGTGGTTGCATCTGGACTAATTTGGGTCCTGCGGATCGATTGGTACCATCCCCGAGCTTGTACGACCTTCGGAAGAGGTCGACCGACGAAATTCCCCCAAATCTGAGGAGATATTCTTGAATAACTTTTTTTGTGAAGGTCGGAGAGACTTGCAAGTAGGCTCTACCCCCACTAAATGGGGTAGCGCGCATCGATCGGTACCATCCTTGAGCTTCTCCGACTTTCGGAAGGGTTAGGGTTAGGGTTAGGGATGAAAGCACATAGGAGAAAGAGATATTCTTGAATAACGTTTTTTGTGAAGGTCGGAGAGACTTGGAAAGTGGTTGCATCTGGACTAATTTGGGTCCTGCAGATCGATTGGTACCATCCCCGAGCTTGTACGACCTTCGGAAGAGGTCGACCGACGAAATTCCCCCAAATCTGAGGAGATATTCTTGAATAACTTTTTTTGTGAAGGTCGGAGAGACTTGCAAGTAGGCTCTACCCCCACTAAATGGGGTAGCGTGCATCGATCGGTACCATCCATGAGCTTCTCCGACTTTCGGAAGGGTTAGGGTTAGGGATGAAAGCACATAGGAGAAAGAGATATTCTTGAATAACTTTTTTTGTGAAGGTCGGAGAGACTTGCAAGTAGGCTCTACCCCCACTAAATGGGGTAGCGCGCATCGATCGGTACCATCCTTGAGCTTCTCCGACTTTCGGAAGGGTTAGGGTTAGGGTTAGGGATGAAAGCACATAGGAGAAAGAGATATTCTTGAATAACTTTTTTTGTGAAGGTCGGAGAGACTTGGAAAGTGGTTGCATCTGGACTAATTTGGGTCCTGCGGATCGATTGGTACCATCCCCGAGCTTGTACGACCTTCGGAAGAGGTCGACCGACGAAATTCCCCCAAATCTGAGGAGATATTCTTGAATAACTTTTTTTGTGAAGGTCGGAGAGACTTGCAAGTAGGCTCTACCCCCACTAAATGGGGTAGCGCGCATCGATCGGTACCATCCTTGAGCTTCTCCGACTTTCGGAAGGGTTAGGGTTAGGGTTAGGGATGAAAGCACATAGGAGAAAGAGATATTCTTGAATAACTTTTTTTGTGAAGGTCGGAGAGACTTGCAAGTAGGCTCTACCCCCACTAAATGGGGTAGTGCGCATCGATCGGTACCATCCTTGAGCTTCTCCGACTTTCGGAAGGGTTAGGGTTAGGGATGAAAGCACATAGGAGAAAGAGATATTCTTGAATAACTTTTTTTGTGAAGGTCGGAGAGACTTGGAAAGTGGTTGCATCTGGACTAATTTGGGTCCTGCGGATCGATTGGTACCATCCCCGAGCTTGTACGACCTTCGGAAGAGGTCGACCGACAGAATTCCCCCAAATCTGAGGAGATATTCTTGAATAACTTTTTTTGTGAAGGTCGGAGAGACTTGCAAGTAGGCTCTACCCCCACTAAATGGGGTAGTGCGCATCGATCGGTACCATCCTTGAGCTTCTCCGACTTTCGGAAGGGTTAGGGTTAGGGATGAAAGCACATAGGAGAAAGAGATATTCTTGAATAACTTTTTTTGTGAAGGTCGGAGAGACTTGGAAAGTGGTTGCATCTGGACTAATTTGGGTCCTGCGGATCGATTGGTACCATCCCCGAGCTTGTACGACCTTCGGAAGAGGTCGACCGACGAAATTCCCCCAAATCTGAGGAGATATTCTTGAATAACTTTTTTTGTGAAGGTCGGAGAGACTTGCAAGTAGGCTCTACCCCCACTAAATGGGGTAGCGCACATCGATCGGTACCATCCTTGAGCTTCTCCGACTTTCGGAAGGGTTAGGGTTAGGGTTAGGGATGAAAGCACATAGGAGAAAGAGATATTCTTGAATAACGTTTTTTGTGAAGGTCGGAAAGACTTGGAAAGTGGTTGCATCTGGACTAATTTGGGTCCTGCAGATCGATTGGTACCATCCCCGAGCTTGTACGACCTTCGGAAGAGGTCGACCGACGAAATTCCCCCAAATCTGAGGAGATATTCTTGAATAACTTTTTTTGTGAAGGTCGGAGAGACTTGCAAGTAGGCTCTACCCCCACTAAATGGGGTAGCGTGCATCGATCGGTACCATCCATGAGCTTCTCCGACTTTCGGAAGGGTTAGGGTTAGGGATGAAAGCACATAGGAGAAAGAGATATTCTTGAATAACTTTTTTTGTGAAGGTCGGAGAGACTTGCAAGTAGGCTCTACCCCCACTAAATGGGGTAGCGCGCATCGATCGGTACCATCCTTGAGCTTCTCCGACTTTCGGAAGGGTTAGGGTTAGGGTTAGGGATGAAAGCACATAGGAGAAAGAGATATTCTTGAATAACTTTTTTTGTGAAGGTCGGAGAGACTTGGAAAGTGGTTGCATCTGGACTAATTTGGGTCCTGCGGATCGATTGGTACCATCCCCGAGCTTGTACAACCTTCGGAAGAGGTCGACCGACGAAATTCCCCCAAATCTGAGGAGATATTCTTGAATAACTTTTTTTGTGAAGGTCGGAGAGACTTGCAAGTAGGCTCTACCCCCACTAAATGGGGTAGCGCGCATCGATCGGTACCATCCTTGAGCTTCTCCGACTTTCGGAAGGGTTAGGGTTAGGGTTAGGGATGAAAGCACATAGGAGAAAGAGATATTCTTGAATAACTTTTTTTGTGAAGGTCGGAGAGACTTGCAAGTAGGCTCTACCCCCACTAAATGGGGTAGTGCGCATCGATCGGTACCATCCTTGAGCTTCTCCGACTTTCGGAAGGGTTAGGGTTAGGGATGAAAGCACATAGGAGAAAGAGATATTCTTGAATAACTTTTTTTGTGAAGGTCGGAGAGACTTGGAAAGTGGTTGCATCTGGACTAATTTGGGTCCTGCGGATCGATTGGTACCATCCCCGAGCTTGTACGACCTTCGGAAGAGGTCGACCGACAGAATTCCCCCAAATCTGAGGAGATATTCTTGAAAAACTTTTTTTGTGAAGGTCGGAGAGACTTGCAAGTAGGCTCTACCCCCACTAAATGGGGTAGCGCGCATCGATCGGTACCATCCTTGAGCTTCTCCTACTTTCGGAAGGGTTAGGGTTAGGGTTAGGGATGAAAGCACATAGGAGAAAGAGATATTCTTGAATAACTTTTTTTGTGAAGGTCGGAGAGACTTGGAAAGTGGTTGCATCTGGACTAATTTGGGTCCTGCGGATCGATCGGTACCATCCCCGAGCTTGTACGACCTTCGGAAGAGGTCGACCGACAGAATTCCCCCAAATCTGAGGAGATATTCTTGAATAACTTTTTTTGTGAAGGTCGGAGAGACTTGCAAGTAGGCTCTACCCCCACTAAATGGGGTAGTGCGCATCGATCGGTACCATCCTTGAGCTTCTCCGACTTTCGGAAGGGTTAGGGTTAGGGATGAAAGCACATAGGAGAAAGAGATATTCTTGAATAACTTTTTTTGTGAAGGTCGGAGAGACTTGGAAAGTGGTTGCATCTGGACTAATTTGGGTCCTGCGGATCGATTGGTACCATCCCCGAGCTTGTACGACCTTCGGAAGAGGTCGACCGACGAAATTCCCCCAAATCTGAGGAGATATTCTTGAATAACTTTTTTTGTAAAGGTCGGAGAGACTTGCAAGTAGGCTCTACCCCCACTAAATTGGGTAGCGCGCATCGATCGGTACCATCCTTGAGCTTCTCCGACTTTCGGAAGGGTTAGGGTTAGGGTTAGGGATGAAAGCACATAGGAGAAAGAGATATTCTTGAATAACTTTTTTTGTGAAGGTCGGAGAGACTTGGAAAGTGGTTGCATCTGGACTAATTTGGGTCCTGCGGATCGATTGGTACCATCCCCGAGCTTGTACGACCTTCGGAAGAGGTCGACCGACAGAATTCCCCCAAATCTGAGGAGATATTCTTGAAAAACTTTTTTTGTGAAGGTCGGAGAGACTTGCAAGTAGGCTCTACCCCCACTAAATGGGGTAGCGCGCATCGATCGGTACCATCCTTGAGCTTCTCCTACTTTCGGAAGGGTTAGGGTTAGGGTTAGGGATGAAAGCACATAGGAGAAAGAGATATTCTTGAATAACTTTTTTTGTGAAGGTCGGAGAGACTTGGAAAGTGGTTGCATCTGGACTAATTTGGGTCCTGCGGATCGATCGGTACCATCCCCGAGCTTGTACGACCTTCGGAAGAGGTCGACCGACAGAATTCCCCCAAATCTGAGGAGATATTCTTGAATAACTTTTTTTGTGAAGGTCGGAGAGACTTGCAAGTAGGCTCTACCCCCACTAAATGGGGTAGTGCGCATCGATCGGTACCATCCTTGAGCTTCTCCGACTTTCGGAAGGGTTAGGGTTAGGGATGAAAGCACATAGGAGAAAGAGATATTCTTGAATAACTTTTTTTGTGAAGGTCGGAGAGACTTGGAAAGTGGTTGCATCTGGACTAATTTGGGTCCTGCGGATCGATTGGTACCATCCCCGAGCTTGTACGACCTTCGGAAGAGGTCGACCGACGAAATTCCCCCAAATCTGAGGAGATATTCTTGAATAACTTTTTTTGTAAAGGTCGGAGAGACTTGCAAGTAGGCTCTACCCCCACTAAATTGGGTAGCGCGCATCGATCGGTACCATCCTTGAGCTTCTCCGACTTTCGGAAGGGTTAGGGTTAGGGTTAGGGATGAAAGCACATAGGAGAAAGAGATATTCTTGAATAACTTTTTTTGTGAAGGTCGGAGAGACTTGGAAAGTGGTTGCATCTGGACTAATTTGGGTCCTGCGGATCGATTGGTACCATCCCCGAGCTTGTACGACCTTCGGAAGAGGTCGACCGACAGAATTCCCCCAAATCTGAGGAGATATTCTTGAATAACTTTTTTTGTGAAGGTCGGAGAGACTTGCAAGTAGGCTCTACCCCCACTAAATGGGGTAGTGCGCATCGATCGGTACCATCCTTGAGCTTCTCCGACTTTCGGAAGGGTTAGGGTTAGGGATGAAAGCACATAGGAGAAAGAGATATTCTTGAATAACTTTTTTTGTGAAGGTCGGAGAGACTTGCAAGTAGGCTCTACCCCCACTAAATGGGGTAGCGCGCATCGATCGGTACCATCCTTGAGCTTCTCCGACTTTCGGAAGGGTTAGGGTTAGGGTTAGGGATGAAAGCACATAGGAGAAAGAGATATTCTTGAATAACTTTTTTTGTGAAGGTCGGAGAGACTTGGAAAGTGGTTGCATCTGGACTAATTTGGGTCCTGCGGATCGATCGGTACCATCCCCGAGCTTGTACGACCTTCGGAAGAGGTCGACCGACAGAATTCCCCCAAATCTGAGGAGATATTCTTGAATAACTTTTTTTGTGAAGGTCGGAGAGACTTGCAAGTAGGCTCTACCCCCACTAAATGGGGTAGTGCGCATCGATCGGTACCATCCTTGAGCTTCTCCGACTTTCGGAAGGGTTAGGGTTAGGGATGAAAGCACATAGGAGAAAGAGATATTCTTGAATAACTTTTTTTGTGAAGGTCGGAGAGACTTGGAAAGTGGTTGCATCTGGACTAATTTGGGTCCTGCGGATCGATTGGTACCATCCCCGAGCTTGTACGACCTTCGGAAGAGGTCGACCGACGAAATTCCCCCAAATCTGAGGAGATATTCTTGAATAACTTTTTTTGTAAAGGTCGGAGAGACTTGCAAGTAGGCTCTACCCCCACTAAATGGGGTAGCGCGCATCGATCGGTACCATCCTTGAGCTTCTCCGACTTTCGGAAGGGTTAGGGTTAGGGTTAGGGATGAAAGCACATAGGAGAAAGAGATATTCTTGAATAACTTTTTTTGTGAAGGTCGGAGAGACTTGGAAAGTGGTTGCATCTGGACTAATTTGGGTCCTGCGGATCGATTGGTACCATCCCCGAGCTTGTACGACCTTCGGAAGAGGTCGACCGACAGAATTCCCCCAAATCTGAGGAGATATTCTTGAATAACTTTTTTTGTGAAGGTCGGAGAGACTTGCAAGTAGGCTCTACCCCCACTAAATGGGGTAGTGCGCATCGATCGGTACCATCCTTGAGCTTCTCCGACTTTCGGAAGGGTTAGGGTTAGGGATGAAAGCACATAGGAGAAAGAGATATTCTTGAATAACTTTTTTTGTGAAGGTCGGAGAGACTTGGAAAGAGGTTGCATCTGGACTAATTTGGGTCCTGCGGATCGATTGGTACCATCCCCGAGCTTGTACGACCTTCGAAAGAGGTCGACCGACAGAATTCCCCCAAATCTGAGGAGATATTCTTGAATAATTTTTTTTGTGAAGGTCGGAGAGACTTGCAAGTAGGCTCTACCCCCACTAAATGGGGTAGCGCGCATCGATCGGTACCATCATTGAGCTTCTCCGACTTACGGAAGGGTTAGGGTTAGGGTTAGGGATGAAAGCACATAGGAGAAAGAGATATTCTTGAATAACTTTTTTTGTGAAGGTCGGAGAGACTTGCAAGTAGGCTCTACCCCCACTAAATGGGGTAGCGCGCATCGATCGGTACCATCCTTGAGCTTCTCCGACTTTCGGAAGGGTTAGGGTTAGGGTTAGGGATGAAAGCACATAGGAGAAAGAGATATTCTTGAATAACTTTTTTTGTGAAGGTCGGAGAGACTTGAAAAGTGGTTGCATCTGGACTAATTTGGGTCCTGCGGATCGATTGGTACCATCCCCGAGCTTGTACGACCTTCGGAAGAGGTCGACCGACGAAATTCCCCCAAATCTGAGGAGATATTCTTGAATAACTTTTTTTGTGAAGGTCGGAGAGACTTGCAAGTAGGCTCTACCCCCACTAAATGGGGTAGCGCACATCGATCGGTACCATCCTTGAGCTTCTCCGACTTTCGGAAGGGTTAGGGTTAGGGTTAGGGATGAAAGCACATAGGAGAAAGAGATATTCTTGAATAACTTTTTTTGTGAAGGTCGGAGAGACTTGCAAGTAGGCTCTACCCCCACTAAATGGGGTAGTGCGCATCGATCGGTACCATCCTTGAGCTTCTCCGACTTTCGGAAGGGTTAGGGTTAGGGATGAAAGCACATAGGAGAAAGAGATATTCTTGAATAACTTTTTTTGTGAAGGTCGGAGAGACTTGGAAAGTGGTTGCATCTGGACTAATTTGGGTCCTGCGGATCGATTAATACCATCCCCGAGCTTGTACGACCTTCGGAAGAGGTCGACCGACGAAATTCCCCCAAATCTGAGGAGATATTCTTGAATAACTTTTTTTGTGAAGGTCGGAGAGACTTGCAAGTAGGCTCTACCCCCACTAAATGGGGTAACGCACATCGATCGGTACCATCTTTGAGCTTCTCCGACTTTCGGAAGGGTTAGGGTTAGGGTTAGGGATGAAAGCACATAGGAGAAAGAGATATTCTTGAATAACTTTTTTTGTGAAGGTCGGAGAGACTTGAAAAGTGGTTGCATCTGGACTAATTTGGGTCCTGCGGATCGATTGGTACCATCCCCGAGCTTGTACGACCTTCGAAAGAGGTCGACCGACAGAATTCCCCCAAATCTGAGGAGATATTCTTGAATAATTTTTTTTGTGAAGGTCGGAGAGACTTGCAAGTAGGCTCTACCCCCACTAAATGGGGTAGCGCGCATCGATCGGTACCATCCTTGAGCTTCTCCGACTTACGGAAGGGTTAGGGTTAGGGTTAGGGATGAAAGCACATAGGAGAAAGAGATATTCTTGAATAACTTTTTTTGTGAAGGTCGGAGAGACTTAGAAAGTGGTTGCATCTGGACTAATTTGGGTCCTGCGGATCGATTGGTACCATCCCCGAGCTTGTACGACCTTCGGAAGAGGTCGACCGACGAAATTCCCCCAAATCTGAGGAGATATTCTTGAATAACTTTTTTTGTGAAGGTCGGAGAGACTTGCAAGTAGGCTCTACCCCCACTAAATGGGGTAGCGCGCATCGATCAGTACCATCCTTGAGCTTCTCCGACTTACGGAAGGGTTAGGGTTAGGGTTAGGGATGAAAGCACATAGGAGAAAGAGATATTCTTGAATAACTTTTTTTGTGAAGGTCGGAGAGACTTGCAAGTAGGCTCTACCCCCACTAAATGGGGTAGCGCGCATCTATCGGTACCATCCTTGAGCTTCTCCGACTTTCGGAAGGGTTAGGGTTAGGGTTAGGGATGAAAGCACATAGGAGAAAGAGATATTCTTGAATAACTTTTTTTGTGAAGGTCGGAGAGACTTGGAAAGTGGTTGCATCTGGACTAATTTGGGTCCTGCGGATCGATTGGTACCATCCCCGAGCTTGTACGACCTTCGGAAGAGGTCGACCGACGAAATTGCCCCAAATCTGAGGAGATATTCTTGAATAACTTTTTTTGTGAAGGTCGGAGAGACTTGCAAGTAGGCTCTACCCCCACTAAATGGGGTAGCGCGCATCGATCGGTACCATCCTTGAGCTTCTCCGACTTTCGGAAGGGTTAGGGTTAGGGTTAGGGATGAAAGCAAATAGGAGAAAGAGATATTCTTGAATAACTTTTTTTGTGAAGGTCGGAGAGACTTGGAAAGTGGTTGCATCTGGACTAATTTGGGTCCTGCGGATCGATTGGTACTATCCCCGAGCTTGTACGACCTTCGGAAGAGGTCGACCGACGAAATTCCCCCAAATCTGAGGAGATATTCTTGAATAACTTTTTTTGTGAAGGTCGGAGAGACTTGCAAGTAGGCTCTACCCCCACTAAATGGGGTAGCGCGCATCGATCAGTACCATCCTTGAGCTTCTCCGACTTACGGAAGGGTTAGGGTTAGGGTTAGGGATGAAAGCACATAGGAGAAAGAGATATTCTTGAATAACTTTTTTTGTGAAGGTCGGAGAGACTTGCAAGTAGGCTCTACCCCCACTAAATGGGGTAGCGCGCATCGATCGGTACCATCCTTGAGCTTCTCCGACTTTCGGAAGGGTTAGGGTTAGGGTTAGGGATGAAAGCACATAGGAGAAAGAGATATTCTTGAATAACTTTTTTTGTGAAGGTCGGAGAGACTTGGAAAGTGGTTGCATCTGGACTAATTTGGGTCCTGCGGATCGATTGGTACCATCCCCGAGCTTGTACGACCTTCGGAAGAGGTCGACCGACGAAATTCCCCCAAATCTGAGGAGATATTCTTGAATAACTTTTTTTGTGAAGGTCGGAGAGACTTGCAAGTAGGCTCTACCCCCACTAAATGGGGTAGTGCGCATCGATCGGTACCATCCTTGAGCTTCTCCGACTTTCGGAAGGGTTAGGGTTAGGGATGAAAGCACATAGGAGAAAGAGATATTCTTGAATAACTTTTTTTGTGAAGGTCGGAGAGACTTGGAAAGTGGTTGCATCTGGACTAATTTGGGTCCTGCGGATCGATTGGTACCATCCCCGAGCTTGTACGACCTTTGGAAGAGGTCGACCGACGAAATTGCCCCAAATCTGAGGAGATATTCTTGAATAACTTTTTTTGTGAAGGTCGGAGAGACTTGCAAGTAGGCTCTACCCCCACTAAATGGGGTAGCGCGCATCGATCGGTACCATCCTTGAGCTTCTCCGACTTTCGGAAGGGTTAGGGTTAGGGTTAGGGATGAAAGCACATAGGAGAAAGAGATATTCTTGAATAACTTTTTTTGTGAAGGTCGGAGAGACTTGGAAAGTGGTTGCATCTGGACTAATTTGGGTCCTGCGGATCGATTGGTACCATCCCCGAGCTTGTACGACCTTCGGAAGAGGTCGACCGACGAAATTCCCCCAAATCTGAGGAGATATTCTTGAATAACTTTTTTTGTGAAGGTCGGAGAGACTTGCAAGTAGGCTCTACCCCCACTAAATGGGGTAGCGCGCATCGATCGGTACCATCCTTGAGCTTCTCCGACTTTCGGAAGGGTTAGGGTTAGGGTTAGGGTTAGGGATGAAAGCACATAGGAGAAAGAGATATTCTTGAAAAACTTTTTTTGTGAAGGTCGGAGAGACTTGGAAAGTGGTTGCATCTGGACTAATTTGGGTCCTGCGGATCGATTGGTACCATCCCCGAGCTTGTACGACCTTCGGAAGAGGTCGACCGACAGAATTCCCCCAAATCTGAGGAGATATTCTTGAAAAACTTTTTTTGTGAAGGTCGGAGAGACTTGCAAGTAGGCTCTACCCCCACTAAATGGGGTAGTGCACATCGATCGGTACCATCCTTGAGCTTCTCCGACTTTCGGAAGGGTTAGGGTTAGGGATGAAAGCACATAGGAGAAAGAGATATTCTTGAATAACTTTTTTTGTGAAGGTCGGAGAGACTTGCAAGTAGGCTCTACCCCCACTAAATGGAGTAGCGCGCATCGATCGGTACCATCCTTGAGCTTTTCCGACTTTCGGAAGGGTTAGGGTTAGGGATGAAAGCACATAGGAGAAAGAGATATTCTTGAATAACTTTTTTTGTGAAGGTCGGAGAGACTTGGAAAGTGGTTGCATCTGGACTAATTTGGGTCCTGCAGATCGATTGGTACCATCCCCGAGCTTGTACGACCTTCGGAAGAGGTCGACCGACGAAATTCCCCCAAATCTGAGGAGATATTCTTGAATAACTTTTTTTGTGAAGGTCGGAGAGACTTGCAAGTAGGCTCTACCCCCACTAAATGGGGTAGTGCGCATCGATCGGTACCATCCTTGAGCTTCTCCGACTTTCGGAAGGGTTAGGGTTAGGGATGAAAGCACATAGGAGAAAGAGATATTCTTGAATAACTTTTTTTGTGAAGGTTGGAGAGACTTGGAAAGTGGTTGCATCTGGACTAATTTGGGTCCTGCGGATCGATTGGTACCATCCCAGAGCTTGTACGACCTTCGGAAGAGGTCGACCGACGAAATTCCCCCAAATCTGAGGAGATATTCTTGAATAACTTTTTTTGTGAAGGTCGGAGAGACTTGCAAGTAGGCTCTACCCCCACTAAATGGGGTAGCGCACATCGATCGGTACCATCCTTGAGCTTCTCCGACTTTCGGAAGGGTTAGGGTTAGGGTTAGGGATGAAAGCACATAGGAGAAAGAGATATTCTTGAATAACTTTTTTTGTGAAGGTCGGAGAGACTTGGAAAGTGGTTGCATCTGGACTAATTTGGGTCCTGCGGATCGATTGGTACCATCCCCGAGCTTGTACGACCTTCGGAAGAGGTCGACCGACAGAATTCCCCCAAATCTGAGGAGATATTCTTGAATAACTTTTTTTTTGAAGGTCGGAGAGACTTGCAAGTAGGCTCTACCCCCACTAAATGGGGTAGTGCGCATCGATCGGTACCATCCTTGAGCTTCTCCGACTTTCGGAAGGGTTAGGGTTAGGGATGAAAGCACATAGGAGAAAGAGATATTCTTGAATAACTTTTTTTGTGAAGGTCGGAGAGACTTGGAAAGAGGTTGCATCTGGACTAATTTGGGTCCTGCGGATCGATTGGTACCATCCCCGAGCTTGTACGACCTTCGAAAGAGGTCGACCGACAGAATTCCCCCAAATCTGAGGAGATATTCTTGAATAATTTTTTTTGTGAAGGTCGGAGAGACTTGCAAGTAGGCTCTACCCCCACTAAATGGGGTAGCGCGCATCGATCGGTACCATCATTGAGCTTCTCCGACTTACGGAAGGGTTAGGGTTAGGGATGAAAGCACATAGGAGAAAGAGATATTCTTGAATAACTTTTTTTGTGAAGGTCGGAGAGACTTGCAAGTAGGCTCTACCCCCACTAAATGGGGTAGCGCGCATCGATCGGTACCATCCTTGAGCTTCTCCGACTTTCGGAAGGGTTAGGGTTAGGGTTAGGGATGAAAACACATAGGAGAAAGAGATATTCTTGAATAACTTTTTTTGTGAAGGTCGGAGAGACTTGAAAAGTGGTTGCATCTGGACTAATTTGGGTCCTGCGGATCGATTGGTACCATCCCCGAGCTTGTACGACCTTCGGAAGAGGTCGACCGACGAAATTCCCCCAAATCTGAGGAGATATTCTTGAATAACTTTTTTTGTGAAGGTCGGAGAGACTTGCAAGTAGGCTCTACCCCCACTAAATGGGGTAGCGCACATCGATCGGTACCATCCTTGAGCTTCTCCGACTTTCGGAAGGGTTAGGGTTAGGGTTAGGGATGAAAGCACATAGGAGAAAGAGATATTCTTGAATAACTTTTTTTGTGAAGGTCGGAGAGACTTGCAAGTAGGCTCTACCCCCACTAAATGGGGTAGTGCGCATCGATCGGTACCATCCTTGAGCTTCTCCGACTTTCGGAAGGGTTAGGGTTAGGGATGAAAGCACATAGGAGAAAGAGATATTCTTGAATAACTTTTTTTGTGAAGGTCGGAGAGACTTGGAAAGTGGTTGTATCTGGACTAATTTGGGTCCTGCGGATCGATTAATACCATCCCCGAGCTTGTACGACCTTCGGAAGAGGTCGACCGACGAAATTCCCCCAAATCTGAGGAGATATTCTTGAATAACTTTTTTTGTGAAGGTCGGAGAGACTTGCAAGTAGGCTCTACCCCCACTAAATGGGGTAACGCACATCGATCGGTACCATCTTTGAGCTTCTCCGACTTTCGGAAGGGTTAGGGTTAGGGTTAGGGATGAAAGCACATAGGAGAAAGAGATATTCTTGAATAACTTTTTTTGTGAAGGTCGGAGAGACTTGAAAAGTGGTTGCATCTGGACTAATTTGGGTCCTGCGGATCGATTGGTACCATCCCCGAGCTTGTACGACCTTCGAAAGAGGTCGACCGACAGAATTCCCCCAAATCTGAGGAGATATTCTTGAATAATTTTTTTTGTGAAGGTCGGAGAGACTTGCAAGTAGGCTCTACCCCCACTAAATGGGGTAGCGCGCATCGATCGGTACCATCCTTGAGCTTCTCCGACTTACGGAAGGGTTAGGGTTAGGGTTAGGGATGAAAGCACATAGGAGAAAGAGATATTCTTGAATAACTTTTTTTGTGAAGGTCGGAGAGACTTGCAAGTAGGCTCTACCCCCACTAAATGGGGTAGCGCGCATCGATCGGTACCATCATTGAGCTTCTCAGACTTTCGGAAGGGTTAGGGTTAGGGTTAGGGATGAAAGCAAATAGGAGAAAGAGATATTCTTGAATAACTTTTTTTGTGAAGGTCGGAGAGACTTGGAAAGTGGTTGCATCTGGACTAATTTGGGTCCTGCGGATCGATTGGTACCATCCCCGAGCTTGTACGACCTTCGGAAGAGGTCGACCGACGAAATTCCCCCAAATCTGAGGAGATATTCTTGAATAACTTTTTTTGTGAAGGTCGGAGAGACTTGCAAGTAGGCTCTACCCCCACTAAATGGGGTAGCGCGCATCGATCAGTACCATCCTTGAGCTTCTCCGACTTACGGAAGGGTTAGGGTTAGGGTTAGGGATGAAAGCACATAGGAGAAAGAGATATTCTTGAATAACTTTTTTTGTGAAGGTCGGAGAGACTTGCAAGTAGGCTCTACCCCCACTAAATGGGGTAGCGCGCATCTATCGGTACCATCCTTGAGCTTCTCCGACTTTCGGAAGGGTTAGGGTTAGGGTTAGG
Source organism: Limanda limanda (assembly GCF_963576545.1). NCBI lineage: Eukaryota > Metazoa > Chordata > Actinopteri > Pleuronectiformes > Pleuronectidae > Limanda > Limanda limanda. The sequence continues at coordinate 560,957 of NW_026870574.1, read as the reverse complement.
GATGAAAGCACATAGGAGAAAGAGATATTCTTGAATAACTTTTTTTGTGAAGGTCGGAGAGACTTGGAAAGTGGTTGCATCTGGACTAATTTGGGTCCTGCAGATCGATTGGTACCATCCCCGAGCTTGTACGACCTTCGGAAGAGGTCGACCGACGAAATTCCCCCAAATCTGAGGAGATATTCTTGAATAACTTTTTTTGTGAAGGTCGGAGAGACTTGCAAGTAGGCTCTACCCCCACTAAATGGGGTAGTGCGCATCGATCGGTACCATCCTTGAGCTTCTCCGACTTTCGGAAGGGTTAGGGTTAGGGATGAAAGCACATAGGAGAAAGAGATATTCTTGAATAACTTTTTTTGTGAAGGTCGGAGAGACTTGGAAAGTGGTTGCATCTGGACTAATTTGGGTCCTGCGGATCGATTGGTACCATCCCCGAGCTTGTACGACCTTCGGAAGAGGTCGACCGACGAAATTGCCCCAAATCTGAGGAGATATTCTTGAATAACTTTTTTTGTGAAGGTCGGAGAGACTTGCAAGTAGGCTCTACCCCCACTAAATGGGGTAGCGCGCATCGATCGGTACCATCCTTGAGCTTCTCCGACTTTCGGAAGGGTTAGGGTTAGGGTTAGGGATGAAAGCAAATAGGAGAAAGAGATATTCTTGAATAACTTTTTTTGTGAAGGTCGGAGAGACTTGGAAAGTGGTTGCATCTGGACTAATTTGGGTCCTGCGGATCGATTGGTACCATCCCCGAGCTTGTACGACCTTCGGAAGAGGTCGACCGACGAAATTCCCCCAAATCTGAGGAGATATTCTTGAATAACTTTTTTTGTGAAGGTCGGAGAGACTTGCAAGTAGGCTCTACCCCCACTAAATGGGGTAGCGCGCATCGATCAGTACCATCCTTGAGCTTCTCCGACTTACGGAAGGGTTAGGGTTAGGGTTAGGGATGAAAGCACATAGGAGAAAGAGATATTCTTGAATAACTTTTTTTGTGAAGGTCGGAGAGACTTGCAAGTAGGCTCTACCCCCACTAAATGGGGTAGCGCGCATCGATCGGTACCATCCTTGAGCTTCTCCGACTTTCGGAAGGGTTAGGGTTAGGGTTAGGGATGAAAGCACATAGGAGAAAGAGATATTCTTGAATAACTTTTTTTGTGAAGGTCGGAGAGACTTGAAAAGTGGTTGCATCTGGACTAATTTGGGTCCTGCGGATCGATTGGTACCATCCCCGAGCTTGTACGACCTTCGGAAGAGGTCGACCGACGAAATTCCCCCAAATCTGAGGAGATATTCTTGAATAACTTTTTTTGTGAAGGTCGGAGAGACTTGCAAGTAGGCTCTACCCCCACTAAATGGGGTAGTGCGCATCGATCGGTACCATCCTTGAGCTTCTCCGACTTTCGGAAGGGTTAGGGTTAGGGATGAAAGCACATAGGAGAAAGAGATATTCTTGAATAACTTTTTTTGTGAAGGTCGGAGAGACTTGGAAAGTGGTTGCATCTGGACTAATTTGGGTCCTGCGGATCGATTGGTACCATCCCCGAGCTTGTACGACCTTCGGAAGAGGTCGACCGACGAAATTGCCCCAAATCTGAGGAGATATTCTTGAATAACTTTTTTTGTGAAGGTCGGAGAGACTTGCAAGTAGGCTCTACCCCCACTAAATGGGGTAGCGCGCATCGATCGGTACCATCCTTGAGCTTCTCCGACTTTCGGAAGGGTTAGGGTTAGGGTTAGGGATGAAAGCACATAGGAGAAAGAGATATTCTTGAATAACTTTTTTTGTGAAGGTCGGAGAGACTTGCAAGTAGGCTCTACCCCCACTAAATGGGGTAGCGCGCATCGATCGGTACCATCCTTGAGCTTCTCCGACTTTCGGAAGGGTTAGGGTTAGGGTTAGGGATGAAAGCACATAGGAGAAAGAGATATTCTTGAATAACTTTTTTTGTGAAGGTCGGAGAGACTTGAAAAGTGGTTGCATCTGGACTAATTTGGGTCCTGCGGATCGATTGGTACCATCCCCGAGCTTGTACGACCTTCGGAAGAGGTCGACCGACGAAATTCCCCCAAATCTGAGGAGATATTCTTGAATAACTTTTTTTGTGAAGGTCGGAGAGACTTGCAAGTAGGCTCTACCCCCACTAAATGGGGTAGCGCACATCGATCGGTACCATCCTTGAGCTTCTCCGACTTTCGGAAGGGTTAGGGTTAGGGTTAGGGATGAAAGCACATAGGAGAAAGAGATATTCTTGAATAACTTTTTTTGTGAAGGTCGGAGAGACTTGCAAGTAGGCTCTACCCCCACTAAATGGGGTAGTGCGCATCGATCGGTACCATCCTTGAGCTTCTCCGACTTTCGGAAGGGTTAGGGTTAGGGATGAAAGCACATAGGAGAAAGAGATATTCTTGAATAACTTTTTTTGTGAAGGTCGGAGAGACTTGGAAAGTGGTTGTATCTGGACTAATTTGGGTCCTGCGGATCGATTAATACCATCCCCGAGCTTGTACGACCTTCGGAAGAGGTCGACCGACGAAATTCCCCCAAATCTGAGGAGATATTCTTGAATAACTTTTTTTGTGAAGGTCGGAGAGACTTGCAAGTAGGCTCTACCCCCACTAAATGGGGTAACGCACATCGATCGGTACCATCTTTGAGCTTCTCCGACTTTCGGAAGGGTTAGGGTTAGGGTTAGGGATGAAAGCACATAGGAGAAAGAGATATTCTTGAATAACTTTTTTTGTGAAGGTCGGAGAGACTTGAAAAGTGGTTGCATCTGGACTAATTTGGGTCCTGCGGATCGATTGGTACCATCCCCGAGCTTGTACGACCTTCGAAAGAGGTCGACCGACAGAATTCCCCCAAATCTGAGGAGATATTCTTGAATAATTTTTTTTGTGAAGGTCGGAGAGACTTGCAAGTAGGCTCTACCCCCACTAAATGGGGTAGCGCGCATCGATCGGTACCATCCTTGAGCTTCTCCGACTTACGGAAGGGTTAGGGTTAGGGTTAGGGATGAAAGCACATAGGAGAAAGAGATATTCTTGAATAACTTTTTTTGTGAAGGTCGGAGAGACTTGCAAGTAGGCTCTACCCCCACTAAATGGGGTAGCGCGCATCGATCGGTACCATCATTGAGCTTCTCAGACTTTCGGAAGGGTTAGGGTTAGGGTTAGGGATGAAAGCAAATAGGAGAAAGAGATATTCTTGAATAACTTTTTTTGTGAAGGTCGGAGAGACTTGGAAAGTGGTTGCATCTGGACTAATTTGGGTCCTGCGGATCGATTGGTACCATCCCCGAGCTTGTACGACCTTCGGAAGAGGTCGACCGACGAAATTCCCCCAAATCTGAGGAGATATTCTTGAATAACTTTTTTTGTGAAGGTCGGAGAGACTTGCAAGTAGGCTCTACCCCCACTAAATGGGGTAGCGCGCATCGATCAGTACCATCCTTGAGCTTCTCCGACTTACGGAAGGGTTAGGGTTAGGGTTAGGGATGAAAGCACATAGGAGAAAGAGATATTCTTGAATAACTTTTTTTGTGAAGGTCGGAGAGACTTGCAAGTAGGCTCTACCCCCACTAAATGGGGTAGCGCGCATCTATCGGTACCATCCTTGAGCTTCTCCGACTTTCGGAAGGGTTAGGGTTAGGGTTAGGGATGAAAGCACATAGGAGAAAGAGATATTCTTGAATAACTTTTTTTGTGAAGGTCGGAGAGACTTGGAAAGTGGTTGCATCTGGACTAATTTGGGTCCTGCAGATCGATTGGTACCATCCCCGAGCTTGTACGACCTTCGGAAGAGGTCGACCGACGAAATTCCCCCAAATCTGAGGAGATATTCTTGAATAACTTTTTTTGTGAAGGTCGGAGAGACTTGCAAGTAGGCTCTACCCCCACTAAATGGGGTAGTGCGCATCGATCGGTACCATCCTTGAGCTTCTCCGACTTTCGGAAGGGTTAGGGTTAGGGATGAAAGCACATAGGAGAAAGAGATATTCTTGAATAACTTTTTTTGTGAAGGTCGGAGAGACTTGGAAAGTGGTTGCATCTGGACTAATTTGGGTCCTGCGGATCGATTGGTACCATCCCCGAGCTTGTACGACCTTCGGAAGAGGTCGACCGACGAAATTGCCCCAAATCTGAGGAGATATTCTTGAATAACTTTTTTTGTGAAGGTCGGAGAGACTTGCAAGTAGGCTCTACCCCCACTAAATGGGGTAGCGCGCATCGATCGGTACCATCCTTGAGCTTCTCCGACTTTCGGAAGGGTTAGGGTTAGGGTTAGGGATGAAAGCAAATAGGAGAAAGAGATATTCTTGAATAACTTTTTTTGTGAAGGTCGGAGAGACTTGGAAAGTGGTTGCATCTGGACTAATTTGGGTCCTGCGGATCGATTGGTACCATCCCCGAGCTTGTACGACCTTCGGAAGAGGTCGACCGACGAAATTCCCCCAAATCTGAGGAGATATTCTTGAATAACTTTTTTTGTGAAGGTCGGAGAGACTTGCAAGTAGGCTCTACCCCCACTAAATGGGGTAGCGCGCATCGATCAGTACCATCCTTGAGCTTCTCCGACTTACGGAAGGGTTAGGGTTAGGGTTAGGGATGAAAGCACATAGGAGAAAGAGATATTCTTGAATAACTTTTTTTGTGAAGGTCGGAGAGACTTGCAAGTAGGCTCTACCCCCACTAAATGGGGTAGCGCGCATCGATCGGTACCATCCTTGAGCTTCTCCGACTTTCGGAAGGGTTAGGGTTAGGGTTAGGGATGAAAGCACATAGGAGAAAGAGATATTCTTGAATAACTTTTTTTGTGAAGGTCGGAGAGACTTGGAAAGTGGTTGCATCTGGACTAATTTGGGTCCTGCGGATCGATTGGTACCATCCCCGAGCTTGTACGACCTTCGGAAGAGGTCGACCGACGAAATTCCCCCAAATCTGAGGAGATATTCTTGAATAACTTTTTTTGTGAAGGTCGGAGAGACTTGCAAGTAGGCTCTACCCCCACTAAATGGGGTAGTGCGCATCGATCGGTACCATCCTTGAGCTTCTCCGACTTTCGGAAGGGTTAGGGTTAGGGATGAAAGCACATAGGAGAAAGAGATATTCTTGAATAACTTTTTTTGTGAAGGTCGGAGAGACTTGGAAAGTGGTTGCATCTGGACTAATTTGGGTCCTGCGGATCGATTGGTACCATCCCCGAGCTTGTACGACCTTCGGAAGAGGTCGACCGACGAAATTGCCCCAAATCTGAGGAGATATTCTTGAATAACTTTTTTTGTGAAGGTCGGAGAGACTTGCAAGTAGGCTCTACCCCCACTAAATGGGGTAGCGCGCATCGATCGGTACCATCCTTGAGCTTCTCCGACTTTCGGAAGGGTTAGGGTTAGGGTTAGGGATGAAAGCACATAGGAGAAAGAGATATTCTTGAATAACTTTTTTTGTGAAGGTCGGAGAGACTTGGAAAGTGGTTGCATCTGGACTAATTTGGGTCCTGCGGATCGATTGGTACCATCCCCGAGCTTGTACGACCTTCGGAAGAGGTCGACCGACGAAATTCCCCCAAATCTGAGGAGATATTCTTGAATAACTTTTTTTGTGAAGGTCGGAGAGACTTGCAAGTAGGCTCTACCCCCACTAAATGGGGTAGCACGCATCGATCGGTACCATCCTTGAGCTTCTCCGACTTTCGGAAGGGTTAGGGTTAGGGTTAGGGATGAAAGCACATAGGAGAAAGAGATATTCTTGAATAACTTTTTTTGTGAAGGTCGGAGAGACTTGGAAAGTGGTTGCATCTGGACTAATTTGGGTCCTGCGGATCGATTGGTACCATCCCCGAGCTTGTACGACCTTCGGAAGAGGTCGACCGACAGAATTCCCCCAAATCTGAGGAGATATTCTTGAAAAACTTTTTTTGTGAAGGTCGGAGAGACTTGCAAGTAGGCTCTACCCCCACTAAATGGGGTAGTGCACATCGATCGGTACCATCCTTGAGCTTCTCCGACTTTCGGAAGGGTTAGGGTTAGGGATGAAAGCACATAGGAGAAAGAGATATTCTTGAATAACTTTTTTTGTGAAGGTCGGAGAGACTTGCAAGTAGGCTCTACCCCCACTAAATGGAGTAGCGCGCATCGATCGGTACCATCCTTGAGCTTTTCCGACTTTCGGAAGGGTTAGGGTTAGGGATGAAAGCACATAGGAGAAAGAGATATTCTTGAATAACTTTTTTTGTGAAGGTCGGAGAGACTTGGAAAGTGGTTGCATCTGGACTAATTTGGGTCCTGCAGATCGATTGGTACCATCCCCGAGCTTGTACGACCTTCGGAAGAGGTCGACCGACGAAATTCCCCCAAATCTGAGGAGATATTCTTGAATAACTTTTTTTGTGAAGGTCGGAGAGACTTGCAAGTAGGCTCTACCCCCACTAAATGGGGTAGTGCGCATCGATCGGTACCATCCTTGAGCTTCTCCGACTTTCGGAAGGGTTAGGGTTAGGGATGAAAGCACATAGGAGAAAGAGATATTCTTGAATAACTTTTTTTGTGAAGGTTGGAGAGACTTGGAAAGTGGTTGCATCTGGACTAATTTGGGTCCTGCGGATCGATTGGTACCATCCCAGAGCTTGTACGACCTTCGGAAGAGGTCGACCGACGAAATTCCCCCAAATCTGAGGAGATATTCTTGAATAACTTTTTTTGTGAAGGTCGGAGAGACTTGCAAGTAGGCTCTACCCCCACTAAATGGGGTAGCGCACATCGATCGGTACCATCCTTGAGCTTCTCCGACTTTCGGAAGGGTTAGGGTTAGGGTTAGGGATGAAAGCACATAGGAGAAAGAGATATTCTTGAATAACTTTTTTTGTGAAGGTCGGAGAGACTTGGAAAGTGGTTGCATCTGGACTAATTTGGGTCCTGCGGATCGATTGGTACCATCCCCGAGCTTGTACGACCTTCGAAAGAGGTCGACCGACAGAATTCCCCCAAATCTGAGGAGATATTCTTGAATAACTTTTTTTGTGAAGGTCGGAGAGACTTGCAAGTAGGCTCTACCCCCACTAAATGGGGTAGCGCGCATCGATCGGTACCATCCTTGAGCTTCTCCGACTTTCGGAAGGGTTAGGGTTAGGGTTAGGGATGAAAGCACATAGGAGAAAGAGATATTCTTGAATAACTTTTTTTGTGAAGGTCGGAGAGACTTGCAAGTAGGCTCTACCCCCACTAAATGGGGTAGCGCGCATCGATACCGATCCTTGAGCTTCTCCGACTTTCGGAAGGGTTAGGGTTAGGGTTAGGGATGAAAGCACATAGGAGAAAGAGATATTCTTGAATAACTTTTTTTGTGAAGGTCGGAGAGACTTGGAAAGTGGTTGCATCTGGACTAATTTGGGTCCTGCGGATCGATTGGTACCATCCCCGAGCTTGTACGACCTTCGGAAGAGGTCGACCGACGAAATTCCCCCAAATCTGAGGAGATATTCTTGAATAACTTTTTTTGTGAAGGTCGGAGAGACTTGCAAGTAGGCTCTACCCCCACTAAATGGGGTAGCGCGCATCGATCGGTACCATCCTTGAGCTTCTCCGACTTTCGGAAGGGTTAGGGTTAGGGTTAGGGATGAAAGCAAATAGGAGAAAGAGATATTCTTGAATAACTTTTTTTGTGAAGGTCGGAGAGACTTGGAAAGTGGTTGCATCTGGACTAATTTGGGTCCTGCGGATCGATTGGTACCATCCCCGAGCTTGTACGACCTTCGGAAGAGGTCGACCGACGAAATTCCCCCAAATCTGAGGAGATATTCTTGAATAACTTTTTTTGTGAAGGTCGGAGAGACTTGCAAGTAGGCTCTACCCCCACTAAATGGGGTAGCGCGCATCGATACCGATCCTTGAGCTTCTCCGACTTTCGGAAGGGTTAGGGTTAGGGATGAAAGCACATAGGAGAAAGAGATATTCTTGAATAACTTTTTTTGTGAAGGTCGGAGAGACTTGGAAAGTGGTTGCATCTGGACTAATTTGGGTCCTGCGGATCGATTGGTACCATCCCCGAGCTTGTACGACCTTCGGAAGAGGTCGACCGACGAAATTGCCCCAAATCTGAGGAGATATTCTTGAATAACTTTTTTTGTGAAGGTCGGAGATACTTGCAAGTAGGCTCTACCCCCACTAAATGGGGTAGCGCGCATCGATCGGTACCATCCTTGAGCTTCTCCGACTTTCGGAAGGGTTAGGGTTAGGGTTAGGGATGAAAGCAAATAGGAGAAAGAGATATTCTTGAATAACTTTTTTTGTGAAGGTCGGAGAGACTTGGAAAGTGGTTGCATCTGGACTAATTTGGGTCCTGCGGATCGATTGGTACCATCCCCGAGCTTGTACGACCTTCGGAAGAGGTCGACCGACGAAATTCCCCCAAATCTGAGGAGATATTCTTGAATAACTTTTTTTGTGAAGGTCGGAGAGACTTGCAAGTAGGCTCTACCCCCACTAAATGGGGTAACGCGCATCGATCAGTACCATCCTTGAGCTTCTCCGACTTACGGAAGGGTTAGGGTTAGGGTTAGGGATGAAAGCACATAGGAGAAAGAGATATTCTTGAATAACTTTTTTTGTGAAGGTCGGAGAGACTTGCAAGTAGGCTCTACCCCCACTAAATGGGGTAGCGCGCATCGATCGGTACCATCCTTGAGCTTCTCCGACTTTCGGAAGGGTTAGGGTTAGGGTTAGGGATGAAAGCACATAGGAGAAAGAGATATTCTTGAATAACTTTTTTTGTGAAGGTCGGAGAGACTTGGAAAGTGGTTGCATCTGGACTAATTTGGGTCCTGCGGATCGATTGGTACCATCCCCGAGCTTGTACGACCTTCGGAAGAGGTCGACCGACGAAATTCCCCCAAATCTGAGGAGATATTCTTGAATAACTTTTTTTGTGAAGGTCGGAGAGACTTGCAAGTAGGCTCTACCCCCACTAAATGGGGTAGTGCGCATCGATCGGTACCATCCTTGAGCTTCTCCGACTTTCGGAAGGGTTAGGGTTAGGGATGAAAGCACATAGGAGAAAGAGATATTCTTGAATAACTTTTTTTGTGAAGGTCGGAGAGACTTGGAAAGTGGTTGCATCTGGACTAATTTGGGTCCTGCGGATCGATTGGTACCATCCCCGAGCTTGTACGACCTTCGGAAGAGGTCGACCGACGAAATTGCCCCAAATCTGAGGAGATATTCTTGAATAACTTTTTTTGTGAAGGTCGGAGAGACTTGCAAGTAGGCTCTACCCCCACTAAATGGGGTAGCGCGCATCGATCGGTACCATCCTTGAGCTTCTCCGACTTTCGGAAGGGTTAGGGTTAGGGTTAGGGATGAAAGCACATAGGAGAAAGAGATATTCTTGAATAACTTTTTTTGTGAAGGTCGGAGAGACTTGGAAAGTGGTTGCATCTGGACTAATTTGGGTCCTGCGGATCGATTGGTACCATCCCCGAGCTTGTACGACCTTCGGAAGAGGTCGACCGACGAAATTCCCCCAAATCTGAGGAGATATTCTTGAATAACTTTTTTTGTGAAGGTCGGAGAGACTTGCAAGTAGGCTCTACCCCCACTAAATGGGGTAGCGCGCATCGATCGGTACCATCCTTGAGCTTCTCCGACTTTCGGAAGGGTTAGGGTTAGGGTTAGGGATGAAAGCAAATAGGAGAAAGAGATATTCTTGAATAACTTTTTTTGTGAAGGTCGGAGAGACTTGGAAAGTGGTTGCATCTGGACTAATTTGGGTCCTGCGGATCGATTGGTACCATCCCCGAGCTTGTACGACCTTCGGAAGAGGTCGACCGACGAAATTCCCCCAAATCTGAGGAGATATTCTTGAATAACTTTTTTTGTGAAGGTCGGAGAGACTTGCAAGTAGGCTCTACCCCCACTAAATGGGGTAGCGCGCATCGATACCGATCCTTGAGCTTCTCCGACTTTCGGAAGGGTTAGGGTTAGGGATGAAAGCACATAGGAGAAAGAGATATTCTTGAATAACTTTTTTTGTGAAGGTCGGAGAGACTTGGAAAGTGGTTGCATCTGGACTAATTTGGGTCCTGCGGATCGATTGGTACCATCCCCGAGCTTGTACGACCTTCGGAAGAGGTCGACCGACGAAATTGCCCCAAATCTGAGGAGATATTCTTGAATAACTTTTTTTGTGAAGGTCGGAGATACTTGCAAGTAGGCTCTACCCCCACTAAATGGGGTAGCGCGCATCGATCGGTACCATCCTTGAGCTTCTCCGACTTTCGGAAGGGTTAGGGTTAGGGTTAGGGATGAAAGCAAATAGGAGAAAGAGATATTCTTGAATAACTTTTTTTGTGAAGGTCGGAGAGACTTGGAAAGTGGTTGCATCTGGACTAATTTGGGTCCTGCGGATCGATTGGTACCATCCCCGAGCTTGTACGACCTTCGGAAGAGGTCGACCGACGAAATTCCCCCAAATCTGAGGAGATATTCTTGAATAACTTTTTTTGTGAAGGTCGGAGAGACTTGCAAGTAGGCTCTACCCCCACTAAATGGGGTAACGCGCATCGATCAGTACCATCCTTGAGCTTCTCCGACTTACGGAAGGGTTAGGGTTAGGGTTAGGGATGAAAGCACATAGGAGAAAGAGATATTCTTGAATAACTTTTTTTGTGAAGGTCGGAGAGACTTGCAAGTAGGCTCTACCCCCACTAAATGGGGTAGCGCGCATCGATCGGTACCATCCTTGAGCTTCTCCGACTTTCGGAAGGGTTAGGGTTAGGGTTAGGGATGAAAGCACATAGGAGAAAGAGATATTCTTGAATAACTTTTTTTGTGAAGGTCGGAGAGACTTGGAAAGTGGTTGCATCTGGACTAATTTGGGTCCTGCGGATCGATTGGTACCATCCCCGAGCTTGTACGACCTTCGGAAGAGGTCGACCGACGAAATTCCCCCAAATCTGAGGAGATATTCTTGAATAACTTTTTTTGTGAAGGTCGGAGAGACTTGCAAGTAGGCTCTACCCCCACTAAATGGGGTAGTGCGCATCGATCGGTACCATCCTTGAGCTTCTCCGACTTTCGGAAGGGTTAGGGTTAGGGATGAAAGCACATAGGAGAAAGAGATATTCTTGAATAACTTTTTTTGTGAAGGTCGGAGAGACTTGGAAAGTGGTTGCATCTGGACTAATTTGGGTCCTGCGGATCGATTGGTACCATTACCGAGCTTGTACGACCTTCGGAAGAGGTCGACCGACGAAATTGCCCCAAATCTGAGGAGATATTCTTGAATAACTTTTTTTGTGAAGGTCGGAGAGACTTGCAAGTAGGCTCTACCCCCACTAAATGGGGTAGCGCGCATCGATCGGTACCATCCTTGAGCTTCTCCGACTTTCGGAAGGGTTAGGGTTAGGGTTAGGGATGAAAGCACATAGGAGAAAGAGATATTCTTGAATAACTTTTTTTGTGAAGGTCGGAGAGACTTGGAAAGTGGTTGCATCTGGACTAATTTGGGTCCTGCGGATCGATTGGTACCATCCCCGAGCTTGTACGACCTTCGGAAGAGGTCGACCGACGAAATTCCCCCAAATCTGAGGAGATATTCTTGAATAACTTTTTTTGTGAAGGTCGGAGAGACTTGCAAGTAGGCTCTACCCCCACTAAATGGGGTAGCGCACATCGATCGGTACCATCCTTGAGCTTCTCCGACTTTCGGAAGGGTTAGGGTTAGGGTTAGGGATGAAAGCACATAGGAGAAAGAGATATTCTTGAATAACTTTTTTTGTGAAGGTCGGAGAGACTTGCAAGTAGGCTCTACCCCCACTAAATGGAGTAGCGCGCATCGATCGGTACCATCCTTGAGCTTCTCCGACTTTCGGAAGGGTTAGGGTTAGGGATGAAAGCACATAGGAGAAAGAGATATTCTTGAATAACTTTTTTTGTGAAGGTCGGAGAGACTTGGAAAGTGGTTGCATCTGGACTAATTTGGGTCCTGCGGATCGATTGGTACCATCCCCGAGCTTGTACGACCTTCGGAAGAGGTCGACCGACGAAATTCCCCCAAATCTGAGGAGATATTCTTGAATAACTTTTTTTGTGAAGGTCGGAGAGACTTGCAAGTAGGCTCTACCCCCACTAAATGGGGTAGTGCGCATCGATCGGTACCATCCTTGAGCTTCTCCGACTTTCGGAAGGGTTAGGGTTAGGGATGAAAGCACATAGGAGAAAGAGATATTCTTGAATAACTTTTTTTGTGAAGGTTGGAGAGACTTGTAAAGTGGTTGCATCTGGACTAATTTGGGTCCTGCGGATCGATTGGTACCATCCCCGAGCTTGTACGACCTTCGGAAGAGGTCGACCGACGAAATTCCCCCAAATCTGAGGAGATATTCTTGAATAACTTTTTTTGTGAAGGTCGGAGAGACTTGCAAGTAGGCTCTACCCCCACTAAATGGGGTAGCGCACATCGATCGGTACCATCCTTGAGCTTCTCCGACTTTTGGAAGGGTTAGGGTTAGGGTTAGGGATGAAAGCACATAGGAGAAAGAGATATTCTTGAATAACTTTTTTTGTGAAGGTCGGAGAGACTTGGAAAGTGGTTGCATCTGGACTAATTTGGGTCCTGCGGATCGATTGGTACCATCCCCGAGCTTGTACGACCTTCGAAAGAGGTCGACCGACAGAATTCCCCCAAATCTGAGGAGATATTCTTGAATAACTTTTTTTGTGAAGGTCGGAGAGACTTGCAAGTAGGCTCTACCCCCACTAAATGGGGTAGCGCGCATCGATCGGTACCATCCTTGAGCTTCTCCGACTTTCGGAAGGGTTAGGGTTAGGGTTAGGGATGAAAGCACATAGGAGAAAGAGATATTCTTGAATAACTTTTTTTGTGAAGGTCGGAGAGACTTGCAAGTAGGCTCTACCCCCACTAAATGGGGTAGCGCGCATCGATCAGTACCATCCTTGAGCTTCTCCGACTTTCGGAAGGGTTAGGGTTAGGGTTAGGGATGAAAGCACATAGGAGAAAGCGATATTCTTGAATAACTTTTTTTGTGAAGGTCGGAGAGACTTGGAAAGTGGTTGCATCTGGACTAATTTGGGTCCTGCGGATCGATTGGTACCATCCCCGAGCTTGTACGACCTTCGGAAGAGGTCGACCGACGAAATTCCCCCAAATCTGAGGAGATATTCTTGAATAACTTTTTTTGTGAAGGTCGGAGAGACTTGCAAGTAGGCTCTACCCCCACTAAATGGGGTAGCGCACATCGATCGGTACCATCCTTGAGCTTCTCCGACTTTCGGAAGGGTTAGGGTTAGGGTTAGGGATGAAAGCACATAGGAGAAAGAGATATTCTTGAATAACTTTTTTTGTGAAGGTCGGAGAGACTTGCAAGTAGGCTCTACCCCCACTAAATGGAGTAGCGCGCATCGATCGGTACCATCCTTGAGCTTCTCCGACTTTCGGAAGGGTTAGGGTTAGGGATGAAAGCACATAGGAGAAAGAGATATTCTTGAATAACTTTTTTTGTGAAGGTCGGAGAGACTTGGAAAGTGGTTGCATCTGGACTAATTTGGGTCCTGCGGATCGATTGGTACCATCCCCGAGCTTGTACGACCTTCGGAAGAGGTCGACCGACGAAATTCCCCCAAATCTGAGGAGATATTCTTGAATAACTTTTTTTGTGAAGGTCGGAGAGACTTGCAAGTAGGCTCTACCCCCACTAAATGGGGTAGTGCGCATCGATCGGTACCATCCTTGAGCTTCTCCGACTTTCGGAAGGGTTAGGGTTAGGGATGAAAGCACATAGGAGAAAGAGATATTCTTGAATAACTTTTTTTGTGAAGGTTGGAGAGACTTGTAAAGTGGTTGCATCTGGACTAATTTGGGTCCTGCGGATCGATTGGTACCATCCCCGAGCTTGTACGACCTTCGGAAGAGGTCGACCGACGAAATTCCCCCAAATCTGAGGAGATATTCTTGAATAACTTTTTTTGTGAAGGTCGGAGAGACTTGCAAGTAGGCTCTACCCCCACTAAATGGGGTAGCGCACATCGATCGGTACCATCCTTGAGCTTCTCCGACTTTTGGAAGGGTTAGGGTTAGGGTTAGGGATGAAAGCACATAGGAGAAAGAGATATTCTTGAATAACTTTTTTTGTGAAGGTCGGAGAGACTTGGAAAGTGGTTGCATCTGGACTAATTTGGGTCCTGCGGATCGATTGGTACCATCCCCGAGCTTGTACGACCTTCGAAAGAGGTCGACCGACAGAATTCCCCCAAATCTGAGGAGATATTCTTGAATAACTTTTTTTGTGAAGGTCGGAGAGACTTGCAAGTAGGCTCTACCCCCACTAAATGGGGTAGCGCGCATCGATCGGTACCATCCTTGAGCTTCTCCGACTTTCGGAAGGGTTAGGGTTAGGGTTAGGGATGAAAGCACATAGGAGAAAGAGATATTCTTGAATAACTTTTTTTGTGAAGGTCGGAGAGACTTGCAAGTAGGCTCTACCCCCACTAAATGGGGTAGCGCGCATCGATCAGTACCATCCTTGAGCTTCTCCGACTTTCGGAAGGGTTAGGGTTAGGGTTAGGGATGAAAGCACATAGGAGAAAGCGATATTCTTGAATAACTTTTTTTGTGAAGGTCGGAGAGACTTGGAAAGTGGTTGCATCTGGACTAATTTGGGTCCTGCGGATCGATTGGTACCATCCCCGAGCTTGTACGACCTTCGGAAGAGGTCGACCGACGAAATTCCCCCAAATCTGAGGAGATATTCTTGAATAACTTTTTTTGTGAAGGTCGGAGAGACTTGCAAGTAGGCTCTACCCCCACTAAATGGGGTAGCGCGCATCGATCGGTACCATCGTTGAGCTTCTCCGACTTTCGGAAGGGTTAGGGTTAGGGTTAGGGATGAAAGCACATAGGAGAAAGAGATATTCTTGAATAACTTTTTTTGTGAAGGTCGGAGAGACTTGCAAGTAGGCTCTACCCCCACTAAATGGAGTAGCGCGCATCGATCGGTACCATCTTTGAGCTTCTCCGACTTTCGGAAGGGTTAGGGTTAGGGTTAGGGCTGAAAGCACATAGGAGAAAGAGATATTCTTGAATAACTTTTTTTGTGAAGGTCGGAGAGACTTGGAAAGTGGTTGCATCTGGACTAATTTGGGTCCTGCGGATCGATTGGTACCATCCCCGAGCTTGTACGACCTTTGGAAGAGGTCGACCGACGAAATTCCCCCAAATCTGAGGAGATATTCTTGAATAACTTTTTTTGTGAAGGTCGGAGAGACTTGCAAGTAGGCTCTACCCCCACTAAATGGGGTAGCGCGCATCGATCGGTACCATCCTTGAGCTTCTCCGACTTTCGGAAGGGTTAGGGTTAGGGTTAGGGATGAAAGCACATAGGAGAAAGAGATATTCTTGAATAACTTTTTTTGTGAAGGTAGGAGAGACTTGCAAGTAGGCTCTACCCCCACTAAATGGGGTAATGCGCATCGATCAGTACCATCCTTGAGCTTCTCCGACTTTCGGAAGGGTTAGGGTTAGGGTTAGGGATGAAAGCACATAGGAGAAAGACATATTCTTGAATAACTTTTTTTGTGAAGGTCGGAGAGACTTGGAAAGTGGTTGCATCTGGACAAATTTGGGTCCTGCGGATCGATTGGTACCATCCCCGAGCTTGTACGACCTTCGGAAGAGGTCGACCGACGAAATTCCCCCAAATCTGAGGAGATATTCTTGAATAACTTTTTTTGTGAAGGTCGGAGAGACTTGCAAGTAGGCTCTACCCCCACTAAATGGGGTAGCGCACATCGATCGGTACCATCCTTGAGCTTCTCCGACTTTTAGGAAGGGTTAGGGTTAGGGTTAGGGATGAAAGCACATAGGAGAAAGAGATATTCTTGAATAACTTTTTTTGTGAAGGTCGGAGAGACTTGCAAGTAGGCTCTACCCCCACTAAATGGGGTAGCGCGCATCGATCGGTACCATCCTTGAGCTTCTCCGACTTTCGGAAGGGTTATGGTTAGGGTTAGGGATGAAAGCACATAGGAGAAAGAGATATTCTTGAATAACTTTTTTTGTGAAGGTCGGAGAGACTTGGAAAGTGGTTGCATCTGGACTAATTTGGGTCCTGCGGATCGATTGGTACCATCCCCGAGCTTGTACGACCTTCGGAAGAGGTCGACCGACGAAATTCCCCCAAATCTGAGGAGATATTCTTGAATAACTTTTTTTGTGAAGGTCGGAGAGACTTGCAAGTAGGCTCTACCCCCACTAAATGGGGTAGCGCGCATCGATCAGTACCATCCTTGAGCTTCTCCGACTTACGGAAGGGTTAGGGTTAGGGTTAGGGATGAAAGCACATAGGAGAAAGAGATATTCTTGAATAACTTTTTTTGTGAAGGTCGGAGAGACTTGCAAGTAGGCTCTACCCCCACTAAATGGGGTAGCGCGCATCGATCGGTACCATCCTTGAGCTTCTCCGACTTTCGGAAGGGTTAGGGTTAGGGTTAGGGATGAAAGCACATAGGAGAAAGAGATATTCTTGAATAACTTTTTTTGTGAAGGTCGGAGAGACTTGGAAAGTGGTTGCATCTGGACTAATTTGGGTCCTGCAGATCGATTGGTACCATCCCCGAGCTTGTACGACCTTCGGAAGAGGTCGACCGACGAAATTCCCCCAAATCTGAGGAGATATTCTTGAATAACTTTTTTTGTGAAGGTCGGAGAGACTTGCAAGTAGGCTCTACCCCCACTAAATGGGGTAATGCGCATCGATCGGTACCATCCTTGAGCTTCTCCGACTTTCGGAAGGGTTAGGGTTAGGGATGAAAGCACATAGGAGAAAGAGATATTCTTGAATAACTTTTTTTGTGAAGGTCGGAGAGACTTGGAAAGTGGTTGCATCTGGACTAATTTGGGTCCTGCGGATCGATTGGTACCATCCCCGAGCTTGTACGACCTTCGGAAGAGGTCGACCGACGAAATTGCCCCAAATCTGAGGAGATATTCTTGAATAACTTTTTTTGTGAAGGTCGGAGAGACTTGCAAGTAGGCTCTACCCCCACTAAATGGGGTAGCGCGCATCGATCGGTACCATCCTTGAGCTTCTCCGACTTTCGGAAGGGTTAGGGTTAGGGTTAGGGATGAAAGCACATAGGAGAAAGAGATATTCTTGAATAACTTTTTTTGTGAAGGTCGGAGAGACTTGGAAAGTGGTTGCATCTGGACTAATTTGGGTCCTGCGGATCGATTGGTACCATCCTTGAGCTTGTACGACCTTCGGAAGAGGTCGACCGACGAAATTCCCCCAAATCTGAGGAGATATTCTTGAATAACTTTTTTTGTGAAGGTCGGAGAGACTTGCAAGTAGGCTCTACCCCCACTAAATGGGGTAGCGCGCATCGATCGGTACCATCCTTGAGCTTCTCCGACTTTCGGAAGGGTTAGGGTTAGGGTTAGGGATGAAAGCACATAGGAGAAAGAGATATTCTTGAATAACTTTTTTTGTGAAGGTCGGAGAGACTTGCAAGTAGGCTCTACCCCCACTAAATGGAGTAGCGCGCATCGATCGGTACCATCCTTGAGCTTCTCCGACTTTCGGAAGGGTTAGGGTTAGGGATGAAAGCACATAGGAGAAAGAGATATTCTTGAATAACTTTTTTTGTGAAGGTCGGAGAGACTTGGAAAGTGGTTGCATCTGGACTAATTTGGGTCCTGCGGATCGATTGGTACCATCCCCGAGCTTGTACGACCTTCGGAAGAGGTCGACCGACGAAATTCCCCCAAATCTGAGGAGATATTCTTGAATAACTTTTTTTGTGAAGGTCGGAGAGACTTGCAAGTAGGCTCTACCCCCACTAAATGGGGTAGTGCGCATCGATCGGTACCATCCTTGAGCTTCTCCGACTTTCGGAAGGGTTAGGGTTAGGGATGAAAGCACATAGGAGAAAGAGATATTCTTGAATAACTTTTTTTGTGAAGGTTGGAGAGACTTGTAAAGTGGTTGCATCTGGACTAATTTGGGTCCTGCGGATCGATTGGTACCATCCCCGAGCTTGTACGACCTTCGGAAGAGGTCGACCGACGAAATTCCCCCAAATCTGAGGAGATATTCTTGAATAACTTTTTTTGTGAAGGTCGGAGAGACTTGCAAGTAGGCTCTACCCCCACTAAATGGGGTAGTGCGCATCGATCGGTACCATCCTTGAGCTTCTCCGACTTTCGGAAGGGTTAGGGTTAGGGATGAAAGCACATAGGAGAAAGAGATATTCTTGAATAACTTTTTTTGTGAAGGTTGGAGAGACTTGTAAAGTGGTTGCATCTGGACTAATTTGGGTCCTGCGGATCGATTGGTACCATCCCCGAGCTTGTACGACCTTCGGAAGAGGTCGACCGACGAAATTCCCCCAAATCTGAGGAGATATTCTTGAATAACTTTTTTTGTGAAGGTCGGAGAGACTTGCAAGTAGGCTCTACCCCCACTAAATGGGGTAGCGCACATCGATCGGTACCATCCTTGAGCTTCTCCGACTTTCGGAAGGGTTAGGGTTAGGGTTAGGGATGAAAGCACATAGGAGAAAGAGATATTCTTGAATAACTTTTTTTGTGAAGGTCGGAGAGACTTGGAAAGTGGTTGCATCTGGACTAATTTGGGTCCTGCGGATCGATTGGTACCATCCCCGAGCTTGTACGACCTTCGAAAGAGGTCGACCGACAGAATTCCCCCAAATCTGAGGAGATATTCTTGAATAACTTTTTTTGTGAAGGTCGGAGAGACTTGCAAGTAGGCTCTACCCCCACTAAATTGGGTAGCGCGCATCGATCGGTACCATCCTTGAGCTTCTCCGACTTTCGGAAGGGTTAGGGTTAGGGTTAGGGATGAAAGCACATAGGAGAAAGAGATATTCTTGAATAACTTTTTTTGTGAAGGTCGGAGAGACTGGCAAGTAGGCTCTACCCCCACTAAATGGGGTAGCGCGCATCGATCGGTACCATCCTTGAGCTTCTCCGACTTTCGGAAGGGTTAGGGTTAGGGTTAGGGATGAAAGCACATAGGAGAAAGAGATATTCTTGAATAACTTTTTTTGTGAAGGTCGGAGAGACTTGGAAAGTGGTTGCATCTGGACTAATTTGGGTCCTGCGGATCGATTGGTACCATCCCCGAGCTTGTACGACCTTCGGAAGAGGTCGACCGACGAAATTCCCCCAAATCTGAGGAGATATTCTTGAATAACTTTTTTTGTGAAGGTCGGAGAGACTTGCAAGTAGGCTCTACCCCCACTAAATGGGGTAGCGCGCATCGATCGGTACCATCCTTGAGCTTCTCCGACTTTCGGAAGGGTTAGGGTTAGGGTTAGGGATGAAAGCACATAGGAGAAAGAGATATTCTTGAATAACTTTTTTTGTGAAGGTCGGAGAGACTTGCAAGTAGGCTCTACCCCCACTAAATGGAGTAGCGCTCATCGATCGGTACCATCTTTGAGCTTCTCCGACTTTCGGAAGGGTTAGGGTTAGGGTTAGGGCTGAAAGCACATAGGAGAAAGAGATATTCTTGAATAACTTTTTTTGTGAAGGTCGGAGAGACTTGGAAAGTGGTTGCATCTGGACTAATTTGGGTCCTGCGGATCGATTGGTACCATCCCCGAGCTTGTACGACCTTTGGAAGAGGTCGACCGACGAAATTCCCCCAAATCTGAGGAGATATTCTTGAATAACTTTTTTTGTGAAGGTCGGAGAGACTTGCAAGTAGGCTCTACCCCCACTAAATGGGGTAGCGCGCATCGATCGGTACCATCCTTGAGCTTCTCCGACTTTCGGAAGGGTTAGGGTTAGGGTTAGGGATGAAAGCACATAGGAGAAAGAGATATTCTTGAATAACTTTTTTTGTGAAGGTCGGAGAGACTTGCAAGTAGGCTCTACCCCCACTAAATGGGGTAATGCGCATCGATCAGTACCATCCTTGAGCTTCTCCGACTTTCGGAAGGGTTAGGGTTAGGGTTAGGGATGAAAGCACATAGGAGAAAGAGATATTCTTGAATAACTTTTTTTGTGAAGGTCGGAGAGACTTGGAAAGTGGTTGCATCTGGACAAATTTGGGTCCTGCGGATCGATTGGTACCATCCCCGAGCTTGTACGACCTTCGGAAGAGGTCGACCGACGAAATTCCCCCAAATCTGAGGAGATATTCTTGAATAACTTTTTTTGTGAAGGTCGGAGAGACTTGCAAGTAGGCTCTACCCCCACTAAATGGGGTAGCGCACATCGATCGGTACCATCCTTGAGCTTCTCCGACTTTCGGAAGGGTTAGGGTTAGGGTTAGGGATGAAAGCACATAGGAGAAAGAGATATTCTTGAATAACTTTTTTTGTGAAGGTCGGAGAGACTTGCAAGTAGGCTCTACCCCCACTAAATGGGGTAGCACGCATCGATCGGTACCATCCTTGAGCTTCTCCGACTTTCGGAAGGGTTAGGGTTAGGGTTAGGGATGAAAGCACATAGGAGAAAGAGATATTCTTGAATAACTTTTTTTGTGAAGGTCGGAGAGACTTGCAAGTAGGCTCTACCCCCACTAAATGGGGTAATGCGCATCGATCAGTACCATCCTTGAGCTTCTCCGACTTTCGGAAGGGTTAGGGTTAGGGTTAGGGATGAAAGCACATAGGAGAAAGAGATATTCTTGAATAACTTTTTTTGTGAAGGTCGGAGAGACTTGCAAGTAGGCTCTACCCCCACTAAATGGGGTAATGCGCATCGATCAGTACCATCCTTGAGCTTCTCCGACTTTCGGAAGGGTTAGGGTTAGGGTTAGGGATGAAAGCACATAGGAGAAAGAGATATTCTTGAATAACTTTTTTTGTGAAGGTCGGAGAGACTTGGAAAGTGGTTGCATCTGGACTAATTTGGGTCCTGCGGATCGATTGGTACCATCCCCGAGCTTGTACGACCTTCGGAAGAGGTCGACCGACGAAATTCCCCCAAATCTGAGGAGATATTCTTGAATAACTTTTTTTGTGAAGGTCGGAGAGACTTGCAAGTAGGCTCTACCCCCACTAAATGGGGTAGCGCGCATCGATCGGTACCATCCTTGAGCTTCTCCGACTTTCGGAAGGGTTAGGGTTAGGGTTAGGGATGAAAGCACATAGGAGAAAGAGATATTCTTGAATAACTTTTTTTGTGAAGGTCGGAGAGACTTGCAAGTAGGCTCTACCCCCACTAAATGGGGTAATGCGCATCGATCAGTACCATCCTTGAGCTTCTCCGACTTTCGGAAGGGTTAGGGTTAGGGTTAGGGATGAAAGCACATAGGAGAAAGAGATATTCTTGAATAACTTTTTTTGTGAAGGTCGGAGAGACTTGGAAAGTGGTTGCATCTGGACAAATTTGGGTCCTGCGGATCGATTGGTACCATCCCCGAGCTTGTACGACCTTCGGAAGAGGTCGACCGACGAAATTCCCCCAAATCTGAGGAGATATTCTTGAATAACTTTTTTTGTGAAGGTCGGAGAGACTTGCAAGTAGGCTCTACCCCCACTAAATGGGGTAGCGCACATCGATCGGTACCATCCTTGAGCTTCTCCGACTTTCGGAAGGGTTAGGGTTAGGGTTAGGGATGAAAGCACATAGGAGAAAGAGATATTCTTGAATAACTTTTTTTGTGAAGGTCGGAGAGACTTGCAAGTAGGCTCTACCCCCACTAAATGGGGTAGCGCGCATCGATCAGTACCATCCTTGAGCTTCTCCGACTTTCGGAAGGGTTAGGGTTAGGGTTAGGGATGAAAGCACATAGGAGAAAGAGATATTCTTGAATAACTTTTTTTGTGAAGGTCGGAGAGACTTGCAAGTAGGCTCTACCCCCACTAAATGGGGTAATGCGCATCGATCAGTACCATCCTTGAGCTTCTCCGACTTTCGGAAGGGTTAGGGTTAGGGATGAAAGCACATAGGAGAAAGAGATATTCTTGAATAACTTTTTTTGTGAAGGTCGGAGAGACTTGGAAAGTGGTTGCATCTGGACTAATTTGGGTCCTGCGGATCGATTGGTACCATCCCCGAGCTTGTACGACCTTCGGAAGAGGTCGACCGACGAAATTCCCCCAAATCTGAGGAGATATTCTTGAATAACTTTTTTTGTGAAGGTCGGAGAGACTTGCAAGTAGGCTCTACCCCCACTAAATGGGGTAGCGCACATCGATCGGTACCATCCTTGAGCTTCTCCGACTTTCGGAAGGGTTAGGGTTAGGGTTAGGGATGAAAGCACATAGGAGAAAGAGATATTCTTGAATAACTTTTTTTGTGAAGGTCGGAGAGACTTGGAAAGTGGTTGCATCTGGACTAATTTGGGTCCTGCGGATCGATTGGTACCATCCCCGAGCTTGTACGACCTTCGAAAGAGGTCGACCGACAGAATTCCCCCAAATCTGAGGAGATATTCTTGAATAACTTTTTTTGTGAAGGTCGGAGAGACTTGCAAGTAGGCTCTACCCCCACTAAATGGGGTAGCGCGCATCGATCGGTACCATCCTTGAGCTTCTCCGACTTTCGGAAGGGTTAGGGTTAGGGTTAGGGATGAAAGCACATAGGAGAAAGAGATATTCTTGAATAACTTTTTTTGTGAAGGTCGGAGAGACTTGCAAGTAGGCTCTACCCCCACTAAATGGGGTAGCGCGCATCGATACCGATCCTTGAGCTTCTCCGACTTTCGGAAGGGTTAGGGTTAGGGTTAGGGATGAAAGCACATAGGAGAAAGAGATATTCTTGAATAACTTTTTTTGTGAAGGTCGGAGAGACTTGGAAAGTGGTTGCATCTGGACTAATTTGGGTCCTGCGGATCGATTGGTACCATCCCCGAGCTTGTACGACCTTCGGAAGAGGTCGACCGACGAAATTCCCCCAAATCTGAGGAGATATTCTTGAATAACTTTTTTTGTGAAGGTCGGAGAGACTTGCAAGTAGGCTCTACCCCCACTAAATGGGGTAGCGCGCATCGATCGGTACCATCCTTGAGCTTCTCCGACTTTCGGAAGGGTTAGGGTTAGGGTTAGGGATGAAAGCACATAGGAGAAAGAGATATTCTTGAATAACTTTTTTTGTGAAGGTCGGAGAGACTTGCAAGTAGGCTCTACCCCCACTAAATGGAGTAGCGCGCATCGATCGGTACCATCCTTGAGCTTCTCCGACTTTCGGAAGGGTTAGGGTTAGGGTTAGGGATGAAAGCACATAGGAGAAAGAGATATTCTTGAATAACTTTTTTGTGAAGGTCGGAGAGACTTGGAAAGTGGTTGCATCTGGACTAATTTGGGTCCTGCGGATCGATTGGTACCATCCCCGAGCTTGTACGACCTTCGGAAGAGGTCGACCGACGAAATTCCCCCAAATCTGAGGAGATATTCTTGAATAACTTTTTTTGTGAAGGTCGGAGAGACTTGCAAGTAGGCTCTACCCCCACTAAATGGGGTAGCGCGCATCGATCGGTACCATCCTTGAGCTTCTCCGACTTTCGGAAGGGTTAGGGTTAGGGTTAGGGATGAAAGCACATAGGAGAAAGAGATATTCTTGAATAACTTTTTTTGTGAAGGTCGGAGAGACTTGCAAGTAGGCTCTACCCCCACTAAATGGGGTAGTGCGCATCGATCGGTACCATCCTTGAGCTTCTCCGACTTTCGGAAGGGTTAGGGTTAGGGATGAAAGCACATAGGAGAAAGAGATATTCTTGAATAACTTTTTTTGTGAAGGTCGGAGAGACTTGGAAAGTGGTTGCATCTGGATTAATTTGGGTCCTGCGGATCGATTGGTACCATCCCCGAGCTTGTACGACCTTCGGAAGAGGTCGACCGACGAAATTCCCCCAAATCTGAGGAGATATTCTTGAATAACTTTTTTTGTGAAGGTCGGAGAGACTTGCAAGTAGGCTCTACCCCCACTAAATGGGGTAGCGCACATCGATCGGTACCATCCTTGAGCTTCTCCGACTTTCGGAAGGGTTAGGGTTAGGGTTAGGGATGAAAGCACATAGGAGAAAGAGATATTCTTGAATAACTTTTTTTGTGAAGGTCGGAGAGACTTGGAAAGTGGTTGCATCTGGACTAATTTGGGTCCTGCGGATCGATTGGTACCATCCCCGAGCTTGTACGACCTTCGAAAGAGGTCGACCGACAGAATTCCCCCAAATCTGAGGAGATATTCTTGAATAACTTTTTTTGTGAAGGTCGGAGAGACTTGCAAGTAGGCTCTACCCCCACTAAATGGGGTAGCGCGCATCGATCGGTACCATCCTTGAGCTTCTCCGACTTTCGGAAGGGTTAGGGTTAGGGTTAGGGATGAAAGCACATAGGAGAAAGAGATATTCTTGAATAACTTTTTTTGTGAAGGTCGGAGAGACTTGCAAGTAGGCTCTACCCCCACTAAATGGGGTAGCGCGCATCGATACCGATCCTTGAGCTTCTCCGACTTTCGGAAGGGTTAGGGTTAGGGTTAGGGATGAAAGCACATAGGAGAAAGAGATATTCTTGAATAACTTTTTTTGTGAAGGTCGGAGAGACTTGGAAAGTGGTTGCATCTGGACTAATTTGGGTCCTGCGGATCGATTGGTACCATCCCCGAGCTTGTACGACCTTCGGAAGAGGTCGACCGACGAAATTCCCCCAAATCTGAGGAGATATTCTTGAATAACTTTTTTTGTGAAGGTCGGAGAGACTTGCAAGTAGGCTCTACCCCCACTAAATGGGGTAGCGCGCATCGATCGGTACCATCCTTGAGCTTCTCCGACTTTCGGAAGGGTTAGGGTTAGGGTTAGGGATGAAAGCACATAGGAGAAAGAGATATTCTTGAATAACTTTTTTTGTGAAGGTCGGAGAGACTTGCAAGTAGGCTCTACCCCCACTAAATGGAGTAGCGCTCATCGATCGGTACCATCTTTGAGCTTCTCCGACTTTCGGAAGGGTTAGGGTTAGGGTTAGGGCTGAAAGCACATAGGAGAAAGAGATATTCTTGAATAACTTTTTTTGTGAAGGTCGGAGAGACTTGGAAAGTGGTTGCATCTGGACTAATTTGGGTCCTGCGGATCGATTGGTACCATCCCCGAGCTTGTACGACCTTTGGAAGAGGTCGACCGACGAAATTCCCCCAAATCTGAGGAGATATTCTTGAATAACTTTTTTTGTGAAGGTCGGAGAGACTTGCAAGTAGGCTCTACCCCCACTAAATGGGGTAGCGCGCATCGATCGGTACCATCCTTGAGCTTCTCCGACTTTCGGAAGGGTTAGGGTTAGGGTTAGGGATGAAAGCACATAGGAGAAAGAGATATTCTTGAATAACTTTTTTTGTGAAGGTCGGAGAGACTTGCAAGTAGGCTTTACCCCCACTAAATGGGGTAATGCGCATCGATCAGTACCATCCTTGAGCTTCTCCGACTTTCGGAAGGGTTAGGGTTAGGGTTAGGGATGAAAGCACATAGGAGAAAGAGATATTCTTGAATAACTTTTTTTGTGAAGGTCGGAGAGACTTGGAAAGTGGTTGCATCTGGACAAATTTGGGTCCTGCGGATCGATTGGTACCATCCCCGAGCTTGTACGACCTTCGGAAGAGGTCGACCGACGAAATTCCCCCAAATCTGAGGAGATATTCTTGAATAACTTTTTTTGTGAAGGTCGGAGAGACTTGCAAGTAGGCTCTACCCCCACTAAATGGGGTAGCGCACATCGATCGGTACCATCCTTGAGCTTCTCCGACTTTCGGAAGGGTTAGGGTTAGGGTTAGGGATGAAAGCACATAGGAGAAAGAGATATTCTTGAATAACTTTTTTTGTGAAGGTCGGAGAGACTTGCAAGTAGGCTCTACCCCCACTAAATGGGGTAGCACGCATCGATCGGTACCATCCTTGAGCTTCTCCGACTTTCGGAAGGGTTAGGGTTAGGGTTAGGGATGAAAGCACATAGGAGAAAGAGATATTCTTGAATAACTTTTTTTGTGAAGGTCGGAGAGACTTGCAAGTAGGCTCTACCCCCACTAAATGGGGTAATGCGCATCGATCAGTACCATCCTTGAGCTTCTCCGACTTTCGGAAGGGTTAGGGTTAGGGTTAGGGATGAAAGCACATAGGAGAAAGAGATATTCTTGAATAACTTTTTTTGTGAAGGTCGGAGAGACTTGCAAGTAGGCTCTACCCCCACTAAATGGGGTAATGCGCATCGATCAGTACCATCCTTGAGCTTCTCCGACTTTCGGAAGGGTTAGGGTTAGGGTTAGGGATGAAAGCACATAGGAGAAAGAGATATTCTTGAATAACTTTTTTTGTGAAGGTCGGAGAGACTTGGAAAGTGGTTGCATCTGGACTAATTTGGGTCCTGCGGATCGATTGGTACCATCCCCGAGCTTGTACGACCTTCGGAAGAGGTCGACCGACGAAATTCCCCCAAATCTGAGGAGATATTCTTGAATAACTTTTTTTGTGAAGGTCGGAGAGACTTGCAAGTAGGCTCTACCCCCACTAAATGGGGTAGCGCGCATCGATCGGTACCATCCTTGAGCTTCTCCGACTTTCGGAAGGGTTAGGGTTAGGGTTAGGGATGAAAGCACATAGGAGAAAGAGATATTCTTGAATAACTTTTTTTGTGAAGGTCGGAGAGACTTGCAAGTAGGCTCTACCCCCACTAAATGGGGTAATGCGCATCGATCAGAACCATCCTTGAGCTTCTCCGACTTTCGGAAGGGTTAGGGTTAGGGTTAGGGATGAAAGCACATAGGAGAAAGAGATATTCTTGAATAACTTTTTTTGTGAAGGTCGGAGAGACTTGGAAAGTGGTTGCATCTGGACAAATTTGGGTCCTGCGGATCGATTGGTACCATCCCCGAGCTTGTACGACCTTCGGAAGAGGTCGACCGACGAAATTCCCCCAAATCTGAGGAGATATTCTTGAATAACTTTTTTTGTGAAGGTCGGAGAGACTTGCAAGTAGGCTCTACCCCCACTAAATGGGGTAGCGCACATCGATCGGTACCATCCTTGAGCTTCTCCGACTTTCGGAAGGGTTAGGGTTAGGGTTAGGGATGAAAGCACATAGGAGAAAGAGATATTCTTGAATAACTTTTTTTGTGAAGGTCGGAGAGACTTGCAAGTAGGCTCTACCCCCACTAAATGGGGTAGCGCGCATCGATCAGTACCATCCTTGAGCTTCTCCGACTTTCGGAAGGGTTAGGGTTAGGGTTAGGGATGAAAGCACATAGGAGAAAGAGATATTCTTGAATAACTTTTTTTGTGAAGGTCGGAGAGACTTGCAAGTAGGCTCTACCCCCACTAAATGGGGTAATGCGCATCGATCAGTACCATCCTTGAGCTTCTCCGACTTTCGGAAGGGTTAGGGTTAGGGATGAAAGCACATAGGAGAAAGAGATATTCTTGAATAACTTTTTTTGTGAAGGTCGGAGAGACTTGGAAAGTGGTTGCATCCGGACTAATTTGGGTCCTGCGGATCGATTGGTACCATCCCCGAGCTTGTACGACCTTCGGAAGAGGTCGACCGACGAAATTCCCCCAAATCTGAGGAGATATTCTTGAATAACTTTTTTTGTGAAGGTCGGAGAGACTTGCAAGTAGGCTCTACCCCCACTAAATGGGGTAGCGCACATCGATCGGTACCATCCTTGAGCTTCTCCGACTTTCGGAAGGGTTAGGGTTAGGGTTAGGGATGAAAGCACATAGGAGAAAGAGATATTCTTGAATAACTTTTTTTGTGAAGGTCGGAGAGACTTGCAAGTAGGCTCTACCCCCACTAAATGGGGTAATGCGCATCGATCAGTACCATCCTTGAGCTTCTCCGACTTTCGGAAGGGTTAGGGTTAGGGTTAGGGATGAAAGCACATAGGAGAAAGAGATATTCTTGAATAACTTTTTTTGTGAAGGTCGGAGAGACTTGGAAAGTGGTTGCATCTGGACTAATTTGGGTCCTGCGGATCGATTGGTACCATCCCCGAGCTTGTACGACCTTCGGAAGAGGTCGACCGACGAAATTCCCCCAAATCTGAGGAGATATTCTTGAATAACTTTTTTTGTGAAGGTCGGAGAGACTTGCAAGTAGGCTCTACCCCCACTAAATGGGGTAGCGCGCATCGATCGGTACCATCCTTGAGCTTCTCCGACTTTCGGAAGGGTTAGGGTTAGGGTTAGGGATGAAAGCACATAGGAGAAAGAGATATTCTTGAATAACTTTTTTTGTGAAGGTCGGAGAGACTTGCAAGTAGGCTCTACCCCCACTAAATGGGGTAATGCGCATCGATCAGAACCATCCTTGAGCTTCTCCGACTTTCGGAAGGGTTAGGGTTAGGGTTAGGGATGAAAGCACATAGGAGAAAGAGATATTCTTGAATAACTTTTTTTGTGAAGGTCGGAGAGACTTGGAAAGTGGTTGCATCTGGACAAATTTGGGTCCTGCGGATCGATTGGTACCATCCCCGAGCTTGTACGACCTTCGGAAGAGGTCGACCGACGAAATTCCCCCAAATCTGAGGAGATATTCTTGAATAACTTTTTTTGTGAAGGTCGGAGAGACTTGCAAGTAGGCTCTACCCCCACTAAATGGGGTAGCGCACATCGATCGGTACCATCCTTGAGCTTCTCCGACTTTCGGAAGGGTTAGGGTTAGGGTTAGGGATGAAAGCACAAAGGAGAAAGAGATATTCTTGAATAACTTTTTTTGTGAAGGTCGGAGAGACTTGCAAGTAGGCTCTACCCCCACTAAATGGGGTAGCGCGCATCGATCAGTACCATCCTTGAGCTTCTCCGACTTTCGGAAGGGTTAGGGTTAGGGTTAGGGATGAAAGCACATAGGAGAAAGAGATATTCTTGAATAACTTTTTTTGTGAAGGTCGGAGAGACTTGCAAGTAGGCTCTACCCCCACTAAATGGGGTAATGCGCATCGATCAGTACCATCCTTGAGCTTCTCCGACTTTCGGAAGGGTTAGGGTTAGGGATGAAAGCACATAGGAGAAAGAGATATTCTTGAATAACTTTTTTTGTGAAGGTCGGAGAGACTTGGAAAGTGGTTGCATCCGGACTAATTTGGGTCCTGCGGATCGATTGGTACCATCCCCGAGCTTGTACGACCTTCGGAAGAGGTCGACCGACGAAATTCCCCCAAATCTGAGGAGATATTCTTGAATAACTTTTTTTGTGAAGGTCGGAGAGACTTGCAAGTAGGCTCTACCCCCACTAAATGGGGTAGCGCACATCGATCGGTACCATCCTTGAGCTTCTCCGACTTTCGGAAGGGTTAGGGTTAGGGTTAGGGATGAAAGCACATAGGAGAAAGAGATATTCTTGAATAACTTTTTTTGTGAAGGTCGGAGAGACTTGGAAAGTGGTTGCATCTGGACTAATTTGGGTCCTGCGGATCGATTGGTACCATCCCCGAGCTTGTACGACCTTCGAAAGAGGTCGACCGACAGAATTCCCCCAAATCTGAGGAGATATTCTTGAATAACTTTTTTTGTGAAGGTCGGAGAGACTTGCAAGTAGGCTCTACCCCCACTAAATGGGGTAGCGCGCATCGATCGGTACCATCCTTGAGCTTCTCCGACTTTCGGAAGGGTTAGGGTTAGGGTTAGGGATGAAAGCACATAGGAGAAAGAGATATTCTTGAATAACTTTTTTTGTGAAGGTCGGAGAGACTTGCAAGTAGGCTCTACCCCCACTAAATGGGGTAGCGCGCATCGATACCGATCCTTGAGCTTCTCCGACTTTCGGAAGGGTTAGGGTTAGGGTTAGGGATGAAAGCACATAGGAGAAAGAGATATTCTTGAATAACTTTTTTTGTGAAGGTCGGAGAGACTTGGAAAGTGGTTGCATCTGGACTAATTTGGGTCCTGCGGATCGATTGGTACCATCCCCGAGCTTGTACGACCTTCGGAAGAGGTCGACCGACGAAATTCCCCCAAATCTGAGGAGATATTCTTGAATAACTTTTTTTGTGAAGGTCGGAGAGACTTGCAAGTAGGCTCTACCCCCACTAAATGGGGTAGCGCGCATCGATCGGTACCATCCTTGAGCTTCTCCGACTTTCGGAAGGGTTAGGGTTAGGGTTAGGGATGAAAGCACATAGGAGAAAGAGATATTCTTGAATAACTTTTTTTGTGAAGGTCGGAGAGACTTGCAAGTAGGCTCTACCCCCACTAAATGGAGTAGCGCGCATCGATCGGTACCATCCTTGAGCTTCTCCGACTTTCGGAAGGGTTAGGGTTAGGGTTAGGGATGAAAGCACATAGGAGAAAGAGATATTCTTGAATAACTTTTTTGTGAAGGTCGGAGAGACTTGGAAAGTGGTTGCATCTGGACAAATATGGGTCCTGCGGATCGATTGGTACCATCCCCGAGCTTGTACGACCTTCGGAAGAGGTCGACCGACGAAATTCCCCCAAATCTGAGGAGATATTCTTGAATAACTTTTTTTGTGAAGGTCGGAGAGACTTGCAAGTAGGCTCTACCCCCACTAAATGGGGTAGCGCGCATCGATCGGTACCATCCTTGAGCTTCTCCGACTTTCGGAAGGGTTAGGGTTAGGGTTAGGGATGAAAGCACATAGGAGAAAGAGATATTCTTGAATAACTTTTTTTGTGAAGGTCGGAGAGACTTGCAAGTAGGCTCTACCCCCACTAAATGGGGTAGTGCGCATCGATCGGTACCATCCTTGAGCTTCTCCGACTTTCGGAAGGGTTAGGGTTAGGGATGAAAGCACATAGGAGAAAGAGATATTCTTGAATAACTTTTTTTGTGAAGGTCGGAGAGACTTGGAAAGTGGTTGCATCTGGACTAATTTGGGTCCTGCGGATCGATTGGTACCATCCCCGAGCTTGTACGACCTTCGGAAGAGGTCGACCGACGAAATTCCCCCAAATCTGAGGAGATATTCTTGAATAACTTTTTTTGTGAAGGTCGGAGAGACTTGCAAGTAGGCTCTACCCCCACTAAATGGGGTAGCGCACATCGATCGGTACCATCCTTGAGCTTCTCCGACTTTCGGAAGGGTTAGGGTTAGGGTTAGGGATGAAAGCACATAGGAGAAAGAGATATTCTTGAATAACTTTTTTGTGAAGGTCGGAGAGACTTGGAAAGTGGTTGCATCTGGACTAATTTGGGTCCTGCGGATCGATTGGTACCATCCCCGAGCTTGTACGACCTTCGAAAGAGGTCGACCGACAGAATTCCCCCAAATCTGAGGAGATATTCTTGAATAACTTTTTTTGTGAAGGTCGGAGAGACTTGCAAGTAGGCTCTACCCCCACTAAATGGGGTAGCGCGCATCGATCGGTACCATCCTTGAGCTTCTCCGACTTTCGGAAGGGTTAGGGTTAGGGTTAGGGATGAAAGCACATAGGAGAAAGAGATATTCTTGAATAACTTTTTTTGTGAAGGTCGGAGAGACTTGCAAGTAGGCTCTACCCCCACTAAATGGGGTAGCGCGCATCGATACCGATCCTTGAGCTTCTCCGACTTTCGGAAGGGTTAGGGTTAGGGTTAGGGATGAAAGCACATAGGAGAAAGAGATATTCTTGAATAACTTTTTTTGTGAAGGTCGGAGAGACTTGGAAAGTGGTTGCATCTGGACTAATTTGGGTCCTGCGGATCGATTGGTACCATCCCCGAGCTTGTACGACCTTCGGAAGAGGTCGACCGACGAAATTCCCCCAAATCTGAGGAGATATTCTTGAATAACTTTTTTTGTGAAGGTCGGAGAGACTTGCAAGTAGGCTCTACCCCCACTAAATGGGGTAGCGCGCATCGATCGGTACCATCCTTGAGCTTCTCCGACTTTCGGAAGGGTTAGGGTTAGGGTTAGGGATGAAAGCACATAGGAGAAAGAGATATTCTTGAATAACTTTTTTTGTGAAGGTCGGAGAGACTTGCAAGTAGGCTCTACCCCCACTAAATGGAGTAGCGCGCATCGATCGGTACCATCCTTGAGCTTCTCCGACTTTCGGAAGGGTTAGGGTTAGGGTTAGGGATGAAAGCACATAGGAGAAAGAGATATTCTTGAATAACTTTTTTGTGAAGGTCGGAGAGACTTGGAAAGTGGTTGCATCTGGACTAATTTGGGTCCTGCGGATCGATTGGTACCATCCCCGAGCTTGTACGACCTTCGGAAGAGGTCGACCGACGAAATTCCCCCAAATCTGAGGAGATATTCTTGAATAACTTTTTTTGTGAAGGTCGGAGAGACTTGCAAGTAGGCTCTACCCCCACTAAATGGGGTAGCGCGCATCGATCGGTACCATCCTTGAGCTTCTCCGACTTTCGGAAGGGTTAGGGTTAGGGTTAGGGCTGAAAGCACATAGGAGAAAGAGATATTCTTGAATAACTTTTTTTGTGAAGGTCGGAGAGACTTGCAAGTAGGCTCTACCCCCACTAAATGGGGTAGTGCGCATCGATCGGTACCATCCTTGAGCTTCTCCGACTTTCGGAAGGGTTAGGGTTAGGGATGAAAGCACATAGGAGAAAGAGATATTCTTGAATAACTTTTTTTGTGAAGGTCGGAGAGACTTGGAAAGTGGTTGCATCTGGACTAATTTGGGTCCTGCGGATCGATTGGTACCATCCCCGAGCTTGTACGACCTTCGGAAGAGGTCGACCGACAGAATTCCCCCAAATCTGAGGAGATATTCTTGAATAACTTTTTTTGTGAAGGTCGGAGAGACTTGCAAGTAGGCTCTACCCCCACTAAATGGGGTAGCGCGCATCGATCGGTACCATCCTTGAGCTTCTCCGACTTTCGGAAGGGTTAGGGTTAGGGTTAGGGATGAAAGCACATAGGAGAAAGAGATATTCTTGAATAACTTTTTTTGTGAAGGTCGGAGAGACTTGCAAGTAGGCTCTACCCCCACTAAATGGGGTAGCGCGCATCGATACCGATCCTTGAGCTTCTCCGACTTTCGGAAGGGTTAGGGTTAGGGTTAGGGATGAAAGCACATAGGAGAAAGAGATATTCTTGAATAACTTTTTTTGTGAAGGTCGGAGAG
Source organism: Limanda limanda (assembly GCF_963576545.1). NCBI lineage: Eukaryota > Metazoa > Chordata > Actinopteri > Pleuronectiformes > Pleuronectidae > Limanda > Limanda limanda. The sequence continues at coordinate 527,962 of NW_026870574.1, read as the reverse complement.
ACTTGGAAAGTGGTTGCATCTGGACTAATTTGGGTCCTGCGGATCGATTGGTACCATCCCCGAGCTTGTACGACCTTCGGAAGAGGTCGACCGACGAAATTCCCCCAAATCTGAGGAGATATTCTTGAATAACTTTTTTTGTGAAGGTCGGAGAGACTTGCAAGTAGGCTCTACCCCCACTAAATGGGGTAGCGCGCATCGATCGGTACCATCCTTGAGCTTCTCCGACTTTCGGAAGGGTTAGGGTTAGGGTTAGGGATGAAAGCACATAGGAGAAAGAGATATTCTTGAATAACTTTTTTTGTGAAGGTCGGAGAGACTTGCAAGTAGGCTCTACCCCCACTAAATGGAGTAGCGCACATCGATCGGTACCATCCTTGAGCTTCTCCGACTTTCGGAAGGGTTAGGGTTAGGGTTAGGGATGAAAGCACATAGGAGAAAGAGATATTCTTGAATAACTTTTTTGTGAAGGTCGGAGAGACTTGGAAAGTGGTTGCATCTGGACTAATTTGGGTCCTGCGGATCGATTGGTACCATCCCCGAGCTTGTACGACCTTCGGAAGAGGTCGACCGACGAAATTCCCCCAAATCTGAGGAGATATTCTTGAATAACTTTTTTTGTGAAGGTCGGAGAGACTTGCAAGTAGGCTCTACCCCCACTAAATGGGGTAGCGCGCATCGATCGGTACCATCCTTGAGCTTCTCCGACTTTCGGAAGGGTTAGGGTTAGGGTTAGGGATGAAAGCACATAGGAGAAAGAGATATTCTTGAATAACTTTTTTTGTGAAGGTCGGAGAGACTTGCAAGTAGGCTCTACCCCCACTAAATGGGGTAGTGCACATCGATCGGTACCATCCTTGAGCTTCTCCGACTTTCGGAAGGGTTAGGGTTAGGGATGAAAGCACATAGGAGAAAGAGATATTCTTGAATAACTTTTTTTGTGAAGGTCGGAGAGACTTGGAAAGTGGTTGCATCTGGACTAATTTGGGTCCTGCAGATCGATTGGTACCATCCCCGAGCTTGTACGACCTTCGGAAGAGGTCGACCGACAGAATTCCCCCAAATCTGAGGAGATATTCTTGAATAACTTTTTTTGTGAAGGTCGGAGAGACTTGCAAGTAGGCTCTACCCCCACTAAATGGGGTAGCGCGCATCGATCGGTACCATCCTTGAGCTTCTCCGACTTTCGGAAGGGTTAGGGTTAGGGTTAGGGATGAAAGCACATAGGAGAAAGAGATATTCTTGAATAACTTTTTTTGTGAAGGTCGGAGAGACTTGCAAGTAGGCTCTACCCCCACTAAATGGGGTAGCGCACATCGATCGGTACCATCCTTGAGCTTCTCCGACTTTCGGAAGGGTTAGGGTTAGGGTTAGGGATGAAAGCACATAGGAGAAAGAGATATTCTTGAATAACTTTTTTTGTGAAGGTCGGAGAGACTTGGAAAGTGGTTGCATCTGGACTAATTTGGGTCCTGCGGATCGATCGGTACCATCCCCGAGCTTGTACGACCTTCGGAAGAGGTCGACCGACGAAATTCCCCCAAATCTGAGGAGATATTCTTGAATAACTTTTTTTGTGAAGGTCGGAGAGACTTGCAAGTAGGCTCTACCCCCACTAAATGGGGTAGCGCGCATCGATCGGTACCATCCTTGAGCTTCTCCGACTTTCGGAAGGGTTAGGGTTAGGGTTAGGGATGAAAGCACATAGGAGAAAGAGATATTCTTGAATAACTTTTTTTGTGAAGGTCGGAGAGACTTGCAAGTAGGCTCTACCCCCACTAAATGGAGTAGCGCGCATCGATCGGTACCATCCTTGAGCTTCTCCGACTTTCGGAAGGGTTAGGGTTAGGGTTAGGGATGAAAGCACATAGGAGAAAGAGATATTCTTGAATAACTTTTTTTGTGAAGGTCGGAGAGACTTGCAAGTAGGCTCTACCCCCACTAAATGGGGTAGTGCGCATCGATCGGTACCATCCTTGAGCTTCTCCGACTTTCGGAAGGGTTAGGGTTAGGGATGAAAGCACATAGGAGAAAGAGATATTCTTGAATAACTTTTTTTGTGAAGGTCGGAGAGACTTGGAAAGTGGTTGCATCTGGACTAATTTGGGTCCTGCGGATCGATTGGTACCATCCCCGAGCTTGTACGACCTTCGGAAGAGGTCGACCGACAGAATTCCCCCAAATCTGAGGAGATATTCTTGAATAACTTTTTTTGTGAAGGTCGGAGAGACTTGCAAGTAGGCTCTACCCCCACTAAATGGGGTAGTGCGCATCGATCGGTACCATCCTTGAGCTTCTCCGACTTTCGGAAGGGTTAGGGTTAGGGATGAAAGCACATAGGAGAAAGAGATATTCTTGAATAACTTTTTTTGTGAAGGTCGGAGAGACTTGGAAATTGGTTGCATCTGGACTAATTTGGGTCCTGCAGATCGATTGGTACCATCCCCGAGCTTGTACGACCTTCGGAAGAGGTCGACCGACGAAATTCCCCCAAATCTGAGGAGATATTCTTGAATAACTTTTTTTGTGAAGGTCGGAGAGACTTGCAAGTAGGCTCTACCCCCACTAAATGGGGTAGCGCGCATCGATCGGTACCATCCTTGAGCTTCTCCGACTTTCGGAAGGGTTAGGGTTAGGGTTAGGGATGAAAGCACATAGGAGAAAGAGATATTCTTGAATAACTTTTTTTGTGAAGGTCGGAGAGACTTGCAAGTAGGCTCTACCCCCACTAAATGGGGTAGTGCGCATCGATCGGTACCATCCTTGAGCTTCTCCGACTTTCGGAAGGGTTAGGGTTAGGGATGAAAGCACATAGGAGAAAGAGATATTCTTGAATAACTTTTTTTGTGAAGGTCGGAGAGACTTGGAAAGTGGTTGCATCTGGACTAATTTGGGTCCTGCGGATCGATTGGTACCATCCCCGAGCTTATACAACCTTCGGAAGAGGTCGACCGACGAAATTCCCCCAAATCTGAGGAGATATTCTTGAATAACTTTTTTTGTGAAGGTCGGAGAGACTTGCAAGTAGGCTCTACCCCCACTAAATGGGGTAGCGCACATCGATCGGTACCATCTTTGAGCTTCTCCGACTTTCGGAAGGGTTAGGGTTAGGGTTAGGGATGAAAGCACATAGGAGAAAGAGATATTCTTGAATAACTTTTTTTGTGAAGGTCGGAGAGACTTGGAAAGTGGTTGCATCTGGACTAATTTGGGTCCTGCGGATCGATTGGTACCATCCCCGAGCTTGTACGACCTTCGAAAGAGGTCGACCGACAGAATTCCCCCAAATCTGAGGAGATATTCTTGAATAATTTTTTTTGTGAAGGTCGGAGAGACTTGCAAGTAGGCTCTACCCCCACTAAATGGGGTAGCGCGCATCGATCGGTACCATCCTTGAGCTTCTCCGACTTACGGAAGGGTTAGGGTTAGGGTTAGGGATGAAAGCACATAGGAGAAAGAGATATTCTTGAATAACTTTTTTTGTGAAGGTCGGAGAGACTTGCAAGTAGGCTCTACCCCCACTAAATGGGGTAGCGCACATCGATCGGTACCATCCTTGAGCTTCTCCGACTTTCGGAAGGGTTAGGGTTAGGGTTAGGGATGAAAGCACATAGGAGAAAGAGATATTCTTGAATAACTTTTTTTGTGAAGGTCGGAGAGACTTGGAAAGTGGTTGCATCTGGACTAATTTGGGTCCTGCAGATCGATTGGTACCATCCCCGAGCTTGTACGACCTTTGGAAGAGGTCGACCGACGAAATTCCCCCAAATCTGAGGAGATATTCTTGAATAACTTTTTTTGTGAAGGTCGGAGAGACTTGCAAGTAGGCTCTACCCCCACTAAATGGGGTAGCGCGCATCGATCGGTACCATCCTTGAGCTTCTCCGACTTACGGAAGGGTTAGGGTTAGGGTTAGGGATGAAAGCACATAGGAGAAAGAGATATTCTTGAATAACTTTTTTTGTGAAGGTCGGAGAGACTTGCAAGTAGGCTCTACCCCCACTAAATGGGGTAGCGCGCATCGATACCGATCCTTGAGCTTCTCCGACTTTCGGAAGGGTTAGGGTTAGGGTTAGGGATGAAAGCACATAGGAGAAAGAGATATTCTTGAATAACTTTTTTTGTGAAGGTCGGAGAGACTTGGAAAGTGGTTGCATCTGGACTAATTTGGGTCCTGCGGATCGATTGGTACCATCCCCGAGCTTGTACGACCTTCGGAAGAGGTCGACCGACGAAATTCCCCCAAATCTGAGGAGATATTCTTGAATAACTTTTTTTGTGAAGGTCGGAGAGACTTGCAAGTAGGCTCTACCCCCACTAAATGGGGTAGCGCGCATCGATCGGTACCATCCTTGAGCTTCTCCGACTTTCGGAAGGGTTAGGGTTAGGGTTAGGGATGAAAGCACATAGGAGAAAGAGATATTCTTGAATAACTTTTTTTGTGAAGGTCGGAGAGACTTGCAAGTAGGCTCTACCCCCACTAAATGGAGTAGCGCGCATCGATCGGTACCATCCTTGAGCTTCTCCGACTTTCGGAAGGGTTAGGGTTAGGGTTAGGGATGAAAGCACATAGGAGAAAGAGATATTCTTGAATAACTTTTTTGTGAAGGTCGGAGAGACTTGGAAAGTGGTTGCATCTGGACTAATTTGGGTCCTGCGGATCGATTGGTACCATCCCCGAGCTTGTACGACCTTCGGAAGAGGTCGACCGACGAAATTCCCCCAAATCTGAGGAGATATTCTTGAATAACTTTTTTTGTGAAGGTCGGAGAGACTTGCAAGTAGGCTCTACCCCCACTAAATGGGGTAGCGCGCATCGATCGGTACCATCCTTGAGCTTCTCCGACTTTCGGAAGGGTTAGGGTTAGGGTTAGGGATGAAAGCACATAGGAGAAAGAGATATTCTTGAATAACTTTTTTTGTGAAGGTCGGAGAGACTTGCAAGTAGGCTCTACCCCCACTAAATGGGGTAGTGCGCATCGATCGGTACCATCCTTGAGCTTCTCCGACTTTCGGAAGGGTTAGGGTTAGGGATGAAAGCACATAGGAGAAAGAGATATTCTTGAATAACTTTTTTTGTGAAGGTCGGAGAGACTTGGAAAGTGGTTGCATCTGGATTAATTTGGGTCCTGCGGATCGATTGGTACCATCCCCGAGCTTGTACGACCTTCGGAAGAGGTCGACCGACGAAATTCCCCCAAATCTGAGGAGATATTCTTGAATAACTTTTTTTGTGAAGGTCGGAGAGACTTGCAAGTAGGCTCTACCCCCACTAAATGGGGTAGCGCACATCGATCGGTACCATCCTTGAGCTTCTCCGACTTTCGGAAGGGTTAGGGTTAGGGTTAGGGATGAAAGCACATAGGAGAAAGAGATATTCTTGAATAACTTTTTTTGTGAAGGTCGGAGAGACTTGGAAAGTGGTTGCATCTGGACTAATTTGGGTCCTGCGGATCGATTGGTACCATCCCCGAGCTTGTACGACCTTCGAAAGAGGTCGACCGACAGAATTCCCCCAAATCTGAGGAGATATTCTTGAATAACTTTTTTTGTGAAGGTCGGAGAGACTTGCAAGTAGGCTCTACCCCCACTAAATGGGGTAGCGCGCATCGATCGGTACCATCCTTGAGCTTCTCCGACTTTCGGAAGGGTTAGGGTTAGGGTTAGGGATGAAAGCACATAGGAGAAAGAGATATTCTTGAATAACTTTTTTTGTGAAGGTCGGAGAGACTTGCAAGTAGGCTCTACCCCCACTAAATGGGGTAGCGCGCATCGATACCGATCCTTGAGCTTCTCCGACTTTCGGAAGGGTTAGGGTTAGGGTTAGGGATGAAAGCACATAGGAGAAAGAGATATTCTTGAATAACTTTTTTTGTGAAGGTCGGAGAGACTTGGAAAGTGGTTGCATCTGGACTAATTTGGGTCCTGCGGATCGATTGGTACCATCCCCGAGCTTGTACGACCTTCGGAAGAGGTCGACCGACGAAATTCCCCCAAATCTGAGGAGATATTCTTGAATAACTTTTTTTGTGAAGGTCGGAGAGACTTGCAAGTAGGCTCTACCCCCACTAAATGGGGTAGCGCGCATCGATCGGTACCATCCTTGAGCTTCTCCGACTTTCGGAAGGGTTAGGGTTAGGGTTAGGGATGAAAGCACATAGGAGAAAGAGATATTCTTGAATAACTTTTTTTGTGAAGGTCGGAGAGACTTGCAAGTAGGCTCTACCCCCACTAAATGGAGTAGCGCTCATCGATCGGTACCATCTTTGAGCTTCTCCGACTTTCGGAAGGGTTAGGGTTAGGGTTAGGGCTGAAAGCACATAGGAGAAAGAGATATTCTTGAATAACTTTTTTTGTGAAGGTCGGAGAGACTTGGAAAGTGGTTGCATCTGGACTAATTTGGGTCCTGCGGATCGATTGGTACCATCCCCGAGCTTGTACGACCTTTGGAAGAGGTCGACCGACGAAATTCCCCCAAATCTGAGGAGATATTCTTGAATAACTTTTTTTGTGAAGGTCGGAGAGACTTGCAAGTAGGCTCTACCCCCACTAAATGGGGTAGCGCGCATCGATCGGTACCATCCTTGAGCTTCTCCGACTTTCGGAAGGGTTAGGGTTAGGGTTAGGGATGAAAGCACATAGGAGAAAGAGATATTCTTGAATAACTTTTTTTGTGAAGGTCGGAGAGACTTGCAAGTAGGCTCTACCCCCACTAAATGGGGTAATGCGCATCGATCAGTACCATCCTTGAGCTTCTCCGACTTTCGGAAGGGTTAGGGTTAGGGTTAGGGATGAAAGCACATAGGAGAAAGAGATATTCTTGAATAACTTTTTTTGTGAAGGTCGGAGAGACTTGGAAAGTGGTTGCATCTGGACAAATTTGGGTCCTGCGGATCGATTGGTACCATCCCCGAGCTTGTACGACCTTCGGAAGAGGTCGACCGACGAAATTCCCCCAAATCTGAGGAGATATTCTTGAATAACTTTTTTTGTGAAGGTCGGAGAGACTTGCAAGTAGGCTCTACCCCCACTAAATGGGGTAGCGCACATCGATCGGTACCATCCTTGAGCTTCTCCGACTTTCGGAAGGGTTAGGGTTAGGGTTAGGGATGAAAGCACATAGGAGAAAGAGATATTCTTGAATAACTTTTTTTGTGAAGGTCGGAGAGACTTGCAAGTAGGCTCTACCCCCACTAAATGGGGTAGCACGCATCGATCGGTACCATCCTTGAGCTTCTCCGACTTTCGGAAGGGTTAGGGTTAGGGTTAGGGATGAAAGCACATAGGAGAAAGAGATATTCTTGAATAACTTTTTTTGTGAAGGTCGGAGAGACTTGCAAGTAGGCTCTACCCCCACTAAATGGGGTAATGCGCATCGATCAGTACCATCCTTGAGCTTCTCCGACTTTCGGAAGGGTTAGGGTTAGGGTTAGGGATGAAAGCACATAGGAGAAAGAGATATTCTTGAATAACTTTTTTTGTGAAGGTCGGAGAGACTTGCAAGTAGGCTCTACCCCCACTAAATGGGGTAATGCGCATCGATCAGTACCATCCTTGAGCTTCTCCGACTTTCGGAAGGGTTAGGGTTAGGGTTAGGGATGAAAGCACATAGGAGAAAGAGATATTCTTGAATAACTTTTTTTGTGAAGGTCGGAGAGACTTGGAAAGTGGTTGCATCTGGACTAATTTGGGTCCTGCGGATCGATTGGTACCATCCCCGAGCTTGTACGACCTTCGGAAGAGGTCGACCGACGAAATTCCCCCAAATCTGAGGAGATATTCTTGAATAACTTTTTTTGTGAAGGTCGGAGAGACTTGCAAGTAGGCTCTACCCCCACTAAATGGGGTAGCGCGCATCGATCGGTACCATCCTTGAGCTTCTCCGACTTTCGGAAGGGTTAGGGTTAGGGTTAGGGATGAAAGCACATAGGAGAAAGAGATATTCTTGAATAACTTTTTTTGTGAAGGTCGGAGAGACTTGCAAGTAGGCTCTACCCCCACTAAATGGGGTAATGCGCATCGATCAGAACCATCCTTGAGCTTCTCCGACTTTCGGAAGGGTTAGGGTTAGGGTTAGGGATGAAAGCACATAGGAGAAAGAGATATTCTTGAATAACTTTTTTTGTGAAGGTCGGAGAGACTTGGAAAGTGGTTGCATCTGGACAAATTTGGGTCCTGCGGATCGATTGGTACCATCCCCGAGCTTGTACGACCTTCGGAAGAGGTCGACCGACGAAATTCCCCCAAATCTGAGGAGATATTCTTGAATAACTTTTTTTGTGAAGGTCGGAGAGACTTGCAAGTAGGCTCTACCCCCACTAAATGGGGTAGCGCACATCGATCGGTACCATCCTTGAGCTTCTCCGACTTTCGGAAGGGTTAGGGTTAGGGTTAGGGATGAAAGCACATAGGAGAAAGAGATATTCTTGAATAACTTTTTTTGTGAAGGTCGGAGAGACTTGCAAGTAGGCTCTACCCCCACTAAATGGGGTAGCGCGCATCGATCAGTACCATCCTTGAGCTTCTCCGACTTTCGGAAGGGTTAGGGTTAGGGTTAGGGATGAAAGCACATAGGAGAAAGAGATATTCTTGAATAACTTTTTTTGTGAAGGTCGGAGAGACTTGCAAGTAGGCTCTACCCCCACTAAATGGGGTAATGCGCATCGATCAGTACCATCCTTGAGCTTCTCCGACTTTCGGAAGGGTTAGGGTTAGGGATGAAAGCACATAGGAGAAAGAGATATTCTTGAATAACTTTTTTTGTGAAGGTCGGAGAGACTTGGAAAGTGGTTGCATCTGGACTAATTTGGGTCCTGCGGATCGATTGGTACCATCCCCGAGCTTGTACGACCTTCGGAAGAGGTCGACCGACGAAATTCCCCCAAATCTGAGGAGATATTCTTGAATAACTTTTTTTGTGAAGGTCGGAGAGACTTGCAAGTAGGCTCTACCCCCACTAAATGGGGTAGCGCACATCGATCGGTACCATCCTTGAGCTTCTCCGACTTTCGGAAGGGTTAGGGTTAGGGTTAGGGATGAAAGCACATAGGAGAAAGAGATATTCTTGAATAACTTTTTTTGTGAAGGTCGGAGAGACTTGGAAAGTGGTTGCATCTGGACTAATTTGGGTCCTGCGGATCGATTGGTACCATCCCCGAGCTTGTACGACCTTCGAAAGAGGTCGACCGACAGAATTCCCCCAAATCTGAGGAGATATTCTTGAATAACTTTTTTTGTGAAGGTCGGAGAGACTTGCAAGTAGGCTCTACCCCCACTAAATGGGGTAGCGCGCATCGATCGGTACCATCCTTGAGCTTCTCCGACTTTCGGAAGGGTTAGGGTTAGGGTTAGGGATGAAAGCACATAGGAGAAAGAGATATTCTTGAATAACTTTTTTTGTGAAGGTCGGAGAGACTTGCAAGTAGGCTCTACCCCCACTAAATGGGGTAGCGCGCATCGATACCGATCCTTGAGCTTCTCCGACTTTCGGAAGGGTTAGGGTTAGGGTTAGGGATGAAAGCACATAGGAGAAAGAGATATTCTTGAATAACTTTTTTTGTGAAGGTCGGAGAGACTTGGAAAGTGGTTGCATCTGGACTAATTTGGGTCCTGCGGATCGATTGGTACCATCCCCGAGCTTGTACGACCTTCGGAAGAGGTCGACCGACGAAATTCCCCCAAATCTGAGGAGATATTCTTGAATAACTTTTTTTGTGAAGGTCGGAGAGACTTGCAAGTAGGCTCTACCCCCACTAAATGGGGTAGCGCGCATCGATCGGTACCATCCTTGAGCTTCTCCGACTTTCGGAAGGGTTAGGGTTAGGGTTAGGGATGAAAGCACATAGGAGAAAGAGATATTCTTGAATAACTTTTTTTGTGAAGGTCGGAGAGACTTGCAAGTAGGCTCTACCCCCACTAAATGGAGTAGCGCGCATCGATCGGTACCATCCTTGAGCTTCTCCGACTTTCGGAAGGGTTAGGGTTAGGGTTAGGGATGAAAGCACATAGGAGAAAGAGATATTCTTGAATAACTTTTTTGTGAAGGTCGGAGAGACTTGGAAAGTGGTTGCATCTGGACTAATTTGGGTCCTGCGGATCGATTGGTACCATCCCCGAGCTTGTACGACCTTCGGAAGAGGTCGACCGACGAAATTCCCCCAAATCTGAGGAGATATTCTTGAATAACTTTTTTTGTGAAGGTCGGAGAGACTTGCAAGTAGGCTCTACCCCCACTAAATGGGGTAGCGCGCATCGATCGGTACCATCCTTGAGCTTCTCCGACTTTCGGAAGGGTTAGGGTTAGGGTTAGGGATGAAAGCACATAGGAGAAAGAGATATTCTTGAATAACTTTTTTTGTGAAGGTCGGAGAGACTTGCAAGTAGGCTCTACCCCCACTAAATGGGGTAGTGCGCATCGATCGGTACCATCCTTGAGCTTCTCCGACTTTCGGAAGGGTTAGGGTTAGGGATGAAAGCACATAGGAGAAAGAGATATTCTTGAATAACTTTTTTTGTGAAGGTCGGAGAGACTTGGAAAGTGGTTGCATCTGGACTAATTTGGGTCCTGCGGATCGATTGGTACCATCCCCGAGCTTGTACGACCTTCGGAAGAGGTCGACCGACGAAATTCCCCCAAATCTGAGGAGATATTCTTGAATAACTTTTTTTGTGAAGGTCGGAGAGACTTGCAAGTAGGCTCTACCCCCACTAAATGGGGTAGCGCACATCGATCGGTACCATCCTTGAGCTTCTCCGACTTTCGGAAGGGTTAGGGTTAGGGTTAGGGATGAAAGCACATAGGAGAAAGAGATATTCTTGAATAACTTTTTTTGTGAAGGTCGGAGAGACTTGGAAAGTGGTTGCATCTGGACTAATTTGGGTCCTGCGGATCGATTGGTACCATCCCCGAGCTTGTACGACCTTCGAAAGAGGTCGACCGACAGAATTCCCCCAAATCTGAGGAGATATTCTTGAATAACTTTTTTTGTGAAGGTCGGAGAGACTTGCAAGTAGGCTCTACCCCCACTAAATGGGGTAGCGCGCATCGATCGGTACCATCCTTGAGCTTCTCCGACTTTCGGAAGGGTTAGGGTTAGGGTTAGGGATGAAAGCACATAGGAGAAAGAGATATTCTTGAATAACTTTTTTTGTGAAGGTCGGAGAGACTTGCAAGTAGGCTCTACCCCCACTAAATGGGGTAGCGCGCATCGATACCGATCCTTGAGCTTCTCCGACTTTCGGAAGGGTTAGGGTTAGGGTTAGGGATGAAAGCACATAGGAGAAAGAGATATTCTTGAATAACTTTTTTTGTGAAGGTCGGAGAGACTTGGAAAGTGGTTGCATCTGGACTAATTTGGGTCCTGCGGATCGATTGGTACCATCCCCGAGCTTGTACGACCTTCGGAAGAGGTCGACCGACGAAATTCCCCCAAATCTGAGGAGATATTCTTGAATAACTTTTTTTGTGAAGGTCGGAGAGACTTGCAAGTAGGCTCTACCCCCACTAAATGGGGTAGCGCGCATCGATCGGTACCATCCTTGAGCTTCTCCGACTTTCGGAAGGGTTAGGGTTAGGGTTAGGGATGAAAGCACATAGGAGAAAGAGATATTCTTGAATAACTTTTTTTGTGAAGGTCGGAGAGACTTGCAAGTAGGCTCTACCCCCACTAAATGGAGTAGCGCGCATCGATCGGTACCATCCTTGAGCTTCTCCGACTTTCGGAAGGGTTAGGGTTAGGGTTAGGGATGAAAGCACATAGGAGAAAGAGATATTCTTGAATAACTTTTTTGTGAAGGTCGGAGAGACTTGGAAAGTGGTTGCATCTGGACTAATTTGGGTCCTGCGGATCGATTGGTACCATCCCCGAGCTTGTACGACCTTCGGAAGAGGTCGACCGACGAAATTCCCCCAAATCTGAGGAGATATTCTTGAATAACTTTTTTTGTGAAGGTCGGAGAGACTTGCAAGTAGGCTCTACCCCCACTAAATGGGGTAGCGCGCATCGATCGGTACCATCCTTGAGCTTCTCCGACTTTCGGAAGGGTTAGGGTTAGGGTTAGGGCTGAAAGCACATAGGAGAAAGAGATATTCTTGAATAACTTTTTTTGTGAAGGTCGGAGAGACTTGCAAGTAGGCTCTACCCCCACTAAATGGGGTAGTGCGCATCGATCGGTACCATCCTTGAGCTTCTCCGACTTTCGGAAGGGTTAGGGTTAGGGATGAAAGCACATAGGAGAAAGAGATATTCTTGAATAACTTTTTTTGTGAAGGTCGGAGAGACTTGGAAAGTGGTTGCATCTGGACTAATTTGGGTCCTGCGGATCGATTGGTACCATCCCCGAGCTTGTACGACCTTCGGAAGAGGTCGACCGACAGAATTCCCCCAAATCTGAGGAGATATTCTTGAATAACTTTTTTTGTGAAGGTCGGAGAGACTTGCAAGTAGGCTCTACCCCCACTAAATGGGGTAGCGCGCATCGATCGGTACCATCCTTGAGCTTCTCCGACTTTCGGAAGGGTTAGGGTTAGGGTTAGGGATGAAAGCACATAGGAGAAAGAGATATTCTTGAATAACTTTTTTTGTGAAGGTCGGAGAGACTTGCAAGTAGGCTCTACCCCCACTAAATGGGGTAGCGCGCATCGATACCGATCCTTGAGCTTCTCCGACTTTCGGAAGGGTTAGGGTTAGGGTTAGGGATGAAAGCACATAGGAGAAAGAGATATTCTTGAATAACTTTTTTTGTGAAGGTCGGAGAGACTTGGAAAGTGGTTGCATCTGGACTAATTTGGGTCCTGCGGATCGATTGGTACCATCCCCGAGCTTGTACGACCTTCGGAAGAGGTCGACCGACGAAATTCCCCCAAATCTGAGGAGATATTCTTGAATAACTTTTTTTGTGAAGGTCGGAGAGACTTGCAAGTAGGCTCTACCCCCACTAAATGGGGTAGCGCGCATCGATCGGTACCATCCTTGAGCTTCTCCGACTTTCGGAAGGGTTAGGGTTAGGGTTAGGGATGAAAGCACATAGGAGAAAGAGATATTCTTGAATAACTTTTTTTGTGAAGGTCGGAGAGACTTGCAAGTAGGCTCTACCCCCACTAAATGGAGTAGCGCACATCGATCGGTACCATCCTTGAGCTTCTCCGACTTTCGGAAGGGTTAGGGTTAGGGTTAGGGATGAAAGCACATAGGAGAAAGAGATATTCTTGAATAACTTTTTTGTGAAGGTCGGAGAGACTTGGAAAGTGGTTGCATCTGGACTAATTTGGGTCCTGCGGATCGATTGGTACCATCCCCGAGCTTGTACGACCTTCGGAAGAGGTCGACCGACGAAATTCCCCCAAATCTGAGGAGATATTCTTGAATAACTTTTTTTGTGAAGGTCGGAGAGACTTGCAAGTAGGCTCTACCCCCACTAAATGGGGTAGCGCGCATCGATCGGTACCATCCTTGAGCTTCTCCGACTTTCGGAAGGGTTAGGGTTAGGGTTAGGGATGAAAGCACATAGGAGAAAGAGATATTCTTGAATAACTTTTTTTGTGAAGGTCGGAGAGACTTGCAAGTAGGCTCTACCCCCACTAAATGGGGTAGTGCGCATCGATCGGTACCATCCTTGAGCTTCTCCGACTTTCGGAAGGGTTAGGGTTAGGGATGAAAGCACATAGGAGAAAGAGATATTCTTGAATAACTTTTTTTGTGAAGGTCGGAGAGACTTGGAAAGTGGTTGCATCTGGACTAATTTGGGTCCTGCAGATCGATTGGTACCATCCCCGAGCTTGTACGACCTTCGGAAGAGGTCGACCGACAGAATTCCCCCAAATCTGAGGAGATATTCTTGAATAACTTTTTTTGTGAAGGTCGGAGAGACTTGCAAGTAGGCTCTACCCCCACTAAATGGGGTAGCGCGCATCGATCGGTACCATCCTTGAGCTTCTCCGACTTTCGGAAGGGTTAGGGTTAGGGTTAGGGATGAAAGCACATAGGAGAAAGAGATATTCTTGAATAACTTTTTTTGTGAAGGTCGGAGAGACTTGGAAAGTGGTTGCATCTGGACTAATTTGGGTCCTGCGGATCGATTGGTACCATCCCCGAGCTTGTACGACCTTCGAAAGAGGTCGACCGACAGAATTCCCCCAAATCTGAGGAGATATTCTTGAATAACTTTTTTTGTGAAGGTCGGAGAGACTTGCAAGTAGGCTCTACCCCCACTAAATGGGGTAGCGCGCATCGATCGGTACCATCCTTGAGCTTCTCCGACTTTCGGAAGGGTTAGGGTTAGGGTTAGGGATGAAAGCACATAGGAGAAAGAGATATTCTTGAATAACTTTTTTTGTGAAGGTCGGAGAGACTTGCAAGTAGGCTCTACCCCCACTAAATGGGGTAGCGCGCATCGATACCGATCCTTGAGCTTCTCCGACTTTCGGAAGGGTTAGGGTTAGGGTTAGGGATGAAAGCACATAGGAGAAAGAGATATTCTTGAATAACTTTTTTTGTGAAGGTCGGAGAGACTTGGAAAGTGGTTGCATCTGGACTAATTTGGGTCCTGCGGATCGATTGGTACCATCCCCGAGCTTGTACGACCTTCGGAAGAGGTCGACCGACGAAATTCCCCCAAATCTGAGGAGATATTCTTGAATAACTTTTTTTGTGAAGGTCGGAGAGACTTGCAAGTAGGCTCTACCCCCACTAAATGGGGTAGCGCGCATCGATCGGTACCATCCTTGAGCTTCTCCGACTTTCGGAAGGGTTAGGGTTAGGGTTAGGGATGAAAGCACATAGGAGAAAGAGATATTCTTGAATAACTTTTTTTGTGAAGGTCGGAGAGACTTGCAAGTAGGCTCTACCCCCACTAAATGGAGTAGCGCGCATCGATCGGTACCATCCTTGAGCTTCTCCGACTTTCGGAAGGGTTAGGGTTAGGGTTAGGGATGAAAGCACATAGGAGAAAGAGATATTCTTGAATAACTTTTTTGTGAAGGTCGGAGAGACTTGGAAAGTGGTTGCATCTGGACTAATTTGGGTCCTGCGGATCGATTGGTACCATCCCCGAGCTTGTACGACCTTCGGAAGAGGTCGACCGACGAAATTCCCCCAAATCTGAGGAGATATTCTTGAATAACTTTTTTTGTGAAGGTCGGAGAGACTTGCAAGTAGGCTCTACCCCCACTAAATGGGGTAGCGCGCATCGATCGGTACCATCCTTGAGCTTCTCCGACTTTCGGAAGGGTTAGGGTTAGGGTTAGGGCTGAAAGCACATAGGAGAAAGAGATATTCTTGAATAACTTTTTTTGTGAAGGTCGGAGAGACTTGCAAGTAGGCTCTACCCCCACTAAATGGGGTAGTGCGCATCGATCGGTACCATCCTTGAGCTTCTCCGACTTTCGGAAGGGTTAGGGTTAGGGATGAAAGCACATAGGAGAAAGAGATATTCTTGAATAACTTTTTTTGTGAAGGTCGGAGAGACTTGGAAAGTGGTTGCATCTGGACTAATTTGGGTCCTGCGGATCGATTGGTACCATCCCCGAGCTTGTACGACCTTCGGAAGAGGTCGACCGACAGAATTCCCCCAAATCTGAGGAGATATTCTTGAATAACTTTTTTTGTGAAGGTCGGAGAGACTTGCAAGTAGGCTCTACCCCCACTAAATGGGGTAGCGCGCATCGATCGGTACCATCCTTGAGCTTCTCCGACTTTCGGAAGGGTTAGGGTTAGGGTTAGGGATGAAAGCACATAGGAGAAAGAGATATTCTTGAATAACTTTTTTTGTGAAGGTCGGAGAGACTTGCAAGTAGGCTCTACCCCCACTAAATGGGGTAGCGCGCATCGATACCGATCCTTGAGCTTCTCCGACTTTCGGAAGGGTTAGGGTTAGGGTTAGGGATGAAAGCACATAGGAGAAAGAGATATTCTTGAATAACTTTTTTTGTGAAGGTCGGAGAGACTTGGAAAGTGGTTGCATCTGGACTAATTTGGGTCCTGCGGATCGATTGGTACCATCCCCGAGCTTGTACGACCTTCGGAAGAGGTCGACCGACGAAATTCCCCCAAATCTGAGGAGATATTCTTGAATAACTTTTTTTGTGAAGGTCGGAGAGACTTGCAAGTAGGCTCTACCCCCACTAAATGGGGTAGCGCGCATCGATCGGTACCATCCTTGAGCTTCTCCGACTTTCGGAAGGGTTAGGGTTAGGGTTAGGGATGAAAGCACATAGGAGAAAGAGATATTCTTGAATAACTTTTTTTGTGAAGGTCGGAGAGACTTGCAAGTAGGCTCTACCCCCACTAAATGGAGTAGCGCGCATCGATCGGTACCATCCTTGAGCTTCTCCGACTTTCGGAAGGGTTAGGGTTAGGGTTAGGGATGAAAGCACATAGGAGAAAGAGATATTCTTGAATAACTTTTTTGTGAAGGTCGGAGAGACTTGGAAAGTGGTTGCATCTGGACTAATTTGGGTCCTGCGGATCGATTGGTACCATCCCCGAGCTTGTACGACCTTCGGAAGAGGTCGACCGACGAAATTCCCCCAAATCTGAGGAGATATTCTTGAATAACTTTTTTTGTGAAGGTCGGAGAGACTTGCAAGTAGGCTCTACCCCCACTAAATGGGGTAGCGCGCATCGATCGGTACCATCCTTGAGCTTCTCCGACTTTCGGAAGGGTTAGGGTTAGGGTTAGGGCTGAAAGCACATAGGAGAAAGAGATATTCTTGAATAACTTTTTTTGTGAAGGTCGGAGAGACTTGCAAGTAGGCTCTACCCCCACTAAATGGGGTAGTGCGCATCGATCGGTACCATCCTTGAGCTTCTCCGACTTTCGGAAGGGTTAGGGTTAGGGATGAAAGCACATAGGAGAAAGAGATATTCTTGAATAACTTTTTTTGTGAAGGTCGGAGAGACTTGGAAAGTGGTTGCATCTGGACTAATTTGGGTCCTGCGGATCGATTGGTACCATCCCCGAGCTTGTACGACCTTCGGAAGAGGTCGACCGACAGAATTCCCCCAAATCTGAGGAGATATTTTCTTGAATAACTTTTTTTGTGAAGGTCGGAGAGACTTGCAAGTAGGCTCTACCCCCACTAAATGGGGTAGCGCGCATCGATCGGTACCATCCTTGAGCTTCTCCGACTTTCGGAAGGGTTAGGGTTAGGGTTAGGGATGAAAGCACATAGGAGAAAGAGATATTCTTGAATAACTTTTTTTGTGAAGGTCGGAGAGACTTGCAAGTAGGCTCTACCCCCACTAAATGGGGTAGCGCGCATCGATACCGATCCTTGAGCTTCTCCGACTTTCGGAAGGGTTAGGGTTAGGGTTAGGGATGAAAGCACATAGGAGAAAGAGATATTCTTGAATAACTTTTTTTGTGAAGGTCGGAGAGACTTGGAAAGTGGTTGCATCTGGACTAATTTGGGTCCTGCGGATCGATTGGTACCATCCCCGAGCTTGTACGACCTTCGGAAGAGGTCGACCGACGAAATTCCCCCAAATCTGAGGAGATATTCTTGAATAACTTTTTTTGTGAAGGTCGGAGAGACTTGCAAGTAGGCTCTACCCCCACTAAATGGGGTAGCGCGCATCGATCGGTACCATCCTTGAGCTTCTCCGACTTTCGGAAGGGTTAGGGTTAGGGTTAGGGATGAAAGCACATAGGAGAAAGAGATATTCTTGAATAACTTTTTTTGTGAAGGTCGGAGAGACTTGCAAGTAGGCTCTACCCCCACTAAATGGAGTAGCGCACATCGATCGGTACCATCCTTGAGCTTCTCCGACTTTCGGAAGGGTTAGGGTTAGGGTTAGGGATGAAAGCACATAGGAGAAAGAGATATTCTTGAATAACTTTTTTGTGAAGGTCGGAGAGACTTGGAAAGTGGTTGCATCTGGACTAATTTGGGTCCTGCGGATCGATTGGTACCATCCCCGAGCTTGTACGACCTTCGGAAGAGGTCGACCGACGAAATTCCCCCAAATCTGAGGAGATATTCTTGAATAACTTTTTTTGTGAAGGTCGGAGAGACTTGCAAGTAGGCTCTACCCCCACTAAATGGGGTAGCGCGCATCGATCGGTACCATCCTTGAGCTTCTCCGACTTTCGGAAGGGTTAGGGTTAGGGTTAGGGATGAAAGCACATAGGAGAAAGAGATATTCTTGAATAACTTTTTTTGTGAAGGTCGGAGAGACTTGCAAGTAGGCTCTACCCCCACTAAATGGGGTAGTGCGCATCGATCGGTACCATCCTTGAGCTTCTCCGACTTTCGGAAGGGTTAGGGTTAGGGATGAAAGCACATAGGAGAAAGAGATATTCTTGAATAACTTTTTTTGTGAAGGTCGGAGAGACTTGGAAAGTGGTTGCATCTGGACTAATTTGGGTCCTGCAGATCGATTGGTACCATCCCCGAGCTTGTACGACCTTCGGAAGAGGTCGACCGACAGAATTCCCCCAAATCTGAGGAGATATTCTTGAATAACTTTTTTTGTGAAGGTCGGAGAGACTTGCAAGTAGGCTCTACCCCCACTAAATGGGGTAGCGCGCATCGATCGGTACCATCCTTGAGCTTCTCCGACTTTCGGAAGGGTTAGGGTTAGGGTTAGGGATGAAAGCACATAGGAGAAAGAGATATTCTTGAATAACTTTTTTTGTGAAGGTCGGAGAGACTTGCAAGTAGGCTCTACCCCCACTAAATGGGGTAGCGCACATCGATCGGTACCATCCTTGAGCTTCTCCGACTTTCGGAAGGGTTAGGGTTAGGGTTAGGGATGAAAGCACATAGGAGAAAGAGATATTCTTGAATAACTTTTTTTGTGAAGGTCGGAGAGACTTGGAAAGTGGTTGCATCTGGACTAATTTGGGTCCTGCGGATCGATCGGTACCATCCCCGAGCTTGTACGACCTTCGGAAGAGGTCGACCGACGAAATTCCCCCAAATCTGAGGAGATATTCTTGAATAACTTTTTTTGTGAAGGTCGGAGAGACTTGCAAGTAGGCTCTACCCCCACTAAATGGGGTAGCGCGCATCGATCGGTACCATCCTTGAGCTTCTCCGACTTTCGGAAGGGTTAGGGTTAGGGTTAGGGATGAAAGCACATAGGAGAAAGAGATATTCTTGAATAACTTTTTTTGTGAAGGTCGGAGAGACTTGCAAGTAGGCTCTACCCCCACTAAATGGAGTAGCGCGCATCGATCGGTACCATCCTTGAGCTTCTCCGACTTTCGGAAGGGTTAGGGTTAGGGTTAGGGATGAAAGCACATAGGAGAAAGAGATATTCTTGAATAACTTTTTTTGTGAAGGTCGGAGAGACTTGCAAGTAGGCTCTACCCCCACTAAATGGGGTAGTGCGCATCGATCGGTACCATCCTTGAGCTTCTCCGACTTTCGGAAGGGTTAGGGTTAGGGATGAAAGCACATAGGAGAAAGAGATATTCTTGAATAACTTTTTTTGTGAAGGTCGGAGAGACTTGGAAAGTGGTTGCATCTGGACTAATTTGGGTCCTGCGGATCGATTGGTACCATCCCCGAGCTTGTACGACCTTCGGAAGAGGTCGACCGACAGAATTCCCCCAAATCTGAGGAGATATTCTTGAATAACTTTTTTTGTGAAGGTCGGAGAGACTTGCAAGTAGGCTCTACCCCCACTAAATGGGGTAGTGCGCATCGATCGGTACCATCCTTGAGCTTCTCCGACTTTCGGAAGGGTTAGGGTTAGGGATGAAAGCACATAGGAGAAAGAGATATTCTTGAATAACTTTTTTTGTGAAGGTCGGAGAGACTTGGAAATTGGTTGCATCTGGACTAATTTGGGTCCTGCGGATCGATTGGTACCATCCCCGAGCTTGTACGACCTTCGGAAGAGGTCGACCGACGAAATTCCCCCAAATCTGAGGAGATATTCTTGAATAACTTTTTTTGTGAAGGTCGGAGAGACTTGCAAGTAGGCTCTACCCCCACTAAATGGGGTAGCGCGCATCGATCGGTACCATCCTTGAGCTTCTCCGACTTTCGGAAGGGTTAGGGTTAGGGTTAGGGATGAAAGCACATAGGAGAAAGAGATATTCTTGAATAACTTTTTTTGTGAAGGTCGGAGAGACTTGCAAGTAGGCTCTACCCCCACTAAATGGGGTAGTGCGCATCGATCGGTACCATCCTTGAGCTTCTCCGACTTTCGGAAGGGTTAGGGTTAGGGATGAAAGCACATAGGAGAAAGAGATATTCTTGAATAACTTTTTTTGTGAAGGTCGGAGAGACTTGGAAAGTGGTTGCATCTGGACTAATTTGGGTCCTGCGGATCGATTGGTACCATCCCCGAGCTTATACAACCTTCGGAAGAGGTCGACCGACGAAATTCCCCCAAATCTGAGGAGATATTCTTGAATAACTTTTTTTGTGAAGGTCGGAGAGACTTGCAAGTAGGCTCTACCCCCACTAAATGGGGTAGCGCACATCGATCGGTACCATCTTTGAGCTTCTCCGACTTTCGGAAGGGTTAGGGTTAGGGTTAGGGATGAAAGCACATAGGAGAAAGAGATATTCTTGAATAACTTTTTTTGTGAAGGTCGGAGAGACTTGGAAAGTGGTTGCATCTGGACTAATTTGGGTCCTGCGGATCGATTGGTACCATCCCCGAGCTTGTACGACCTTCGAAAGAGGTCGACCGACAGAATTCCCCCAAATCTGAGGAGATATTCTTGAATAATTTTTTTTGTGAAGGTCGGAGAGACTTGCAAGTAGGCTCTACCCCCACTAAATGGGGTAGCGCGCATCGATCGGTACCATCCTTGAGCTTCTCCGACTTACGGAAGGGTTAGGGTTAGGGTTAGGGATGAAAGCACATAGGAGAAAGAGATATTCTTGAATAACTTTTTTTGTGAAGGTCGGAGAGACTTGCAAGTAGGCTCTACCCCCACTAAATGGGGTAGCGCACATCGATCGGTACCATCCTTGAGCTTCTCCGACTTTCGGAAGGGTTAGGGTTAGGGTTAGGGATGAAAGCACATAGGAGAAAGAGATATTCTTGAATAACTTTTTTTGTGAAGGTCGGAGAGACTTGGAAAGTGGTTGCATCTGGACTAATTTGGGTCCTGCAGATCGATTGGTACCATCCCCGAGCTTGTACGACCTTTGGAAGAGGTCGACCGACGAAATTCCCCCAAATCTGAGGAGATATTCTTGAATAACTTTTTTTGTGAAGGTCGGAGAGACTTGCAAGTAGGCTCTACCCCCACTAAATGGGGTAGCGCGCATCGATCGGTACCATCCTTGAGCTTCTCCGACTTTCGGAAGGGTTAGGGTTAGGGTTAGGGATGAAAGCACATAGGAGAAAGAGATATTCTTGAATAACTTTTTTTGTGAAGGTCGGAGAGACTTGCAAGTAGGCTCTACCCCCACTAAATGGGGTAGTGCGCATCGATCGGTACCATCCTTGAGCTTCTCCGACTTTCGGAAGGGTTAGGGTTAGGGATGAAAGCACATAGGAGAAAGAGATATTCTTGAATAACTTTTTTTGTGAAGGTCGGAGAGACTTGGAAAGTGGTTGCATCTGGACTAATTTGGGTCCTGCAGATCGATTGGTACCATCCCCGAGCTTGTACGACCTTCGGAAGAGGTCGACCGACAGAATTCCCCCAAATCTGAGGAGATATTCTTGAATAACTTTTTTTGTGAAGGTCGGAGAGACTTGCAAGTAGGCTCTACCCCCACTAAATGGGGTAGCGCGCATCGATCGGTACCATCCTTGAGCTTCTCCGACTTTCGGAAGGGTTAGGGTTAGGGTTAGGGATGAAAGCACATAGGAGAAAGAGATATTCTTGAATAACTTTTTTTGTGAAGGTCGGAGAGACTTGCAAGTAGGCTCTACCCCCACTAAATGGGGTAGCGCACATCGATCGGTACCATCCTTGAGCTTCTCCGACTTTCGGAAGGGTTAGGGTTAGGGTTAGGGATGAAAGCACATAGGAGAAAGAGATATTCTTGAATAACTTTTTTTGTGAAAGTCGGAGAGACTTGGAAAGTGGTTGCATCTGGACTAATTTGGGTCCTGCGGATCGATCGGTACCATCCCCGAGCTTGTACGACCTTCGGAAGAGGTCGACCGACGAAATTCCCCCAAATCTGAGGAGATATTCTTGAATAACTTTTTTTGTGAAGGTCGGAGAGACTTGCAAGTAGGCTCTACCCCCACTAAATGGGGTAGCGCGCATCGATCGGTACCATCCTTGAGCTTCTCCGACTTTCGGAAGGGTTAGGGTTAGGGTTAGGGATGAAAGCACATAGGAGAAAGAGATATTCTTGAATAACTTTTTTTGTGAAGGTCGGAGAGACTTGCAAGTAGGCTCTACCCCCACTAAATGGAGTAGCGCGCATCGATCGGTACCATCCTTGAGCTTCTCCGACTTTCGGAAGGGTTAGGGTTAGGGTTAGGGATGAAAGCACATAGGAGAAAGAGATATTCTTGAATAACTTTTTTTGTGAAGGTCGGAGAGACTTGCAAGTAGGCTCTACCCCCACTAAATGGGGTAGTGCGCATCGATCGGTACCATCCTTGAGCTTCTCCGACTTTCGGAAGGGTTAGGGTTAGGGATGAAAGCACATAGGAGAAAGAGATATTCTTGAATAACTTTTTTTGTGAAGGTCGGAGAGACTTGGAAAGTGGTTGCATCTGGACTAATTTGGGTCCTGCGGATCGATTGGTACCATCCCCGAGCTTGTACGACCTTCGGAAGAGGTCGACCGACAGAATTCCCCCAAATCTGAGGAGATATTCTTGAATAACTTTTTTTGTGAAGGTCGGAGAGACTTGCAAGTAGGCTCTACCCCCACTAAATGGGGTAGTGCGCATCGATCGGTACCATCCTTGAGCTTCTCCGACTTTCGGAAGGGTTAGGGTTAGGGATGAAAGCACATAGGAGAAAGAGATATTCTTGAATAACTTTTTTTGTGAAGGTCGGAGAGACTTGGAAATTGGTTGCATCTGGACTAATTTGGGTCCTGCGGATCGATTGGTACTATCCCCGAGCTTGTACGACCTTCGGAAGAGGTCGACCGACGAAATTCCCCCAAATCTGAGGAGATATTCTTGAATAACTTTTTTTGTGAAGGTCGGAGAGACTTGCAAGTAGGCTCTACCCCCACTAAATGGGGTAGCGCGCATCGATCGGTACCATCCTTGAGCTTCTCCGACTTTCGGAAGGGTTAGGGTTAGGGTTAGGGATGAAAGCACATAGGAGAAAGAGATATTCTTGAATAACTTTTTTTGTGAAGGTCGGAGAGACTTGCAAGTAGGCTCTACCCCCACTAAATGGGGTAGTGCGCATCGATCGGTACCATCCTTGAGCTTCTCCGACTTTCGGAAGGGTTAGGGTTAGGGATGAAAGCACATAGGAGAAAGAGATATTCTTGAATAACTTTTTTTGTGAAGGTCGGAGAGACTTGGAAAGTGGTTGCATCTGGACTAATTTGGGTCCTGCGGATCGATTGGTACCATCCCCGAGCTTATACAACCTTCGGAAGAGGTCGACCGACGAAATTCCCCCAAATCTGAGGAGATATTCTTGAATAACTTTTTTTGTGAAGGTCGGAGAGACTTGCAAGTAGGCTCTACCCCCACTAAATGGGGTAGCGCACATCGATCGGTACCATCTTTGAGCTTCTCCGACTTTCGGAAGGGTTAGGGTTAGGGTTAGGGATGAAAGCACATAGGAGAAAGAGATATTCTTGAATAACTTTTTTTGTGAAGGTCGGAGAGACTTGGAAAGTGGTTGCATCTGGACTAATTTGGGTCCTGCGGATCGATTGGTACCATCCCCGAGCTTGTACGACCTTCGAAAGAGGTCGACCGACAGAATTCCCCCAAATCTGAGGAGATATTCTTGAATAATTTTTTTTGTGAAGGTCGGAGAGACTTGCAAGTAGGCTCTACCCCCACTAAATGGGGTAGCGCGCATCGATCGGTACCATCCTTGAGCTTCTCCGACTTACGGAAGGGTTAGGGTTAGGGTTAGGGATGAAAGCACATAGGAGAAAGAGATATTCTTGAATAACTTTTTTTGTGAAGGTCGGAGAGACTTGCAAGTAGGCTCTACCCCCACTAAATGGGGTAGCGCACATCGATCGGTACCATCCTTGAGCTTCTCCGACTTTCGGAAGGGTTAGGGTTAGGGTTAGGGATGAAAGCACATAGGAGAAAGAGATATTCTTGAATAACTTTTTTTGTGAAGGTCGGAGAGACTTGGAAAGTGGTTGCATCTGGACTAATTTGGGTCCTGCAGATCGATTGGTACCATCCCCGAGCTTGTACGACCTTTGGAAGAGGTCGACCGACGAAATTCCCCCAAATCTGAGGAGATATTCTTGAATAACTTTTTTTGTGAAGGTCGGAGAGACTTGCAAGTAGGCTCTACCCCCACTAAATGGGGTAGCGCGCATCGATCGGTACCATCCTTGAGCTTCTCCGACTTACGGAAGGGTTAGGGTTAGGGTTAGGGATGAAAGCACATAGGAGAAAGAGATATTCTTGAATAACTTTTTTTGTGAAGGTCGGAGAGACTTGCAAGTAGGCTCTACCCCCACTAAATGGGGTAGCGCGCATCGATCGGTACCATCCTTGAGCTTCTCCGACTTTCGGAAGGGTTAGGGTTAGGGTTAGGGATGAAAGCACATAGGAGAAAGAGATATTCTTGAATAACTTTTTTTGTGAAGGTCAGAGAGACTTGCAAGTAGGCTCTACCCCCACTAAATGGGGTAGTGCGCATCGATCGGTACCATCCTTGAGCTTCTCCGACTTTCGGAAGGGTTAGGGTTAGGGATGAAAGCACATAGGAGAAAGAGATATTCTTGAATAACTTTTTTTGTGAAGGTCGGAGAGACTTGGAAAGTGGTTGCATCTGGACTAATTTGGGTCCTGCGGATCGATTGGTACCATCCCCGAGCTTATACAACCTTCGGAAGAGGTCGACCGACGAAATTCCCCCAAATCTGAGGAGATATTCTTGAATAACTTTTTTTGTGAAGGTCGGAGAGACTTGCAAGTAGGCTCTACCCCCACTAAATGGGGTAGCGCACATCGATCGGTACCATCCTTGAGCTTCTCCGACTTTCGGAAGGGTTAGGGTTAGGGTTAGGGATGAAAGCACATAGGAGAAAGAGATATTCTTGAATAACTTTTTTTGTGAAGGTCGGAGAGACTTGGAAAGTGGTTTCATCTGGACTAATTTGGGTCCTGCGGATCGATTGGTACCATTCCCGAGCTTGTACGACCTTCGAAAGAGGTCGACCGACAGAATTCCCCCAAATCTGAGGAGATATTCTTGAATAATTTTTTTTGTGAAGGTCGGAGAGACTTGCAAGTAGGCTCTACCCCCACTAAATGGGGTAGCGCGCATCGA
Source organism: Limanda limanda (assembly GCF_963576545.1). Taxonomy (NCBI): domain Eukaryota; kingdom Metazoa; phylum Chordata; class Actinopteri; order Pleuronectiformes; family Pleuronectidae; genus Limanda; species Limanda limanda. The sequence goes on along the minus strand of NW_026870574.1, from coordinate 502,588 downwards.
TCGGTACCATCCTTGAGCTTCTCCGACTTACGGAAGGGTTAGGGTTAGGGTTAGGGATGAAAGCACATAGGAGAAAGAGATATTCTTGAATAACTTTTTTTGTGAAGGTCGGAGAGACTTGCAAGTAGGCTCTACCCCCACTAAATGGGGTAGCGCGCATCGATCGGTACCATCCTTGAGCTTCTCCGACTTTCGGAAGGGTTAGGGTTAGGGTTAGGGATGAAAGCACATAGGAGAAAGAGATATTCTTGAATAACTTTTTTTGTGAAGGTCGGAGAGACTTGGAAAGTGGTTGCATCTGGACTAATTTGGGTCCTGCGGATCGATTGGTACCATCCCCGAGCTTGTACGACCTTCGGAAGAGGTCGACCGACGAAATTCCCCCAAATCTGAGGAGATATTCTTGAATAACTTTTTTTGTGAAGGTCGGAGAGACTTGCAAGTAGGCTCTACCCCCACTAAATGGGGTAGCGCGCATCGATCAGTACCATCCTTGAGCTTCTCCGACTTACGGAAGGGTTAGGGTTAGGGTTAGGGATGAAAGCACATAGGAGAAAGAGATATTCTTGAATAACTTTTTTTGTGAAGGTCGGAGAGACTTGCAAGTAGGCTCTACCCCCACTAAATGGGGTAGCGCACATCGATCGGTACCATCCTTGAGCTTCTCCGACTTTCGGAAGGGTTAGGGTTAGGGTTAGGGATGAAAGCACATAGGAGAAAGAGATATTCTTGAATAACTTTTTTTGTGAAGGTCGGAGAGACTTGCAAGTAGGCTCTACCCCCACTAAATGGAGTAGCGCGCATCGATCGGTACCATCCTTGAGCTTCTCCGACTTTCGGAAGGGTTAGGGTTAGGGTTAGGGATGAAAGCACATAGGAGAACGAGATATTCTTGAATAACTTTTTTTGTGAAGGTCGGAGAGACTTGGAAAGTGGTTGCATCTGGACTAATTTGGGTCCTGCGGATCGATTGGTACCATCCCCGAGCTTGTACGACCTTCGGAAGAGGTCGACCGACGAAATTCCCCCAAATCTGAGGAGATATTCTTGAATAACTTTTTTTGTGAAGGTCGGAGAGACTTGCAAGTAGGCTCTACCCCCACTAAATGGGGTAGCGCGCATCGATCAGTACCATCCTTGAGCTTCTCCGACTTTCGGAAGGGTTAGGGTTAGGGTTAGGGATGAAAGCACATAGGAGAAAGAGATATTCTTGAATAATTTTTTTTGTGAAGGTCGGAGAGACTTGCAAGTAGGCTCTACCCCCACTAAATGGGGTAGCGCGCATCGATCAGTACCATCCTTGAGCTTCTCCGACTTACGGAAGGGTTAGGGTTAGGGTTAGGGATGAAAGCACATAGGAGAAAGAGATATTCTTGAATAACTTTTTTTGTGAAGGTCGGAGAGACTTGCAAGTAGGCTCTACCCCCACTAAATGGGGTAACGCGCATCGATCGGTACCATCCTTGAGCTTCTCCGACTTTCGGAAGGGTTAGGGTTAGGGTTAGGGATGAAAGCACATAGGAGAAAGAGATATTCTTGAATAACTTTTTTTGTGAAGGTCGGAGAGACTTGGAAAGTGGTTGCATCTGGACTAATTTGGGTCCTGCAGATCGATTGGTACCATCCCCGAGCTTGTACGACCTTCGAAAGAGGTCGACCGACGAAATTCCCCCAAATCTGAGGAGATATTCTTGAATAACTTTTTTTGTGAAGGTCGGAGAGACTTGCAAGTAGGCTCTACCCCCACTAAATGGGGTAGCGCGCATCGATCGGTACCATCCTTGAGCTTCTCCGACTTACGGAAGGGTTAGGGTTAGGGTTAGGGATGAAAGCACATAGGAGAAAGAGATATTCTTGAATAATTTTTTTTGTGAAGGTCGGAGAGACTTGCAAGTAGGCTTTACCCCCACTAAATGGGGTAGCGCGCATCGATCGGTACCATCCTTGCGCTTCTCCGACTTACGGAAGGGTTAGGGTTAGGGTTAGGGATGAAAGCACATAGGAGAAAGAGATATTCTTGAATAACTTTTTTTGTGAAGGTCGGAGAGACTTGCAAGTAGGCTCTACCCCCACTAAATGGGGTAGCGCGCATCGATCGGTACCATCCTTGAGCTTCTCCGACTTTCGGAAGGGTTAGGGTTAGGGTTAGGGATGAAAGCACATAGGAGAAAGAGATATTCTTGAATAACTTTTTTTGTGAAGGTCGGAGAGACTTGGAAAGTGGTTGCATCTGGACTAATTTGGGTCCTGCGGATCGATTGGTACCATCCCCGAGCTTGTACGACCTTCGGAAGAGGTCGACCGACGAAATTCCCCCAAATCTGAGGAGATATTCTTGAATAACTTTTTTTGTGAAGGTCGGAGAGACTTGCAAGTAGGCTCTATCCCCACTAAATGGGGTAGCGCGCATCGATCAGTACCATCCTTGAGCTTCTCCGACTTACGGAAGGGTTAGGGTTAGGGTTAGGGATGAAAGCACATAGGAGAAAGAGATATTCTTGAATAACTTTTTTTGTGAAGGTCGGAGAGACTTGCAAGTAGGCTCTACCCCCACTAAATGGGGTAGCGCACATCGATCGGTACCATCCTTGAGCTTCTCCGACTTTCGGAAGGGTTAGGGTTAGGGTTAGGGATGAAAGCACATAGGAGAAAGAGATATTCTTGAATAACTTTTTTTGTGAAGGTCGGAGAGACTTGCAAGTAGGCTCTACCCCCACTAAATGGGGTAGCGCGCATCGATCGGTACCATCCTTGAGCTTCTCCGACTTTCGGAAGGGTTAGGGTTAGGGTTAGGGATGAAAGCACATAGGAGAAAGAGATATTCTTGAATAACTTTTTTTGTGAAGGTCGGAGAGACTTGGAAAGTGGTTGCATCTGGACTAATTTGGGTCCTGCGGATCGATTGGTACCATCCCCGAGCTTGTACGACCTTCGGAAGAGGTCGACCGACGAAATTCCCCCAAATCTGAGGAGATATTCTTGAATAACTTTTTTTGTGAAGGTCGGAGAGACTTGCAAGTAGGCTCTACCCCCACTAAATGGGGTAGCGCGCATCGATCGGTACCATCCTTGAGCTTCTCCGACTTTCGGAAGGGTTAGGGTTAGGGTTAGGGATGAAAGCACATAGGAGAAAGAGATATTCTTGAATAACTTTTTTTGTGAAGGTCGGAGAGACTTGCAAGTAGGCTCTACCCCCACTAAATGGGGTAGCGCGCATCGATACCGATCCTTGAGCTTCTCCGACTTTCGGAAGGGTTAGGGTTAGGGTTAGGGATGAAAGCACATAGGAGAAAGAGATATTCTTGAATAACTTTTTTTGTGAAGGTCGGAGAGACTTGGAAAGTGGTTGCATCTGGACTAATTTGGGTCCTGCGGATCGATTGGTACCATCCCCGAGCTTGTACGACCTTCGGAAGAGGTCGACCGACGAAATTCCCCCAAATCTGAGGAGATATTCTTGAATAACTTTTTTTGTGAAGGTCGGAGAGACTTGCAAGTAGGCTCTACCCCCACTAAATGGGGTAGCGCGCATCGATCGGTACCATCCTTGAGCTTCTCCGACTTTCGGAAGGGTTAGGGTTAGGGTTAGGGATGAAAGCACATAGGAGAAAGAGATATTCTTGAATAACTTTTTTTGTGAAGGTCGGAGAGACTTGCAAGTAGGCTCTACCCCCACTAAATGGAGTAGCGCACATCGATCGGTACCATCCTTGAGCTTCTCCGACTTTCGGAAGGGTTAGGGTTAGGGTTAGGGATGAAAGCACATAGGAGAAAGAGATATTCTTGAATAACTTTTTTGTGAAGGTCGGAGAGACTTGGAAAGTGGTTGCATCTGGACTAATTTGGGTCCTGCGGATCGATTGGTACCATCCCCGAGCTTGTACGACCTTCGGAAGAGGTCGACCGACGAAATTCCCCCAAATCTGAGGAGATATTCTTGAATAACTTTTTTTGTGAAGGTCGGAGAGACTTGCAAGTAGGCTCTACCCCCACTAAATGGGGTAGCGCGCATCGATCGGTACCATCCTTGAGCTTCTCCGACTTTCGGAAGGGTTAGGGTTAGGGTTAGGGATGAAAGCACATAGGAGAAAGAGATATTCTTGAATAACTTTTTTTGTGAAGGTCGGAGAGACTTGCAAGTAGGCTCTACCCCCACTAAATGGGGTAGTGCGCATCGATCGGTACCATCCTTGAGCTTCTCCGACTTTCGGAAGGGTTAGGGTTAGGGATGAAAGCACATAGGAGAAAGAGATATTCTTGAATAACTTTTTTTGTGAAGGTCGGAGAGACTTGGAAAGTGGTTGCATCTGGACTAATTTGGGTCCTGCAGATCGATTGGTACCATCCCCGAGCTTGTACGACCTTCGGAAGAGGTCGACCGACAGAATTCCCCCAAATCTGAGGAGATATTCTTGAATAACTTTTTTTGTGAAGGTCGGAGAGACTTGCAAGTAGGCTCTACCCCCACTAAATGGGGTAGCGCGCATCGATCGGTACCATCCTTGAGCTTCTCCGACTTTCGGAAGGGTTAGGGTTAGGGTTAGGGATGAAAGCACATAGGAGAAAGAGATATTCTTGAATAACTTTTTTTGTGAAGGTCGGAGAGACTTGCAAGTAGGCTCTACCCCCACTAAATGGGGTAGCGCACATCGATCGGTACCATCCTTGAGCTTCTCCGACTTTCGGAAGGGTTAGGGTTAGGGTTAGGGATGAAAGCACATAGGAGAAAGAGATATTCTTGAATAACTTTTTTTGTGAAGGTCGGAGAGACTTGGAAAGTGGTTGCATCTGGACTAATTTGGGTCCTGCGGATCGATCGGTACCATCCCCGAGCTTGTACGACCTTCGGAAGAGGTCGACCGACGAAATTCCCCCAAATCTGAGGAGATATTCTTGAATAACTTTTTTTGTGAAGGTCGGAGAGACTTGCAAGTAGGCTCTACCCCCACTAAATGGGGTAGCGCGCATCGATCGGTACCATCCTTGAGCTTCTCCGACTTTCGGAAGGGTTAGGGTTAGGGTTAGGGATGAAAGCACATAGGAGAAAGAGATATTCTTGAATAACTTTTTTTGTGAAGGTCGGAGAGACTTGCAAGTAGGCTCTACCCCCACTAAATGGAGTAGCGCGCATCGATCGGTACCATCCTTGAGCTTCTCCGACTTTCGGAAGGGTTAGGGTTAGGGTTAGGGATGAAAGCACATAGGAGAAAGAGATATTCTTGAATAACTTTTTTTGTGAAGGTCGGAGAGACTTGCAAGTAGGCTCTACCCCCACTAAATGGGGTAGTGCGCATCGATCGGTACCATCCTTGAGCTTCTCCGACTTTCGGAAGGGTTAGGGTTAGGGATGAAAGCACATAGGAGAAAGAGATATTCTTGAATAACTTTTTTTGTGAAGGTCGGAGAGACTTGGAAAGTGGTTGCATCTGGACTAATTTGGGTCCTGCGGATCGATTGGTACCATCCCCGAGCTTGTACGACCTTCGGAAGAGGTCGACCGACAGAATTCCCCCAAATCTGAGGAGATATTCTTGAATAACTTTTTTTGTGAAGGTCGGAGAGACTTGCAAGTAGGCTCTACCCCCACTAAATGGGGTAGTGCGCATCGATCGGTACCATCCTTGAGCTTCTCCGACTTTCGGAAGGGTTAGGGTTAGGGATGAAAGCACATAGGAGAAAGAGATATTCTTGAATAACTTTTTTTGTGAAGGTCGGAGAGACTTGGAAATTGGTTGCATCTGGACTAATTTGGGTCCTGCGGATCGATTGGTACCATCCCCGAGCTTGTACGACCTTCGGAAGAGGTCGACCGACGAAATTCCCCCAAATCTGAGGAGATATTCTTGAATAACTTTTTTTGTGAAGGTCGGAGAGACTTGCAAGTAGGCTCTACCCCCACTAAATGGGGTAGCGCGCATCGATCGGTACCATCCTTGAGCTTCTCCGACTTTCGGAAGGGTTAGGGTTAGGGTTAGGGATGAAAGCACATAGGAGAAAGAGATATTCTTGAATAACTTTTTTTGTGAAGGTCGGAGAGACTTGCAAGTAGGCTCTACCCCCACTAAATGGGGTAGTGCGCATCGATCGGTACCATCCTTGAGCTTCTCCGACTTTCGGAAGGGTTAGGGTTAGGGATGAAAGCACATAGGAGAAAGAGATATTCTTGAATAACTTTTTTTGTGAAGGTCGGAGAGACTTGGAAAGTGGTTGCATCTGGACTAATTTGGGTCCTGCGGATCGATTGGTACCATCCCCGAGCTTATACAACCTTCGGAAGAGGTCGACCGACGAAATTCCCCCAAATCTGAGGAGATATTCTTGAATAACTTTTTTTGTGAAGGTCGGAGAGACTTGCAAGTAGGCTCTACCCCCACTAAATGGGGTAGCGCACATCGATCGGTACCATCTTTGAGCTTCTCCGACTTTCGGAAGGGTTAGGGTTAGGGTTAGGGATGAAAGCACATAGGAGAAAGAGATATTCTTGAATAACTTTTTTTGTGAAGGTCGGAGAGACTTGGAAAGTGGTTGCATCTGGACTAATTTGGGTCCTGCGGATCGATTGGTACCATCCCCGAGCTTGTACGACCTTCGAAAGAGGTCGACCGACAGAATTCCCCCAAATCTGAGGAGATATTCTTGAATAATTTTTTTTGTGAAGGTCGGAGAGACTTGCAAGTAGGCTCTACCCCCACTAAATGGGGTAGCGCGCATCGATCGGTACCATCCTTGAGCTTCTCCGACTTACGGAAGGGTTAGGGTTAGGGTTAGGGATGAAAGCACATAGGAGAAAGAGATATTCTTGAATAACTTTTTTTGTGAAGGTCGGAGAGACTTGCAAGTAGGCTCTACCCCCACTAAATGGGGTAGCGCACATCGATCGGTACCATCCTTGAGCTTCTCCGACTTTCGGAAGGGTTAGGGTTAGGGTTAGGGATGAAAGCACATAGGAGAAAGAGATATTCTTGAATAACTTTTTTTGTGAAGGTCGGAGAGACTTGGAAAGTGGTTGCATCTGGACTAATTTGGGTCCTGCAGATCGATTGGTACCATCCCCGAGCTTGTACGACCTTTGGAAGAGGTCGACCGACGAAATTCCCCCAAATCTGAGGAGATATTCTTGAATAACTTTTTTTGTGAAGGTCGGAGAGACTTGCAAGTAGGCTCTACCCCCACTAAATGGGGTAGCGCGCATCGATCGGTACCATCCTTGAGCTTCTCCGACTTTCGGAAGGGTTAGGGTTAGGGTTAGGGATGAAAGCACATAGGAGAAAGAGATATTCTTGAATAACTTTTTTTGTGAAGGTCGGAGAGACTTGCAAGTAGGCTCTACCCCCACTAAATGGGGTAGTGCGCATCGATCGGTACCATCCTTGAGCTTCTCCGACTTTCGGAAGGGTTAGGGTTAGGGATGAAAGCACATAGGAGAAAGAGATATTCTTGAATAACTTTTTTTGTGAAGGTCGGAGAGACTTGGAAAGTGGTTGCATCTGGACTAATTTGGGTCCTGCAGATCGATTGGTACCATCCCCGAGCTTGTACGACCTTCGGAAGAGGTCGACCGACAGAATTCCCCCAAATCTGAGGAGATATTCTTGAATAACTTTTTTTGTGAAGGTCGGAGAGACTTGCAAGTAGGCTCTACCCCCACTAAATGGGGTAGCGCGCATCGATCGGTACCATCCTTGAGCTTCTCCGACTTTCGGAAGGGTTAGGGTTAGGGTTAGGGATGAAAGCACATAGGAGAAAGAGATATTCTTGAATAACTTTTTTTGTGAAGGTCGGAGAGACTTGCAAGTAGGCTCTACCCCCACTAAATGGGGTAGCGCACATCGATCGGTACCATCCTTGAGCTTCTCCGACTTTCGGAAGGGTTAGGGTTAGGGTTAGGGATGAAAGCACATAGGAGAAAGAGATATTCTTGAATAACTTTTTTTGTGAAGGTCGGAGAGACTTGGAAAGTGGTTGCATCTGGACTAATTTGGGTCCTGCGGATCGATCGGTACCATCCCCGAGCTTGTACGACCTTCGGAAGAGGTCGACCGACGAAATTCCCCCAAATCTGAGGAGATATTCTTGAATAACTTTTTTTGTGAAGGTCGGAGAGACTTGCAAGTAGGCTCTACCCCCACTAAATGGGGTAGCGCGCATCGATCGGTACCATCCTTGAGCTTCTCCGACTTTCGGAAGGGTTAGGGTTAGGGTTAGGGATGAAAGCACATAGGAGAAAGAGATATTCTTGAATAACTTTTTTTGTGAAGGTCGGAGAGACTTGCAAGTAGGCTCTACCCCCACTAAATGGAGTAGCGCGCATCGATCGGTACCATCCTTGAGCTTCTCCGACTTTCGGAAGGGTTAGGGTTAGGGTTAGGGATGAAAGCACATAGGAGAAAGAGATATTCTTGAATAACTTTTTTTGTGAAGGTCGGAGAGACTTGCAAGTAGGCTCTACCCCCACTAAATGGGGTAGTGCGCATCGATCGGTACCATCCTTGAGCTTCTCCGACTTTCGGAAGGGTTAGGGTTAGGGATGAAAGCACATAGGAGAAAGAGATATTCTTGAATAACTTTTTTTGTGAAGGTCGGAGAGACTTGGAAAGTGGTTGCATCTGGACTAATTTGGGTCCTGCGGATCGATTGGTACCATCCCCGAGCTTGTACGACCTTCGGAAGAGGTCGACCGACAGAATTCCCCCAAATCTGAGGAGATATTCTTGAATAACTTTTTTTGTGAAGGTCGGAGAGACTTGCAAGTAGGCTCTACCCCCACTAAATGGGGTAGTGCGCATCGATCGGTACCATCCTTGAGCTTCTCCGACTTTCGGAAGGGTTAGGGTTAGGGATGAAAGCACATAGGAGAAAGAGATATTCTTGAATAACTTTTTTTGTGAAGGTCGGAGAGACTTGGAAATTGGTTGCATCTGGACTAATTTGGGTCCTGCGGATCGATTGGTACCATCCCCGAGCTTGTACGACCTTCGGAAGAGGTCGACCGACGAAATTCCCCCAAATCTGAGGAGATATTCTTGAATAACTTTTTTTGTGAAGGTCGGAGAGACTTGCAAGTAGGCTCTACCCCCACTAAATGGGGTAGCGCGCATCGATCGGTACCATCCTTGAGCTTCTCCGACTTTCGGAAGGGTTAGGGTTAGGGTTAGGGATGAAAGCACATAGGAGAAAGAGATATTCTTGAATAACTTTTTTTGTGAAGGTCGGAGAGACTTGCAAGTAGGCTCTACCCCCACTAAATGGGGTAGTGCGCATCGATCGGTACCATCCTTGAGCTTCTCCGACTTTCGGAAGGGTTAGGGTTAGGGATGAAAGCACATAGGAGAAAGAGATATTCTTGAATAACTTTTTTTGTGAAGGTCGGAGAGACTTGGAAAGTGGTTGCATCTGGACTAATTTGGGTCCTGCGGATCGATTGGTACCATCCCCGAGCTTATACAACCTTCGGAAGAGGTCGACCGACGAAATTCCCCCAAATCTGAGGAGATATTCTTGAATAACTTTTTTTGTGAAGGTCGGAGAGACTTGCAAGTAGGCTCTACCCCCACTAAATGGGGTAGCGCACATCGATCGGTACCATCTTTGAGCTTCTCCGACTTTCGGAAGGGTTAGGGTTAGGGTTAGGGATGAAAGCACATAGGAGAAAGAGATATTCTTGAATAACTTTTTTTGTGAAGGTCGGAGAGACTTGGAAAGTGGTTGCATCTGGACTAATTTGGGTCCTGCGGATCGATTGGTACCATCCCCGAGCTTGTACGACCTTCGAAAGAGGTCGACCGACAGAATTCCCCCAAATCTGAGGAGATATTCTTGAATAATTTTTTTTGTGAAGGTCGGAGAGACTTGCAAGTAGGCTCTACCCCCACTAAATGGGGTAGCGCGCATCGATCGGTACCATCCTTGAGCTTCTCCGACTTACGGAAGGGTTAGGGTTAGGGTTAGGGATGAAAGCACATAGGAGAAAGAGATATTCTTGAATAACTTTTTTTGTGAAGGTCGGAGAGACTTGCAAGTAGGCTCTACCCCCACTAAATGGGGTAGCGCACATCGATCGGTACCATCCTTGAGCTTCTCCGACTTTCGGAAGGGTTAGGGTTAGGGTTAGGGATGAAAGCACATAGGAGAAAGAGATATTCTTGAATAACTTTTTTTGTGAAGGTCGGAGAGACTTGGAAAGTGGTTGCATCTGGACTAATTTGGGTCCTGCAGATCGATTGGTACCATCCCCGAGCTTGTACGACCTTTGGAAGAGGTCGACCGACGAAATTCCCCCAAATCTGAGGAGATATTCTTGAATAACTTTTTTTGTGAAGGTCGGAGAGACTTGCAAGTAGGCTCTACCCCCACTAAATGGGGTAGCGCGCATCGATCGGTACCATCCTTGAGCTTCTCCGACTTACGGAAGGGTTAGGGTTAGGGTTAGGGATGAAAGCACATAGGAGAAAGAGATATTCTTGAATAACTTTTTTTGTGAAGGTCGGAGAGACTTGCAAGTAGGCTCTACCCCCACTAAATGGGGTAGCGCGCATCGATCGGTACCATCCTTGAGCTTCTCCGACTTTCGGAAGGGTTAGGGTTAGGGTTAGGGATGAAAGCACATAGGAGAAAGAGATATTCTTGAATAACTTTTTTTGTGAAGGTCGGAGAGACTTGCAAGTAGGCTCTACCCCCACTAAATGGGGTAGTGCGCATCGATCGGTACCATCCTTGAGCTTCTCCGACTTTCGGAAGGGTTAGGGTTAGGGATGAAAGCACATAGGAGAAAGAGATATTCTTGAATAACTTTTTTTGTGAAGGTCGGAGAGACTTGGAAAGTGGTTGCATCTGGACTAATTTGGGTCCTGCGGATCGATTGGTACCATCCCCGAGCTTATACAACCTTCGGAAGAGGTCGACCGACGAAATTCCCCCAAATCTGAGGAGATATTCTTGAATAACTTTTTTTGTGAAGGTCGGAGAGACTTGCAAGTAGGCTCTACCCCCACTAAATGGGGTAGCGCACATCGATCGGTACCATCCTTGAGCTTCTCCGACTTTCGGAAGGGTTAGGGTTAGGGTTAGGGATGAAAGCACATAGGAGAAAGAGATATTCTTGAATAACTTTTTTTGTGAAGGTCGGAGAGACTTGGAAAGTGGTTTCATCTGGACTAATTTGGGTCCTGCGGATCGATTGGTACCATTCCCGAGCTTGTACGACCTTCGAAAGAGGTCGACCGACAGAATTCCCCCAAATCTGAGGAGATATTCTTGAATAATTTTTTTTGTGAAGGTCGGAGAGACTTGCAAGTAGGCTCTACCCCCACTAAATGGGGTAGCGCGCATCGATCGGTACCATCCTTGAGCTTCTCCGACTTACGGAAGGGTTAGGGTTAGGGTTAGGGATGAAAGCACATAGGAGAAAGAGATATTCTTGAATAACTTTTTTTGTGAAGGTCGGAGAGACTTGCAAGTAGGCTCTACCCCCACTAAATGGGGTAGCGCGCATCGATCGGTACCATCCTTGAGCTTCTCCGACTTTCGGAAGGGTTAGGGTTAGGGTTAGGGATGAAAGCACATAGGAGAAAGAGATATTCTTGAATAACTTTTTTTGTGAAGGTCGGAGAGACTTGGAAAGTGGTTGCATCTGGACTAATTTGGGTCCTGCGGATCGATTGGTACCATCCCCGAGCTTGTACGACCTTCGGAAGAGGTCGACCGACGAAATTCCCCCAAATCTGAGGAGATATTCTTGAATAACTTTTTTTGTGAAGGTCGGAGAGACTTGCAAGTAGGCTCTACCCCCACTAAATGGGGTAGCGCGCATCGATCAGTACCATCCTTGAGCTTCTCCGACTTACGGAAGGGTTAGGGTTAGGGTTAGGGATGAAAGCACATAGGAGAAAGAGATATTCTTGAATAACTTTTTTTGTGAAGGTCGGAGAGACTTGCAAGTAGGCTCTACCCCCACTAAATGGGGTAGCGCACATCGATCGGTACCATCCTTGAGCTTCTCCGACTTTCGGAAGGGTTAGGGTTAGGGTTAGGGATGAAAGCACATAGGAGAAAGAGATATTCTTGAATAACTTTTTTTGTGAAGGTCGGAGAGACTTGCAAGTAGGCTCTACCCCCACTAAATGGAGTAGCGCGCATCGATCGGTACCATCCTTGAGCTTCTCCGACTTTCGGAAGGGTTAGGGTTAGGGTTAGGGATGAAAGCACATAGGAGAACGAGATATTCTTGAATAACTTTTTTTGTGAAGGTCGGAGAGACTTGGAAAGTGGTTGCATCTGGACTAATTTGGGTCCTGCGGATCGATTGGTACCATCCCCGAGCTTGTACGACCTTCGGAAGAGGTCGACCGACGAAATTCCCCCAAATCTGAGGAGATATTCTTGAATAACTTTTTTTGTGAAGGTCGGAGAGACTTGCAAGTAGGCTCTACCCCCACTAAATGGGGTAGCGCGCATCGATCAGTACCATCCTTGAGCTTCTCCGACTTTCGGAAGGGTTAGGGTTAGGGTTAGGGATGAAAGCACATAGGAGAAAGAGATATTCTTGAATAATTTTTTTTGTGAAGGTCGGAGAGACTTGCAAGTAGGCTCTACCCCCACTAAATGGGGTAGCGCGCATCGATCAGTACCATCCTTGAGCTTCTCCGACTTACGGAAGGGTTAGGGTTAGGGTTAGGGATGAAAGCACATAGGAGAAAGAGATATTCTTGAATAACTTTTTTTGTGAAGGTCGGAGAGACTTGCAAGTAGGCTCTACCCCCACTAAATGGGGTAACGCGCATCGATCGGTACCATCCTTGAGCTTCTCCGACTTTCGGAAGGGTTAGGGTTAGGGTTAGGGATGAAAGCACATAGGAGAAAGAGATATTCTTGAATAACTTTTTTTGTGAAGGTCGGAGAGACTTGGAAAGTGGTTGCATCTGGACTAATTTGGGTCCTGCAGATCGATTGGTACCATCCTCGAGCTTGTACGACCTTCGAAAGAGGTCGACCGACGAAATTCCCCCAAATCTGAGGAGATATTCTTGAATAACTTTTTTTGTGAAGGTCGGAGAGACTTGCAAGTAGGCTCTACCCCCACTAAATGGGGTAGCGCGCATCGATCGGTACCATCCTTGAGCTTCTCCGACTTACGGAAGGGTTAGGGTTAGGGTTAGGGATGAAAGCACATAGGAGAAAGAGATATTCTTGAATAATTTTTTTTGTGAAGGTCGGAGAGACTTGCAAGTAGGCTTTACCCCCACTAAATGGGGTAGCGCGCATCGATCGGTACCATCCTTGCGCTTCTCCGACTTACGGAAGGGTTAGGGTTAGGGTTAGGGATGAAAGCACATAGGAGAAAGAGATATTCTTGAATAACTTTTTTTGTGAAGGTCGGAGAGACTTGCAAGTAGGCTCTACCCCCACTAAATGGGGTAGCGCGCATCGATCGGTACCATCCTTGAGCTTCTCCGACTTTCGGAAGGGTTAGGGTTAGGGTTAGGGATGAAAGCACATAGGAGAAAGAGATATTCTTGAATAACTTTTTTTGTGAAGGTCGGAGAGACTTGGAAAGTGGTTGCATCTGGACTAATTTGGGTCCTGCGGATCGATTGGTACCATCCCCGAGCTTGTACGACCTTCGGAAGAGGTCGACCGACGAAATTCCCCCAAATCTGAGGAGATATTCTTGAATAACTTTTTTTGTGAAGGTCGGAGAGACTTGCAAGTAGGCTCTATCCCCACTAAATGGGGTAGCGCGCATCGATCAGTACCATCCTTGAGCTTCTCCGACTTACGGAAGGGTTAGGGTTAGGGTTAGGGATGAAAGCACATAGGAGAAAGAGATATTCTTGAATAACTTTTTTTGTGAAGGTCGGAGAGACTTGCAAGTAGGCTCTACCCCCACTAAATGGGGTAGCGCACATCGATCGGTACCATCCTTGAGCTTCTCCGACTTTCGGAAGGGTTAGGGTTAGGGTTAGGGATGAAAGCACATAGGAGAAAGAGATATTCTTGAATAACTTTTTTTGTGAAGGTCGGAGAGACTTGCAAGTAGGCTCTACCCCCACTAAATGGAGTAGCGCGCATCGATCGGTACCATCCTTGAGCTTCTCCGACTTTCGGAAGGGTTAGGGTTAGGGTTAGGGATGAAAGCACATAGGAGAACGAGATATTCTTGAATAACTTTTTTTGTGAAGGTCGGAGAGACTTGGAAAGTGGTTGCATCTGGACTAATTTGGGTCCTGCGGATCGATTGGTACCATCCCCGAGCTTGTACGACCTTCGGAAGAGGTCGACCGACGAAATTCCCCCAAATCTGAGGAGATATTCTTGAATAACTTTTTTTGTGAAGGTCGGAGAGACTTGCAAGTAGGCTCTACCCCCACTAAATGGGGTAGCGCGCATCGATCGGTACCATCCTTGAGCTTCTCCGACTTTCGGAAGGGTTAGGGTTAGGGTTAGGGATGAAAGCACATAGGAGAAAGAGATATTCTTGAATAATTTTTTTTGTGAAGGTCGGAGAGACTTGCAAGTAGGCTCTACCCCCACTAAATGGGGTAGCGCGCATCGATCGGTACCATCCTTGAGCTTCTCCGACTTACGGAAGGGTTAGGGTTAGGGTTAGGGATGAAAGCACATAGGAGAAAGAGATATTCTTGAATAACTTTTTTTGTGAAGGTCGGAGAGACTTGCAAGTAGGCTCTACCCCCACTAAATGGGGTAGCGCGCATCGATCGGTACCATCCTTGAGCTTCTCCGACTTTCGGAAGGGTTAGGGTTAGGGTTAGGGATGAAAGCACATAGGAGAAAGAGATATTCTTGAATAACTTTTTTTGTGAAGGTCGGAGAGACTTGGAAAGTGGTTGCATCTGGACTAATTTGGGTCCTGCAGATCGATTGGTACCATCCCCGAGCTTGTACGACCTTCGAAAGAGGTCGACCGACGAAATTCCCCCAAATCTGAGGAGATATTCTTGAATAACTTTTTTTGTGAAGGTCGGAGAGACTTGCAAGTAGGCTCTACCCCCACTAAATGGGGTAGCGCGCATCGATCAGTACCATCCTTGAGCTTCTCCGACTTTCGGAAGGGTTAGGGTTAGGGTTAGGGATGAAAGCACATAGGAGAAAGAGATATTCTTGAATAATTTTTTTTGTGAAGGTCGGAGAGACTTGCAAGTAGGCTCTACCCCCACTAAATGGGGTAGCGCGCATCGATCGGTACCATCCTTGAGCTTCTCCGACTTACGGAAGGGTTAGGGTTAGGGTTAGGGATGAAAGCACATAGGAGAAAGAGATATTCTTGAATAACTTTTTTTGTGAAGGTCGGAGAGACTTGCAAGTAGGCTCTACCCCCACTAAATGGGGTAACGCGCATCGATCGGTACCATCCTTGAGCTTCTCCGACTTTCGGAAGGGTTAGGGTTAGGGTTAGGGATGAAAGCACATAGGAGAAAGAGATATTCTTGAATAACTTTTTTTGTGAAGGTCGGAGAGACTTGGAAAGTGGTTGCATCTGGACTAATTTGGGTCCTGCAGATCGATTGGTACCATCCCCGAGCTTGTACGACCTTCGAAAGAGGTCGACCGACGAAATTCCCCCAAATCTGAGGAGATATTCTTGAATAACTTTTTTTGTGAAGGTCGGAGAGACTTGCAAGTAGGCTCTACCCCCACTAAATGGGGTAGCGCGCATCGATCGGTACCATCCTTGAGCTTCTCCGACTTACGGAAGGGTTAGGGTTAGGGTTAGGGATGAAAGCACATAGGAGAAAGAGATATTCTTGAATAATTTTTTTTGTGAAGGTCGGAGAGACTTGCAAGTAGGCTTTACCCCCACTAAATGGGGTAGCGCGCATCGATCGGTACCATCCTTGAGCTTCTCCGACTTACGGAAGGGTTAGGGTTAGGGTTAGGGATGAAAGCACATAGGAGAAAGAGATATTCTTGAATAACTTTTTTTGTGAAGGTCGGAGAGACTTGCAAGTAGGCTCTACCCCCACTAAATGGGGTAGCGCGCATCGATCGGTACCATCCTTGAGCTTCTCCGACTTTCGGAAGGGTTAGGGTTAGGGTTAGGGATGAAAGCACATAGGAGAAAGAGATATTCTTGAATAACTTTTTTTGTGAAGGTCGGAGAGACTTGGAAAGTGGTTGCATCTGGACTAATTTGGGTCCTGCGGATCGATTGGTACCATCCCCGAGCTTGTACGACCTTCGGAAGAGGTCGACCGACGAAATTCCCCCAAATCTGAGGAGATATTCTTGAATAACTTTTTTTGTGAAGGTCGGAGAGACTTGCAAGTAGGCTCTACCCCCACTAAATGGGGTAGCGCACATCGATCAGTACCATCCTTGAGCTTCTCCGACTTACGGAAGGGTTAGGGTTAGGGTTAGGGATGAAAGCACATAGGAGAAAGAGATATTCTTGAATAACTTTTTTTGTGAAGGTCGGAGAGACTTGCAAGTAGGCTCTACCCCCACTAAATGGGGTAGCGCACATCGATCGGTACCATCCTTGAGCTTCTCCGACTTTCGGAAGGGTTAGGGTTAGGGTTAGGGATGAAAGCACATAGGAGAAAGAGATATTCTTGAATAACTTTTTTTGTGAAGGTCGGAGAGACTTGCAAGTAGGCTCTACCCCCACTAAATGGAGTAGCGCGCATCGATCGGTACCATCCTTGAGCTTCTCCGACTTTCGGAAGGGTTAGGGTTAGGGTTAGGGATGAAAGCACATAGGAGAACGAGATATTCTTGAATAACTTTTTTTGTGAAGGTCGGAGAGACTTGGAAAGTGGTTGCATCTGGACTAATTTGGGTCCTGCAGATCGATTGGTACCATCCCCGAGCTTGTACGACCTTCGGAAGAGGTCGACCGACGAAATTCCCCCAAATCTGAGGAGATATTCTTGAATAACTTTTTTTGTGAAGGTCGGAGAGACTTGCAAGTAGGCTCTACCCCCACTAAATGGGGTAGCGCGCATCGATCGGTACCATCCTTGAGCTTCTCCGACTTTCGGAAGGGTTAGGGTTAGGGTTAGGGATGAAAGCACATAGGAGAAAGAGATATTCTTGAATAATTTTTTTTGTGAAGGTCGGAGAGACTTGCAAGTAGGCTCTACCCCCACTAAATGGGGTAGCGCGCATCGATCGGTACCATCCTTGAGCTTCTCCGACTTACGGAAGGGTTAGGGTTAGGGTTAGGGATGAAAGCACATAGGAGAAAGAGATATTCTTGAATAACTTTTTTTGTGAAGGTCGGAGAGACTTGCAAGTAGGCTCTACCCCCACTAAATGGGGTAGCGCGCATCGATCGGTACCATCCTTGAGCTTCTCCGACTTTCGGAAGGGTTAGGGTTAGGGTTAGGGATGAAAGCACATAGGAGAAAGAGATATTCTTGAATAACTTTTTTTGTGAAGGTCGGAGAGACTTGGAAAGTGGTTGCATCTGGACTAATTTGGGTCCTGCAGATCGATTGGTACCATCCCCGAGCTTGTACGACCTTCGAAAGAGGTCGACCGACGAAATTCCCCCAAATCTGAGGAGATATTCTTGAATAACTTTTTTTGTGAAGGTCGGAGAGACTTGCAAGTAGGCTCTACCCCCACTAAATGGGGTAGCGCGCATCGATCGGTACCATCCTTGAGCTTCTCCGACTTTCGGAAGGGTTAGGGTTAGGGTTAGGGATGAAAGCACATAGGAGAAAGAGATATTCTTGAATAACTTTTTTTGTGAAGGTCGGAGAGACTTGCAAGTAGGCTCTACCCCCACTAAATGGGGTAGTGCGCATCGATCGGTACCATCCTTGAGCTTCTCCGACTTTCGGAAGGGTTAGGGTTAGGGATGAAAGCACATAGGAGAAAGAGATATTCTTGAATAACTTTTTTTGTGAAGGTCGGAGAGACTTGGAAAGTGGTTGCATCTGGACTAATTTGGGTCCTGCGGATCGATTGGTACCATCCCCGAGCTTGTACGACCTTCGGAAGAGGTCGACCGACGAAATTCCCCCAAATCTGAGGAGATATTCTTGAATAACTTTTTTTGTGAAGGTCGGAGAGACTTGCAAGTAGGCTCTACCCCCACTAAATGGGGTAGCGCGCATCGATCAGTACCATCCTTGAGCTTCTCCGACTTACGGAAGGGTTAGGGTTAGGGTTAGGGATGAAAGCACATAGGAGAAAGAGATATTCTTGAATAACTTTTTTTGTGAAGGTCGGAGAGACTTGCAAGTAGGCTCTACCCCCACTAAATGGGGTAGCGCACATCGATCGGTACCATCCTTGAGCTTCTCCGACTTTCGGAAGGGTTAGGGTTAGGGTTAGGGATGAAAGCACATAGGAGAAAGAGATATTCTTGAATAACTTTTTTTGTGAAGGTCGGAGAGACTTGCAAGTAGGCTCTACCCCCACTAAATGGAGTAGCGCGCATCGATCGGTACCATCCTTGAGCTTCTCCGACTTTCGGAAGGGTTAGGGTTAGGGTTAGGGATGAAAGCACATAGGAGAACGAGATATTCTTGAATAACTTTTTTTGTGAAGGTCGGAGAGACTTGAAAAGTGGTTGCATCTGGACTAATTTGGGTCCTGCGGATCGATTGGTACCATCCCCGAGCTTGTACGACCTTCGGAAGAGGTCGACCGACGAAATTCCCCCAAATCTGAGGAGATATTCTTGAATAACTTTTTTTGTGAAGGTCGGAGAGACTTGCAAGTAGGCTCTACCCCCACTAAATGGGGTAGCGCGCATCGATCGGTACCATCCTTGAGCTTCTCCGACTTACGGAAGGGTTAGGGTTAGGGTTAGGGATGAAAGCACATAGGAGAAAGAGATATTCTTGAATAATTTTTTTTGTGAAGGTCGGAGAGACTTGCAAGTAGGCTTTACCCCCACTAAATGGGGTAGCGCGCATCGATCGGTACCATCCTTGAGCTTCTCCGACTTACGGAAGGGTTAGGGTTAGGGTTAGGGATGAAAGCACATAGGAGAAAGAGATATTCTTGAATAACTTTTTTTGTGAAGGTCGGAGAGACTTGCAAGTAGGCTCTACCCCCACTAAATGGGGTAGCGCGCATCGATCGGTACCATCCTTGAGCTTCTCCGACTTTCGGAAGGGTTAGGGTTAGGGTTAGGGATGAAAGCACATAGGAGAAAGAGATATTCTTGAATAACTTTTTTTGTGAAGGTCGGAGAGACTTGGAAAGTGGTTGCATCTGGACTAATTTGGGTCCTGCGGATCGATTGGTACCATCCCCGAGCTTGTACGACCTTCGGAAGAGGTCGACCGACGAAATTCCCCCAAATCTGAGGAGATATTCTTGAATAACTTTTTTTGTGAAGGTCGGAGAGACTTGCAAGTAGGCTCTACCCCCACTAAATGGGGTAGCGCACATCGATCAGTACCATCCTTGAGCTTCTCCGACTTACGGAAGGGTTAGGGTTAGGGTTAGGGATGAAAGCACATAGGAGAAAGAGATATTCTTGAATAACTTTTTTTGTGAAGGTCGGAGAGACTTGCAAGTAGGCTCTACCCCCACTAAATGGGGTAGCGCACATCGATCGGTACCATCCTTGAGCTTCTCCGACTTTCGGAAGGGTTAGGGTTAGGGTTAGGGATGAAAGCACATAGGAGAAAGAGATATTCTTGAATAACTTTTTTTGTGAAGGTCGGAGAGACTTGGAAAGTGGTTGCATCTGGACTAATTTGGGTCCTGCAGATCGATTGGTACCATCCCCGAGCTTGTACGACCTTCGAAAGAGGTCGACCGACGAAATTCCCCCAAATCTGAGGAGATATTCTTGAATAACTTTTTTTGTGAAGGTCGGAGAGACTTGCAAGTAGGCTCTACCCCCACTAAATGGGGTAGCGCGCATCGATCGGTACCATCCTTGAGCTTCTCCGACTTTCGGAAGGGTTAGGGTTAGGGTTAGGGATGAAAGCACATAGGAGAAAGAGATATTCTTGAATAACTTTTTTTGTGAAGGTCGGAGAGACTTGCAAGTAGGCTCTACCCCCACTAAATGGGGTAGTGCGCATCGATCGGTACCATCCTTGAGCTTCTCCGACTTTCGGAAGGGTTAGGGTTAGGGATGAAAGCACATAGGAGAAAGAGATATTCTTGAATAACTTTTTTTGTGAAGGTCGGAGAGACTTGGAAAGTGGTTGCATCTGGACTAATTTGGGTCCTGCGGATCGATTGGTACCATCCCCGAGCTTGTACGACCTTCGGAAGAGGTCGACCGACGAAATTCCCCCAAATCTGAGGAGATATTCTTGAATAACTTTTTTTGTGAAGGTCGGAGAGACTTGCAAGTAGGCTCTACCCCCACTAAATGGGGTAGCGCGCATCGATCAGTACCATCCTTGAGCTTCTCCGACTTACGGAAGGGTTAGGGTTAGGGTTAGGGATGAAAGCACATAGGAGAAAGAGATATTCTTGAATAACTTTTTTTGTGAAGGTCGGAGAGACTTGCAAGTAGGCTCTACCCCCACTAAATGGGGTAGCGCACATCGATCGGTACCATCCTTGAGCTTCTCCGACTTTCGGAAGGGTTAGGGTTAGGGTTAGGGATGAAAGCACATAGGAGAAAGAGATATTCTTGAATAACTTTTTTTGTGAAGGTCGGAGAGACTTGCAAGTAGGCTCTACCCCCACTAAATGGAGTAGCGCGCATCGATCGGTACCATCCTTGAGCTTCTCCGACTTTCGGAAGGGTTAGGGTTAGGGTTAGGGATGAAAGCACATAGGAGAACGAGATATTCTTGAATAACTTTTTTTGTGAAGGTCGGAGAGACTTGGAAAGTGGTTGCATCTGGACTAATTTGGGTCCTGCGGATCGATTGGTACCATCCCCGAGCTTGTACGACCTTCGGAAGAGGTCGACCGACGAAATTCCCCCAAATCTGAGGAGATATTCTTGAATAACTTTTTTTGTGAAGGTCGGAGAGACTTGCAAGTAGGCTCTACCCCCACTAAATGGGGTAGCGCGCATCGATCGGTACCATCCTTGAGCTTCTCCGACTTTCGGAAGGGTTAGGGTTAGGGTTAGGGATGAAAGCACATAGGAGAAAGAGATATTCTTGAATAATTTTTTTTGTGAAGGTCGGAGAGACTTGCAAGTAGGCTCTACCCCCACTAAATGGGGTAGCGCGCATCGATCGGTACCATCCTTGAGCTTCTCCGACTTTCGGAAGGGTTAGGGTTAGGGTTAGGGATGAAAGCACATAGGAGAAAGAGATATTCTTGAATAATTTTTTTTGTGAAGGTCGGAGAGACTTGCAAGTAGGCTCTACCCCCACTAAATGGAGTAGCGCGCATCGATCGGTACCATCCTTGAGCTTCTCCGACTTTCGGAAGGGTTAGGGTTAGGGTTAGGGATGAAAGCACATAGGAGAACGAGATATTCTTGAATAACTTTTTTTGTGAAGGTCGGAGAGACTTGGAAAGTGGTTGCATCTGGACTAATTTGGGTCCTGCGGATCGATTGGTACCATCCCCGAGCTTGTACGACCTTCGGAAGAGGTCGACCGACGAAATTCCCCCAAATCTGAGGAGATATTCTTGAATAACTTTTTTTGTGAAGGTCGGAGAGACTTGCAAGTAGGCTCTACCCCCACTAAATGGGGTAGCGCGCATCGATCAGTACCATCCTTGAGCTTCTCCGACTTTCGGAAGGGTTAGGGTTAGGGTTAGGGATGAAAGCACATAGGAGAAAGAGATATTCTTGAATAATTTTTTTTGTGAAGGTCGGAGAGACTTGCAAGTAGGCTCTACCCCCACTAAATGGGGTAGCGCGCATCGATCAGTACCATCCTTGAGCTTCTCCGACTTACGGAAGGGTTAGGGTTAGGGTTAGGGATGAAAGCACATAGGAGAAAGAGATATTCTTGAATAACTTTTTTTGTGAAGGTCGGAGAGACTTGCAAGTAGGCTCTACCCCCACTAAATGGGGTAACGCGCATCGATCGGTACCATCCTTGAGCTTCTCCGACTTTCGGAAGGGTTAGGGTTAGGGTTAGGGATGAAAGCACATAGGAGAAAGAGATATTCTTGAATAACTTTTTTTGTGAAGGTCGGAGAGACTTGGAAAGTGGTTGCATCTGGACTAATTTGGGTCCTGCAGATCGATTGGTACCATCCCCGAGCTTGTACGACCTTCGAAAGAGGTCGACCGACGAAATTCCCCCAAATCTGAGGAGATATTCTTGAATAACTTTTTTTGTGAAGGTCGGAGAGACTTGCAAGTAGGCTCTACCCCCACTAAATGGGGTAGCGCGCATCGATCGGTACCATCCTTGAGCTTCTCCGACTTACGGAAGGGTTAGGGTTAGGGTTAGGGATGAAAGCACATAGGAGAAAGAGATATTCTTGAATAATTTTTTTTGTGAAGGTCGGAGAGACTTGCAAGTAGGCTTTACCCCCACTAAATGGGGTAGCGCGCATCGATCGGTACCATCCTTGCGCTTCTCCGACTTACGGAAGGGTTAGGGTTAGGGATGAAAGCACATAGGAGAAAGAGATATTCTTGAATAACTTTTTTTGTGAAGGTCGGAGAGACTTGCAAGTAGGCTCTACCCCCACTAAATGGGGTAGCGCGCATCGATCGGTACCATCCTTGAGCTTCTCCGACTTTCGGAAGGGTTAGGGTTAGGGTTAGGGATGAAAGCACATAGGAGAAAGAGATATTCTTGAATAACTTTTTTTGTGAAGGTCGGAGAGACTTGGAAAGTGGTTGCATCTGGACTAATTTGGGTCCTGCGGATCGATTGGTACCATCCCCGAGCTTGTACGACCTTCGGAAGAGGTCGACCGACGAAATTCCCCCAAATCTGAGGAGATATTCTTGAATAACTTTTTTTGTGAAGGTCGGAGAGACTTGCAAGTAGGCTCTATCCCCACTAAATGGGGTAGCGCGCATCGATCAGTACCATCCTTGAGCTTCTCCGACTTACGGAAGGGTTAGGGTTAGGGTTAGGGATGAAAGCACATAGGAGAAAGAGATATTCTTGAATAACTTTTTTTGTGAAGGTCGGAGAGACTTGCAAGTAGGCTCTACCCCCACTAAATGGGGTAGCGCACATCGATCGGTACCATCCTTGAGCTTCTCCGACTTTCGGAAGGGTTAGGGTTAGGGTTAGGGATGAAAGCACATAGGAGAAAGAGATATTCTTGAATAACTTTTTTTGTGAAGGTCGGAGAGACTTGCAAGTAGGCTCTACCCCCACTAAATGGAGTAGCGCGCATCGATCGGTACCATCCTTGAGCTTCTCCGACTTTCGGAAGGGTTAGGGTTAGGGTTAGGGATGAAAGCACATAGGAGAACGAGATATTCTTGAATAACTTTTTTTGTGAAGGTCGGAGAGACTTGGAAAGTGGTTGCATCTGGACTAATTTGGGTCCTGCGGATCGATTGGTACCATCCCCGAGCTTGTACGACCTTCGGAAGAGGTCGACCGACGAAATTCCCCCAAATCTGAGGAGATATTCTTGAATAACTTTTTTTGTGAAGGTCGGAGAGACTTGCAAGTAGGCTCTACCCCCACTAAATGGGGTAGCGCGCATCGATCGGTACCATCCTTGAGCTTCTCCGACTTTCGGAAGGGTTAGGGTTAGGGTTAGGGATGAAAGCACATAGGAGAAAGAGATATTCTTGAATAATTTTTTTTGTGAAGGTCGGAGAGACTTGCAAGTAGGCTCTACCCCCACTAAATGGGGTAGCGCGCATCGATCGGTACCATCCTTGAGCTTCTCCGACTTACGGAAGGGTTAGGGTTAGGGTTAGGGATGAAAGCACATAGGAGAAAGAGATATTCTTGAATAACTTTTTTTGTGAAGGTCGGAGAGACTTGCAAGTAGGCTCTACCCCCACTAAATGGGGTAGCGCGCATCGATCGGTACCATCCTTGAGCTTCTCCGACTTTCGGAAGGGTTAGGGTTAGGGTTAGGGATGAAAGCACATAGGAGAAAGAGATATTCTTGAATAACTTTTTTTGTGAAGGTCGGAGAGACTTGGAAAGTGGTTGCATCTGGACTAATTTGGGTCCTGCAGATCGATTGGTACCATCCCCGAGCTTGTACGACCTTCGAAAGAGGTCGACCGACGAAATTCCCCCAAATCTGAGGAGATATTCTTGAATAACTTTTTTTGTGAAGGTCGGAGAGACTTGCAAGTAGGCTCTACCCCCACTAAATGGGGTAGCGCGCATCGATCAGTACCATCCTTGAGCTTCTCCGACTTTCGGAAGGGTTAGGGTTAGGGTTAGGGATGAAAGCACATAGGAGAAAGAGATATTCTTGAATAATTTTTTTTGTGAAGGTCGGAGAGACTTGCAAGTAGGCTCTACCCCCACTAAATGGGGTAGCGCGCATCGATCGGTACCATCCTTGAGCTTCTCCGACTTACGGAAGGGTTAGGGTTAGGGTTAGGGATGAAAGCACATAGGAGAAAGAGATATTCTTGAATAACTTTTTTTGTGAAGGTCGGAGAGACTTGCAAGTAGGCTCTACCCCCACTAAATGGGGTAACGCGCATCGATCGGTACCATCCTTGAGCTTCTCCGACTTTCGGAAGGGTTAGGGTTAGGGTTAGGGATGAAAGCACATAGGAGAAAGAGATATTCTTGAATAACTTTTTTTGTGAAGGTCGGAGAGACTTGGAAAGTGGTTGCATCTGGACTAATTTGGGTCCTGCAGATCGATTGGTACCATCCCCGAGCTTGTACGACCTTCGAAAGAGGTCGACCGACGAAATTCCCCCAAATCTGAGGAGATATTCTTGAATAACTTTTTTTGTGAAGGTCGGAGAGACTTGCAAGTAGGCTCTACCCCCACTAAATGGGGTAGCGCGCATCGATCGGTACCATCCTTGAGCTTCTCCGACTTACGGAAGGGTTAGGGTTAGGGTTAGGGATGAAAGCACATAGGAGAAAGAGATATTCTTGAATAATTTTTTTTGTGAAGGTCGGAGAGACTTGCAAGTAGGCTTTACCCCCACTAAATGGGGTAGCGCGCATCGATCGGTACCATCCTTGAGCTTCTCCGACTTACGGAAGGGTTAGGGTTAGGGTTAGGGATGAAAGCACATAGGAGAAAGAGATATTCTTGAATAACTTTTTTTGTGAAGGTCGGAGAGACTTGCAAGTAGGCTCTACCCCCACTAAATGGGGTAGCGCGCATCGATCGGTACCATCCTTGAGCTTCTCCGACTTTCGGAAGGGTTAGGGTTAGGGTTAGGGATGAAAGCACATAGGAGAAAGAGATATTCTTGAATAACTTTTTTTGTGAAGGTCGGAGAGACTTGGAAAGTGGTTGCATCTGGACTAATTTGGGTCCTGCGGATCGATTGGTACCATCCCCGAGCTTGTACGACCTTCGGAAGAGGTCGACCGACGAAATTCCCCCAAATCTGAGGAGATATTCTTGAATAACTTTTTTTGTGAAGGTCGGAGAGACTTGCAAGTAGGCTCTACCCCCACTAAATGGGGTAGCGCGCATCGATCGGTACCATCCTTGAGCTTCTCCGACTTTCGGAAGGGTTAGGGTTAGGGTTAGGGATGAAAGCACATAGGAGAAAGAGATATTCTTGAATAATTTTTTTTGTGAAGGTCGGAGAGACTTGCAAGTAGGCTCTACCCCCACTAAATGGGGTAGCGCGCATCGATCGGTACCATCCTTGAGCTTCTCCGACTTACGGAAGGGTTAGGGTTAGGGTTAGGGATGAAAGCACATAGGAGAAAGAGATATTCTTGAATAACTTTTTTTGTGAAGGTCGGAGAGACTTGCAAGTAGGCTCTACCCCCACTAAATGGGGTAACGCGCATCGATCGGTACCATCCTTGAGCTTCTCCGACTTTCGGAAGGGTTAGGGTTAGGGTTAGGGATGAAAGCACATAGGAGAAAGAGATATTCTTGAATAACTTTTTTTGTGAAGGTCGGAGAGACTTGGAAAGTGGTTGCATCTGGACTAATTTGGGTCCTGCAGATCGATTGGTACCATCCCCGAGCTTGTACGACCTTCGAAAGAGGTCGACCGACGAAATTCCCCCAAATCTGAGGAGATATTCTTGAATAACTTTTTTTGTGAAGGTCGGAGAGACTTGCAAGTAGGCTCTACCCCCACTAAATGGGGTAGCGCGCATCGATCGGTACCATCCTTGAGCTTCTCCGACTTACGGAAGGGTTAGGGTTAGGGTTAGGGATGAAAGCACATAGGAGAAAGAGATATTCTTGAATAATTTTTTTTGTGAAGGTCGGAGAGACTTGCAAGTAGGCTTTACCCCCACTAAATGGGGTAGCGCGCATCGATCGGTACCATCCTTGAGCTTCTCCGACTTACGGAAGGGTTAGGGTTAGGGTTAGGGATGAAAGCACATAGGAGAAAGAGATATTCTTGAATAACTTTTTTTGTGAAGGTCGGAGAGACTTGCAAGTAGGCTCTACCCCCACTAAATGGGGTAGCGCGCATCGATCGGTACCATCCTTGAGCTTCTCCGACTTTCGGAAGGGTTAGGGTTAGGGTTAGGGATGAAAGCACATAGGAGAAAGAGATATTCTTGAATAACTTTTTTTGTGAAGGTCGGAGAGACTTGGAAAGTGGTTGCATCTGGACTAATTTGGGTCCTGCGGATCGATTGGTACCATCCCCGAGCTTGTACGACCTTCGGAAGAGGTCGACCGACGAAATTCCCCCAAATCTGAGGAGATATTCTTGAATAACTTTTTTTGTGAAGGTCGGAGAGACTTGCAAGTAGGCTCTACCCCCACTAAATGGGGTAGCGCACATCGATCAGTACCATCCTTGAGCTTCTCCGACTTACGGAAGGGTTAGGGTTAGGGTTAGGGATGAAAGCACATAGGAGAAAGAGATATTCTTGAATAACTTTTTTTGTGAAGGTCGGAGAGACTTGCAAGTAGGCTCTACCCCCACTAAATGGGGTAGCGCACATCGATCGGTACCATCCTTGAGCTTCTCCGACTTTCGGAAGGGTTAGGGTTAGGGTTAGGGATGAAAGCACATAGGAGAAAGAGATATTCTTGAATAACTTTTTTTGTGAAGGTCGGAGAGACTTGCAAGTAGGCTCTACCCCCACTAAATGGAGTAGCGCGCATCGATCGGTACCATCCTTGAGCTTCTCCGACTTTCGGAAGGGTTAGGGTTAGGGTTAGGGATGAAAGCACATAGGAGAACGAGATATTCTTGAATAACTTTTTTTGTGAAGGTCGGAGAGACTTGGAAAGTGGTTGCATCTGGACTAATTTGGGTCCTGCAGATCGATTGGTACCATCCCCGAGCTTGTACGACCTTCGGAAGAGGTCGACCGACGAAATTCCCCCAAATCTGAGGAGATATTCTTGAATAACTTTTTTTGTGAAGGTCGGAGAGACTTGCAAGTAGGCTCTACCCCCACTAAATGGGGTAGCGCGCATCGATCGGTACCATCCTTGAGCTTCTCCGACTTTCGGAAGGGTTAGGGTTAGGGTTAGGGATGAAAGCACATAGGAGAAAGAGATATTCTTGAATAATTTTTTTTGTGAAGGTCGGAGAGACTTGCAAGTAGGCTCTACCCCCACTAAATGGGGTAGCGCGCATCGATCGGTACCATCCTTGAGCTTCTCCGACTTACGGAAGGGTTAGGGTTAGGGTTAGGGATGAAAGCACATAGGAGAAAGAGATATTCTTGAATAACTTTTTTTGTGAAGGTCGGAGAGACTTGCAAGTAGGCTCTACCCCCACTAAATGGGGTAGCGCGCATCGATCGGTACCATCCTTGAGCTTCTCCGACTTTCGGAAGGGTTAGGGTTAGGGTTAGGGATGAAAGCACATAGGAGAAAGAGATATTCTTGAATAACTTTTTTTGTGAAGGTCGGAGAGACTTGGAAAGTGGTTGCATCTGGACTAATTTGGGTCCTGCAGATCGATTGGTACCATCCCCGAGCTTGTACGACCTTCGAAAGAGGTCGACCGACGAAATTCCCCCAAATCTGAGGAGATATTCTTGAATAACTTTTTTTGTGAAGGTCGGAGAGACTTGCAAGTAGGCTCTACCCCCACTAAATGGGGTAGCGCGCATCGATCGGTACCATCCTTGAGCTTCTCCGACTTTCGGAAGGGTTAGGGTTAGGGTTAGGGATGAAAGCACATAGGAGAAAGAGATATTCTTGAATAACTTTTTTTGTGAAGGTCGGAGAGACTTGCAAGTAGGCTCTACCCCCACTAAATGGGGTAGTGCGCATCGATCGGTACCATCCTTGAGCTTCTCCGACTTTCGGAAGGGTTAGGGTTAGGGATGAAAGCACATAGGAGAAAGAGATATTCTTGAATAACTTTTTTTGTGAAGGTCGGAGAGACTTGGAAAGTGGTTGCATCTGGACTAATTTGGGTCCTGCGGATCGATTGGTACCATCCCCGAGCTTGTACGACCTTCGGAAGAGGTCGACCGACGAAATTCCCCCAAATCTGAGGAGATATTCTTGAATAACTTTTTTTGTGAAGGTCGGAGAGACTTGCAAGTAGGCTCTACCCCCACTAAATGGGGTAGCGCGCATCGATCAGTACCATCCTTGAGCTTCTCCGACTTACGGAAGGGTTAGGGTTAGGGTTAGGGATGAAAGCACATAGGAGAAAGAGATATTCTTGAATAACTTTTTTTGTGAAGGTCGGAGAGACTTGCAAGTAGGCTCTACCCCCACTAAATGGGGTAGCGCACATCGATCGGTACCATCCTTGAGCTTCTCCGACTTTCGGAAGGGTTAGGGTTAGGGTTAGGGATGAAAGCACATAGGAGAAAGAGATATTCTTGAATAACTTTTTTTGTGAAGGTCGGAGAGACTTGCAAGTAGGCTCTACCCCCACTAAATGGAGTAGCGCGCATCGATCGGTACCATCCTTGAGCTTCTCCGACTTTCGGAAGGGTTAGGGTTAGGGTTAGGGATGAAAGCACATAGGAGAACGAGATATTCTTGAATAACTTTTTTTGTGAAGGTCGGAGAGACTTGGAAAGTGGTTGCATCTGGACTAATTTGGGTCCTGCGGATCGATTGGTACCATCCCCGAGCTTGTACGACCTTCGGAAGAGGTCGACCGACGAAATTCCCCCAAATCTGAGGAGATATTCTTGAATAACTTTTTTTGTGAAGGTCGGAGAGACTTGCAAGTAGGCTCTACCCCCACTAAATGGGGTAGCGCGCATCGATCGGTACCATCCTTGAGCTTCTCCGACTTTCGGAAGGGTTAGGGTTAGGGTTAGGGATGAAAGCACATAGGAGAAAGAGATATTCTTGAATAATTTTTTTTGTGAAGGTCGGAGAGACTTGCAAGTAGGCTCTACCCCCACTAAATGGGGTAGCGCGCATCGATCGGTACCATCCTTGAGCTTCTCCGACTTTCGGAAGGGTTAGGGTTAGGGTTAGGGATGAAAGCACATAGGAGAAAGAGATATTCTTGAATAATTTTTTTTGTGAAGGTCGGAGAGACTTGCAAGTAGGCTCTACCCCCACTAAATGGGGTAGCGCGCATCGATCGGTACCATCCTTGAGCTTCTCCGACTTACGGAAGGGTTAGGGTTAGGGTTAGGGATGAAAGCACATAGGAGAAAGAGATATTCTTGAATAACTTTTTTTGTGAAGGTCGGAGAGACTTGCAAGTAGGCTCTACCCCCACTAAATGGGGTAGCGCGCATCGATCGGTACCATCCTTGAGCTTCTCCGACTTTCGGAAGGGTTAGGGTTAGGGTTAGGGATGAAAGCACATAGGAGAAAGAGATATTCTTGAATAACTTTTTTTGTGAAGGTCGGAGAGACTTGGAAAGTGGTTGCATCTGGACTAATTTGGGTCCTGCAGATCGATTGGTACCATCCCCGAGCTTGTACGACCTTCGAAAGAGGTCGACCGACGAAATTCCCCCAAATCTGAGGAGATATTCTTGAATAACTTTTTTTGTGAAGGTCGGAGAGACTTGCAAGTAGGCTCTACCCCCACTAAATGGGGTAGCGCGCATCGATCGGTACCATCCTTGAGCTTCTCCGACTTTCGGAAGGGTTAGGGTTAGGGTTAGGGATGAAAGCACATAGGAGAAAGAGATATTCTTGAATAACTTTTTTTGTGAAGGTCGGAGAGACTTGCAAGTAGGCTCTACCCCCACTAAATGGGGTAGTGCGCATCGATCGGTACCATCCTTGAGCTTCTCCGACTTTCGGAAGGGTTAGGGTTAGGGATGAAAGCACATAGGAGAAAGAGATATTCTTGAATAACTTTTTTTGTGAAGGTCGGAGAGACTTGGAAAGTGGTTGCATCTGGACTAATTTGGGTCCTGCGGATCGATTGGTACCATCCCCGAGCTTGTACGACCTTCGGAAGAGGTCGACCGACGAAATTCCCCCAAATCTGAGGAGATATTCTTGAATAACTTTTTTTGTGAAGGTCGGAGAGACTTGCAAGTAGGCTCTACCCCCACTAAATGGGGTAGCGCGCATCGATCAGTACCATCCTTGAGCTTCTCCGACTTACGGAAGGGTTAGGGTTAGGGTTAGGGATGAAAGCACATAGGAGAAAGAGATATTCTTGAATAACTTTTTTTGTGAAGGTCGGAGAGACTTGCAAGTAGGCTCTACCCCCACTAAATGGGGTAGCGCACATCGATCGGTACCATCCTTGAGCTTCTCCGACTTTCGGAAGGGTTAGGGTTAGGGTTAGGGATGAAAGCACATAGGAGAAAGAGATATTCTTGAATAACTTTTTTTGTGAAGGTCGGAGAGACTTGCAAGTAGGCTCTACCCCCACTAAATGGAGTAGCGCGCATCGATCGGTACCATCCTTGAGCTTCTCCGACTTTCGGAAGGGTTAGGGTTAGGGTTAGGGATGAAAGCACATAGGAGAACGAGATATTCTTGAATAACTTTTTTTGTGAAGGTCGGAGAGACTTGGAAAGTGGTTGCATCTGGACTAATTTGGGTCCTGCGGATCGATTGGTACCATCCCCGAGCTTGTACGACCTTCGGAAGAGGTCGACCGACGAAATTCCCCCAAATCTGAGGAGATATTCTTGAATAACTTTTTTTGTGAAGGTCGGAGAGACTTGCAAGTAGGCTCTACCCCCACTAAATGGGGTAGCGCGCATCGATCGGTACCATCCTTGAGCTTCTCCGACTTTCGGAAGGGTTAGGGTTAGGGTTAGGGATGAAAGCACATAGGAGAAAGAGATATTCTTGAATAATTTTTTTTGTGAAGGTCGGAGAGACTTGCAAGTAGGCTCTACCCCCACTAAATGGGGTAGCGCGCATCGATCGGTACCATCCTTGAGCTTCTCCGACTTACGGAAGGGTTAGGGTTAGGGTTAGGGATGAAAGCACATAGGAGAAAGAGATATTCTTGAATAACTTTTTTTGTGAAGGTCGGAGAGACTTGCAAGTAGGCTCTACCCCCACTAAATGGGGTAGCGCGCATCGATCGGTACCATCCTTGAGCTTCTCCGACTTTCGGAAGGGTTAGGGTTAGGGTTAGGGATGAAAGCACATAGGAGAAAGAGATATTCTTGAATAACTTTTTTTGTGAAGGTCGGAGAGACTTGGAAAGTGGTTGCATCTGGACTAATTTGGGTCCTGCAGATCGATTGGTACCATCCCCGAGCTTGTACGACCTTCGAAAGAGGTCGACCGACGAAATTCCCCCAAATCTGAGGAGATATTCTTGAATAACTTTTTTTGTGAAGGTCGGAGAGACTTGCAAGTAGGCTCTACCCCCACTAAATGGGGTAGCGCGCATCGATCGGTACCATCCTTGAGCTTCTCCGACTTTCGGAAGGGTTAGGGTTAGGGTTAGGGATGAAAGCACATAGGAGAAAGAGATATTCTTGAATAACTTTTTTTGTGAAGGTCGGAGAGACTTGCAAGTAGGCTCTACCCCCACTAAATGGGGTAGTGCGCATCGATCGGTACCATCCTTGAGCTTCTCCGACTTTCGGAAGGGTTAGGGTTAGGGATGAAAGCACATAGGAGAAAGAGATATTCTTGAATAACTTTTTTTGTGAAGGTCGGAGAGACTTGGAAAGTGGTTGCATCTGGACTAATTTGGGTCCTGCGGATCGATTGGTACTATCCCCGAGCTTGTACGACCTTCGGAAGAGGTCGACCGACGAAATTCCCCCAAATCTGAGGAGATATTCTTGAATAACTTTTTTTGTGAAGGTCGGAGAGACTTGCAAGTAGGCTCTACCCCCACTAAATGGGGTAGCGCGCATCGATCGGTACCATCCTTGAGCTTCTCCGACTTTCGGAAGGGTTAGGGTTAGGGTTAGGGATGAAAGCACATAGGAGAAAGAGATATTCTTGAATAACTTTTTTTGTGAAGGTCGGAGAGACTTGCAAGTAAGCTCTACCCCCACTAAATGGGGTAGTGCGCATCGATCGGTACCATCCTTGAGCTTCTCCGACTTTCAGAAGGGTTAGGGTTAGGGATGAAAGCACATAGGAGAAAGAGATATTCTTGAATAACTTTTTTTGTGAAGGTCGGAGAGACTTGGAAAGTGGTTGCATCTGGACTAATTTGGGTCCTGCGGATCGATTGGTACCATCCCCGAGCTTGTACGACCTTCGGAAGAGGTCGACCAACGAAATTCCCCCAAATCTGAGGAGATATTCTTGAATAACTTTTTTTGTGAAGGTCGGAGAGACTTGCAAGTAGGCTCTACCCCCACTAAATGGGGTAGCGCGCATCGATCGGTACCATCCTTGAGCTTCTCCGACTTTCGGAAGGGTTAGGGTTAGGGTTAGGGATGAAAGCACATAGGAGAAAGAGATATTCTTGAATAACTTTTTTTGTGAAGGTCGGAGAGACTTGCAAGTAGGCTCTACCCCCACTAAATGGGGTAGTGCGCATCGATCGGTACCATCCTTGAGCTTCTCCGACTTTCGGAAGGGTTAGGGTTAGGGATGAAAGCACATAGGAGAAAGAGATATTCTTGAATAACTTTTTTTGTGAAGGTCGGAGATACTTGGAAAGTGGTTGCATCTGGACTAATTTGGGTCCTGCGGATCGATTGGTACCATCCCCGAGCTTGTACGACCTTCGAAAGAGGTCGACCGACAGAATTCCCCCAAATCTGAGGAGATATTCTTGAATAACTTTTTTTGTGAAGGTCGGAGAGACTTGCAAGTAGGCTCTACCCCCACTAAATGGGGTAGCGCGCATCGATCGGAACCATCCTTGAGCTTCTCCGACTTTCGGAAGGGTTAGGGTTAGGGTTAGGGATGAAAGCACATAGGAGAAAGAGATATTCTTGAATAATTTTTTTTGTGAAGGTCGGAGAGACTTGCAAGTAGGCTCTACCCCCACTAAATGGGGTAGCGCGCATCGATCGGTACCATCCTTGAGCTTCTCCGACTTACGGAAGGGTTAGGGTTAGGGTTAGGGATGAAAGCACATAGGAGAAAGAGATATTCTTGAATAACTTTTTTTGTGAAGGTCGGAGAGACTTGCAAGTAGGCTCTACCCCCACTAAATGGGGTAGCGCGCATCGATCGGTACCATCCTTGAGCTTCTCCGACTTTCGGAAGGGTTAGGGTTAGGGTTAGGGATGAAAGCACATAGGAGAAAGAAATATTCTTGAATAACTTTTTTTGTGAAGGTCGGAGAGACTTGGAAAGTGGTTGCATCTGGACTAATTTGGGTCCTGCAGATCGATTGGTACCATCCCCGAGCTTGTACGACCTTCGAAAGAGGTCGACCGACGAAATTCCCCCAAATCTGAGGAGATATTCTTGAATAACTTTTTTTGTGAAGGTCGGAGAGACTTGCAAGTAGGCTCTACCCCCACTAAATGGGGTAGCGCGCATCGATCGGTACCATCCTTGAGCTTCTCCGACTTTCGGAAGGGTTAGGGTTAGGGTTAGGGATGAAAGCACATAGGAGAAAGAGATATTCTTGAATAACTTTTTTTGTGAAGGTCGGAGAGACTTGCAAGTAGGCTCTACCCCCACTAAATGGGGTAGTGCGCATCGATCGGTACCATCCTTGAGCTTCTCCGACTTTCGGAAGGGTTAGGGTTAGGGATGAAAGCACATAGGAGAAAGAGATATTCTTGAATAACTTTTTTTGTGAAGGTCGGAGAGACTTGGAAAGTGGTTGCATCTGGACTAATTTGGGTCCTGCGGATCGATTGGTACCATCCCCGAGCTTGTACGACCTTCGGAAGAGGTCGACCGACGAAATTCCCCCAAATCTGAGGAGATATTCTTGAATAACTTTTTTTGTGAAGGTCGGAGAGACTTGCAAGTAGGCTCTACCCCCACTAAATGGGGTAGCGCGCATCGATCGGTACCATCCTTGAGCTTCTCCGACTTTCGGAAGGGTTAGGGTTAGGGTTAGGGATGAAAGCACATAGGAGAAAGAGATATTCTTGAATAACTTTTTTTGTGAAGGTCGGAGGGACTTGGAAAGTGGTTGCATCTGGACTAATTTGGGTCCTGCGGATCGATTGGTACCATCCCCGAGCTTGTACGACCTTCGGAAGAGGTCGACCGACGAAATTCCCCCAAATCTGAGGAGATATTCTTGAATAACTTTTTTTGTGAAGGTCGGAGAGACTTGCAAGTAGGCTCTACCCCCACTAAATGGGGTTGCGCGCATCGATCGGTACCATCTTTGAGCTTCTCCGACTTTCGGAAGGGTTAGGGTTAGGGTTAGGGATGAAAGCACATAGGAGAAAGAAATATTCTTGAATAACTTTTTTTGTGAAGGTCGGAGAGACTTGGAAAGTGGTTGCATCTGGACTAATTTGGGTCCTGCAGATCGATTGGTACCATCCCCGAGCTTGTACGACCTTCGGAAGAGGTCGACCGACGAAATTCCCCCAAATCTGAGGAGATATTCTTGAATAACTTTTTTTGTGAAGGTCGGAGAGACTTGCAAGTAGGCTCTACCCCCACTAAATGGGGTAGCGCGCATCGATCGGTACCATCCTTGAGCTTCTCCGACTTTCGGAAGGGTTAGGGTTAGGGTTAGGGATGAAAGCACATAGGAGAAAGAGATATTCTTGAATAACTTTTTTTGTGAAGGTCGGAGAGACTTGCAAGTAGGCTCTACCCCCACTAAATGGAGTAGCGCACATCGATCGGTACCATCCTTGAGCTTCTCCGACTTTCGGAAGGGTTAGGGTTAGGGTTAGGGATGAAAGCACATAGGAGAAAGAGATATTCTTGAATAACTTTTTTTGTGAAGGTCGGAGAGACTTGGAAAGTGGTTGCATCTGGACTAATTTGGGTCCTGCAGATCGATTGGTACCATCCCCGAGCTTGTACGACCTTCGTAAGAGGTCGACCGACGAAATTCCCCCAAATCTGAGGAGATATTCTTGAATAACTTTTTTTGTGAAGGTCGGAGAGACTTGCAAGTAGGCTCTACCCCCACTAAATGGGGTAGCGCGCATCGATCGGTACCATCCTTGAGCTTCTCCGACTTTCGGAAGGGTTAGGGTTAGGGTTAGGGATGAAAGCACATAGGAGAAAGAGATATTCTTGAATAACGTTTTTTGTGAAGGTCGGAGAGACTTGCAAGTAGGCTCTACCCCCACTAAATGGGGTAGCGCGCATCGATCGGTACCATCCTTGAGCTTCTCCGACTTTCGGAAGGGTTAGGGTTAGGGTTAGGGATGAAAGCACATAGGAGAAAGAGATATTCTTGAATAACTTTTTTTGTGAAGGTCGGAGAGACTTGCAAGTAGGCTCTACCCCCACTAAATGGGGTAGCGCGCATCGATCGGTACCATCCTTGAGCTTCTCCGACTTTCGGAAGGGTTAGGGTTAGGGTTAGGGATGAAAGCACATAGGAGAAAGAGATATTCTTGAATAACTTTTTTTGTGAAGGTCGGAGAGACTTGGAAAGTGGTTGCATCTTGACTAATTTGGGTCCTGCAGATCGATTGGTACCATCCCCGAGCTTGTACGACCTTCGGAAGAGGTCGACCGACGAAATTCCCCCAAATCTGAGGAGATATTCTTGAATAACTTTTTTTGTGAAGGTCGGAGAGACTTGCAAGTAGGCTCTACCCCCACTAAATGGGGTAGCGCGCATCGATCGGTACTATCCTTGAGCTTCTCCGACTTTCGGAAGGGTTAGGGTTAGGGTTAGGGATGAAAGCACATAGGAGAAAGAGATATTCTTGAATAACGTTTTTTGTGAAGGTCGGAGAGACTTGGAAAGTGGTTGCATCTGGACTAATTTGGGTCCTGCGGATCGATTGGTACCATCCCCGAGCTTGTACGACCTTCGGAAGAGGTCGACCGACGAAATTCCCCCAAATCTGAGGAGATATTCTTGAATAACTTTTTTTGTGAAGGTCGGAGAGACTTGCAAGTAGGCTCTACCCCCACTAAATGGGGTAGCGCGCATCGATCGGTACCATCCTTGAGCTTCTCCGACTTTCGGAAGGGTTAGGGTTAGGGTTAGGGATGAAAGCACATAGGAGAAAGAGATATTCTTGAATAACGTTTTTTGTGAAGGTCGGAGAGACTTGCAAGTAGGCTCTACCCCCACTAAATGGGGTAGCGCGCATCGATCGGTACCATCCTTGAGCTTCTCCGACTTTCGGAAGGGTTAGGGTTAGGGTTAGGGATGAAAGCACATAGGAGAAAGAGATATTCTTGAATAACTTTTTTTGTGAAGGTCGGAGAGACTTGCAAGTAGGCTCTACCCCCACTAAATGGGGTAGCGCGCATCGATCGGTACCATCCTTGAGCTTCTCCGACTTTCGGAAGGGTTAGGGTTAGGGTTAGGGATGAAAGCACATAGGAGAAAGAGATATTCTTGAATAACTTTTTTTGTGAAGGTCGGAGAGACTTGGAAAGTGGTTGCATCTTGACTAATTTGGGTCCTGCGGATCGATTGGTACCATCCCCGAGCTTGTACGACCTTCGGAAGAGGTCGACCGACGAAATTCCCCCAAATCTGAGGAGATATTCTTGAATAACTTTTTTTGTGAAGGTCGGAGAGACTTGCAAGTAGGCTCTACCCCCACTAAATGGGGTAGCGCGCATCGATCGGTACCATCCTTGAGCTTCTCCGACTTTCGGAAGGGTTAGGGTTAGGGTTAGGGATGAAAGCACATAGGAGAAAGAGATATTCTTGAATAACGTTTTTTGTGAAGGTCGGAGAGACTTGGAAAGTGGTTGCATCTGGACTAATTTGGGTCCTGCGGATCGATTGGTACCATCTCCGAGCTTGTACGACCTTCGGAAGAGGTCGACCGACGAAATTCCCCCAAATCTGAGGAGATATTCTTGAATAACTTTTTTTGTGAAGGTCGGAGAGACTTGCAAGTAGGCTCTACCCCCACTAAATGGGGTAGCGCGCATCGATCGGTACCATCCTTGAGCTTCTCCGACTTTCGGAAGGGTTAGGGTTAGGGTTAGGGATGAAAGCACATAGGAGAAAGAGATATTCTTGAATAACTTTTTTTGTGAAGGTCGGAGAGACTTGCAAGTAGGCTCTACCCCCACTAAATGGGGTAGCGCGCATCGATCGGTACCATCCTTGAGCTTCTCCGACTTTCGGAAGGGTTAGGGTTAGGGTTAGGGATGAAAGCACATAGGAGAAAGAGATATTCTTGAATAACTTTTTTTGTGAAGGTCGGAGAGACTTGAAAAGTGGTTGCATCTGGACTAATTTGGGTCCTGCGGATCGATTGGTACCATCCCCGAGCTTGTACGACCTTCGGAAGAGGTCGACCGACGAAATTCCCCCAAATCTGAGGAGATATTCTTGAATAACTTTTTTTGTGAAGGTCGGAGAGACTTGCAAGTAGGCTCTACCCCCACTAAATGGGGTTGCGCGCATCGATCGGTACCATCCTTGAGCTTCTCCGACTTTCGGAAGGGTTAGGGTTAGGGTTAGGGATGAAAGCACATAGGAGAAAGAGATATTCTTGAATAACTTTTTTTGTGAAGGTCGGAGAGACTTGCAAGTAGACTCTACCCCCACTAAATGGGGTAGCGCGCATCGATCGGTACCATCCTTGAGCTTTTCCGACTTTCGGAAGGGTTAGGGTTAGGGTTAGGGATGAAAGCACATAGGAGAAAGAGATATTCTTGAATAACTTTTTTTGTGAAGGTCGGAGAGACTTGGAAAGTGGTTGCATCTGGACTAATTTGGGTCCTGCGGATCGATTGGTACCATCCCCGAGCTTGTACAACCTTCGAAAGAGGTCGACCGACGAAATTCCCCCAAATCTGAGGAGATATTCTTGAATAACTTTTTTTGTGAAGGTCGGAGAGACTTGCAAGTAGGCTCTACCCCCACTAAATGGGGTTGCGCGCATCGATCGGTACCATCTTTGAGCTTCTCCGACTTTCGGAAGGGTTAGGGTTAGGGTTAGGGATGAAAGCACATAGGAGAAAGAGATATTCTTGAATAACTTTTTTTGTGAAGGTCGGAGAGACTTGGAAAGTGGTTGCATCTGGACTAATTTGGGTCCTGCGGATCGATTGGTACCATCCCCGAGCTTGTACGACCTTCGGAAGAGGTCGACCGACGAAATTCCCCCAAATCTGAGGAGATATTCTTGAATAACTTTTTTTGTGAAGGTCGGAGAGACTTGCAAGTAGGCTCTACCCCCACTAAATGGGGTAGCGCGCATCGATCGGTACCATCCTTGAGCTTCTCCGACTTTCGGAAGGGTTAGGGTTAGGGTTAGGGATGAAAGCACATAGGAGAAAGAGATATTCTTGAATAACTTTTTTTGTGAAGGTCGGAGAGACTTGCAAGTAGGCTCTACCCCCACTAAATGGAGTAGCGCGCATCGATCGGTACCATCCTTGAGCTTCTCCGACTTTCGGAAGGGTTAGGGTTAGGGTTAGGGATGAAAGCACATAGGAGAAAGAGATATTCTTGAATAACTTTTTTTGTGAAGGTCGGAGAGACTTGGAAAGTGGTTGCATCTGGACTAATTTGGGTCCTGCGGATCGATTGGTACCATCCCCGAGCTTGTACGACCTTCGGAAGAGGTCGACCGACGAAATTCCCCCAAATCTGAGGAGATATTCTTGAATAACTTTTTTTGTGAAGGTCGGAGAGACTTGCAAGTAGGCTCTACCCCCACTAAATGGGGTAGCGCGCATCGATCGGTACCATCCTTGAGCTTCTCCGACTTTCGGAAGGGTTAGGGTTAGGGTTAGGGATGAAAGCACATAGGAGAAAGAGATATTCTTGAATAACTTTTTTTGTGAAGGTCGGAGAGACTTGCAAGTAGGCTCTACCCCCACTAAATGGAGTAGCGCGCATCGATCGGTACCATCCTTGAGCTTCTCCGACTTTCGGAAGGGTTAGGGTTAGGGTTAGGGATGAAAGCACATAGGAGAAAGAGATATTCTTGAATAACTTTTTTTGTGAAGGTCGGAGAGACTTGGAAAGTGGTTGCATCTGGACTAATTTGGGTCCTGCGGATCGATTGGTACCATCCCCGAGCTTGTACGACCTTCGGAAGAGGTCGACCGACGAAATTCCCCCAAATCTGAGGAGATATTCTTGAATAACTTTTTTTGTGAAGGTCGGAGAGACTTGCAAGTAGGCTCTACCCCCACTAAATGGGGTAGCGCGCATCGATCGGTACCATCCTTGAGCTTCTCCGACTTTCGGAAGGGTTAGGGTTAGGGATGAAAGCACATAGGAGAAAGAGATATTCTTGAATAACGTTTTTTGTGAAGGTCGGAGAGACTTGCAAGTAGGCTCTACCCCCACTAAATGGGGTAGCGCGCATCGATCGGTACCATCCTTGAGCTTCTCCGACTTTCGGAAGGGTTAGGGTTAGGGTTAGGGATGAAAGCACATAGGAGAAAGAGATATTCTTGAATAACTTTTTTTGTGAAGGTCGGAGAGACTTGCAAGTAGGCTCTACCCCCACTAAATGGGGTAGCGCGCATCGATCGGTACCATCCTTGAGCTTCTCCGACTTTCGGAAGGGTTAGGGTTAGGGTTAGGGATGAAAGCACATAGGAGAAAGAGATATTCTTGAATAACTTTTTTTGTGAAGGTCGGAGAGACTTGGAAAGTGGTTGCATCTTGACTAATTTGGGTCCTGCGGATCGATTGGTATCATCCCCGAGCTTGTACGACCTTCGGAAGAGGTCGACCGACGAAATTCCCCCAAATCTGAGGAGATATTCTTGAATAACTTTTTTTGTGAAGGTCGGAGAGACTTGCAAGTAGGCTCTACCCCCACTAAATGGGGTAGCGCGCATCGATCGGTACCATCCTTGAGCTTCTCCGACTTTCGGAAGGGTTAGGGTTAGGGTTAGGGATGAAAGCACATAGGAGAAAGAGATATTCTTGAATAACGTTTTTTGTGAAGGTCGGAGAGACTTGCAAGTAGGCTCTACCCCCACTAAATGGGGTAGCGCACATCGATCGGTACCATCCTTGAGCTTCTCCGACTTTCGGAAGGGTTAGGGTTAGGGTTAGGGATGAAAGCACATAGGAGAAAGAGATATTCTTGAATAACTTTTTTTGTGAAGGTCGGAGAGACTTGGAAAGTGGTTGCATCTGGACTAATTTGGGTCCTGCGGATCGATTGGTACCATCCTTGAGCTTGTACGACCTTCGGAAGAGGTCGACCGACGAAATTCCCCCAAATCTGAGGAGATATTCTTGAATAACTTTTTTTGTGAAGGTCGGAGAGACTTGCAAGTAGGCTCTACCCCCACTAAATGGGGTTGCGCGCATCGATCGGTACCATCCTTGAGCTTCTCCGACTTTCGGAAGGGTTAGGGTTAGGGTTAGGGATGAAAGCACATAGGAGAAAGAGATATTCTTGAATAACTTTTTTTGTGAAGGTCGGAGAGACTTGCAAGTAGGCTCTACCCCCACTAAATGGGGTAGCGCGCATCGATCGGTACCATCCTTGAGCTTCTCCGACTTTCGCAAGGGTTAGGGTTAGGGTTAGGGATGAAAGCACATAGGAGAAAGAGATATTCTTGAATAACTTTTTTTGTGAAGGTCGGAGAGACTTGGAAAGTGGTTGCATCTGGACTAATTTGGGTCCTGCAGATCGATTGGTACCATCCCCGAGCTTGTACGACCTTCGGAAGAGGTCGACCGACGAAATTCCCCCAAATCTGAGGAGATATTCTTGAATAACTTTTTTTGTGAAGGTCGGAGAGACTTGCAAGTAGGCTCTACCCCCACTAAATGGGGTTGCGCGCATCGATCGGTACCATCCTTGAGCTTCTCCGACTTTCGGAAGGGTTAGGGTTAGGGTTAGGGATGAAAGCACATAGGAGAAAGAGATATTCTTGAATAACTTTTTTTTTGAAGGTCGGAGAGACTTGAAAAGTGGTTGCATCTGGACTAATTTGGGTCCTGCGGATCGATTGGTACCATCCCCGAGCTTGTACGACCTTCGGAAGAGGTCGACCGACGAAATTCCCCCAAATCTGAGGAGATATTCTTGAATAACTTTTTTTGTGAAGGTCGGAGAGACTTGCAAGTAGGCTCTACCACCACTAAATGGGGTTGCGCGCATCGATCGGTACCATCCTTGAGCTTCTCCGACTTTCGGAAGGGTTAGGGTTAGGGTTAGGGATGAAAGCACATAGGAGAAAGAGATATTCTTGAATAACTTTTTTTGTGAAGGTCGGAGAGACTTGCAGGTAGGCTCTACCCCCACTAAATGGGGTAGCGCGCATCGATCGGTACCATCCTTGAGCTTCTCCGACTTTCGGAAGGGTTAGGGTTAGGGTTAGGGATGAAAGCACATAGGAGAAAGAGATATTCTTGAATAACTTTTTTTGTGAAGGTCGGAGAGACTTGCAAGTAGGCTCTACCCCCACTAAATGGGGTAGCGCGCATCGATCGGTACCATCCTTGAGCTTCTCCGACTTTCGGAAGGGTTAGGGTTAGGGTTAGGGATGAAAGCACATAGGAGAAAGAGATATTCTTGAATAACTTTTTTTGTGAAGGTCGGAGAGACTTGGAAAGTGGTTGCATCTGGACTAATTTGGGTCCTGCGGATCGATTGGTACCATCCCCGAGCTTGTACGACCTTCGAAAGAGGTCGACCGACGAAATTCCCCCAAATCTGAGGAGATATTCTTGAATAACTTTTTTTGTGAAGGTCGGAGAGACTTGCAAGTAGGCTCTACCCCCACTAAATGGGGTTGCGCGCATCGATCGGTACACTGTAAAAAAAGAAAAGTTGACTCAACTTAAAAAAGTAAAGCAACCAGCTGCAACGCTTTTTTGAGTTGACCTAACTTAAGGGCTTGTGAGTTGTGTCAACTTAAATAATTAAGTTCACTCAAAATGTTATATAGAGTAGCTCTGAATGGTGATGTTCTGTTAGACTAACTTAACATCTCCATTCAGAGCTACTCAAATCTACAAGTTAGGAATACTAGATTATATGCATGCTAATGATTTGAAAACATACATCAACAGAACTGGATCGTTTCAGTCGAGAGAACTTAAACTTAAACTTGAAATGCTTAGTTAACTCAACTTTGCTGCCCATCAGTTGAGCTAACTCAAGTTTACTCTATTCATACTGTTGTGGAAATTCAATAATAACACCAAAATTCTATAAAGAATCTGTTTATTAAGAACACAGGGGTTAACATTATATAAATCCAATAACTACAAAAAAGGCAACATTGAAATTGCAGCAGCAGGGATGCTTAAGTGAACTTGGTAACATTATACAATTATTTTCAAAGATAGAATATGTAAACACATAACAAAGTGCAGAACCAGCTCTCAATACTTTAGCTATAATATAGAAAACAGTATGATTGACACTATGAATCACAAAACATGTGTTAGTCAGATACTTGAGGAAACCACTGGCCAAACCCAGCAGTGAAGAAAGTGCATCCATAAAAAACATGTAACAAGACACAAACGTGTTCAGTTGCAGAGATAACCAAATCCAGCACTTAGTAAACACTAACTTCCAATGGGAACATGGGATTCGTAGCAACACTACACAAACTTGTGTAGCTACTACTGAACTTGAAAACATATTTTGAGGAATAAAGTGACATGTCTATAGAAAGTGCATCCATAAAAACGTGTAACAAGACACAAACGTGTTTAGTTTCAGAGACAAACAAATCCAGCAGTTAGTAAACACTAACTTCAAATGGGAACATGGGATTTGTGTAGCTACTACTGAACTTAAAAACATATTTTGAGGAATAAAGTGACATGTCAATGTGTGCAAATATGTGCATTGAACACATGTCTATGTGTCATGGTATCGGGCTACTTTAACAAGTTGTTTTTCAGAGCCTGAACACGGGCAGAACACTCTGTGCCAAGGTTCATAAAAATCTTTTGAAGGGCCTCAAAAGTGTACCTCAACCCTTTGGGGTAGTCCAGGTTGAGGTTGTAGATGCATCCAAAGAGAAGTACAATGGCTGTACTGATGTCAGAGATGTCCTCCACAACAACCTTTTCCTCGATGACAAGGGCAATGTTGATTGTTCTGGGCATTGAGTGAGCTCTCCCAACATCATCTTCAACAATGGTGACTATGCCAAGTTGAACACCTGCAACGGACGTTTCCTCCGAGTCTGTATCATAGAGAAAACAAACAGACATTACTTAAATTTTTAATGTTTTCATCACCACATTTATAAATAAATTATATACCCCTGCCCATGAGTAAAGTGACATGCACCTTTATGAGTTAAACTTTGAGTGCAAGTGACCACTGTTCAAAATATGAAGAAATTTCCTAACGACAAATTTAAGATGCATTAAAAAATACAATTTGTAAGGCCACCAGATAAAT
Organism: Limanda limanda; assembly: GCF_963576545.1. NCBI lineage: Eukaryota > Metazoa > Chordata > Actinopteri > Pleuronectiformes > Pleuronectidae > Limanda > Limanda limanda. The sequence continues at coordinate 458,840 of NW_026870574.1, read as the reverse complement.
TTTGACCACCCAGATGTCATCAATTAATCCATGTGAAGGGATAATTTGTGCGAAATCTGGCATTTTTTTTCTAAAGGTGCTCTTAAAATTCAGCTGGTGTGCAGTTTAAAAGGTGTGGGATAATCCTTTGATTCCATAAGTGTTAACAATCCAAAAAGGATGGACAATATCTCACCCTGACAGTGCATATAAAATCGGCCACAATCCAAACACTAAAACTTGCAGCAAAATTTACTGATTTAAGGTTTTTTTTAGGTCAACCCTCATAGATTACCTCTTGATAATGTGTTTTTACTTTTATTGTTAAAGATTTCAGCCTTAATTAGGGATAACTACTTCTATTACATTAAAGGGAATATAAATAAGTGGTTTTATGCATATTCCTATCAAATGAATGCGTTTGCTCCCTAATCAGAGATGTACTGGCCCCTTGTATATTTATATTGGCCCAGCTATTAAAAAAATGGAAGAAAAAAACTTCAATGGTATAAACCGAAGTATTCTTACCAGACATGTCTTCAGGACGTTGCCTGGATTCTCCCTCAAATAGAGAGGTAGACCTCGGAGAGCTGTGGCCTTCCTTTGTGCAAGCACATTGGTTGTCTGAAAGACACAAATAAAGTTAAAAAAAATATACCATGGCCTGAAAATAAAATCACACCACACCTATTCACAATTTATGTTAATGTCTGTTTGCAATGTGAAAATGCACTCTCAGAAAACCTTAATTTATCTCCTACTTGCATTACCTGTTCATCAAGGTTGTCAAATAGGGCCTTTAAGTCCTTTCCTAGTGTCCCGCTACGTGTTCTGTAAAGCTTTATCAGGTTTGAGGCGTGTGCATCCAAAGATGTGAAGAATGTCTTCTTTAGATCCACTTGAGTGATTCAAAAAAACTCAGCATATATCTAAGAGAGGAGAAATAACAGTATTAGTGTTAATACAGACTCCAATTACAGAAGGTGCCCACATTGTACAGTTATAAACTAAAAAGGTTTGCTACATCCGGAAGCTGAGCAGAATGGTGGAATTGGTAGAGCATTTAGGACATTACACATTATATAAAAAAAAAATCTTACCAACAGTAAACAGTAAACAATAAACAGTCACATGCTGCCTCAAATTAGTCCTTAGATGGGCTATGTATTTCTTTGGGGCACAGATGTCTTTAAAGTCACACAATTGACAAAAAAAGGTGACTTCTACTTCAGTTTTTCTGGACTTTGTGTGTACTCTTGAAAGGTGGCATTTTAACCCACCGCTTGTTTTGAAAGTGCAGCAGCAGTCAGTGTACAGGCACGGCAGTGGCCAGAAGCGTCCCCGGTAGTGGCAAAGTCGGTAATGCTTGAGGAGAATATCCTGATTAGGGTGCGAGAACTTGCACTCCTTACACTGCATCCAAATCCTGTGAAACAAGGAAAACACATTTAGTTTATGAGTTTAACACCACCCAAATGAACAAACTCAATTTGGCTGAGGCAGAGGTAGGCAACCTTTACATCAAAAGAACCATTTTGCCCACTCTTCGCCCAAATAAAATTAGTCTGGAGCTGAGAAACATATTTGATAAGAAAGCTTATAAAGTTGCATTTATGAAATTATAGAACAATAAAGAACTGTTGACTTTTATAGCTATTTTTACCTGTTACAAAGGAAAAAACACCAAACTCTTATGAAGAGAAGAAAAATACAGAGGCAAGTGTAGGTGTACTTTGAAATAAATTAAACACAGAACTATGTAGGGCTATTTGAGTTACATTTCCCCATATTTGTGGGAAATGTATGTAATAAGTAGTTATTTTGAAATAAATAACACGTGAACGAGCTCTGTATGAAAGCTTAATTGTTAAATTCACCGTTATGCTAAGATTCAAACAGAAAAGACACCAACAGACGACACATACCCCAGTATACACAAGGAGAAGATCATCAAAATTTACCATTATTTTATTGATAACTCAACTTAACACGTTGGTAGTTTATAAACGTAGCACGGTGGTTTGGGTGGGGTTGGTCTACAGATAACTTAAAGTAAGCAAACACGTGGCTTTCACATGTAGCTGAAAGTTAGCAAACACGTGGCTTTCACGGGTAGCTAACAGGTAGATTTTATGGATAGCTTACACAAGTAGTTTTGTAAACGTTGTGAATCATTGCATTCGAAAGACAACGGGTCGCAGAATAACCAGTAAAATAGCGGCGGGAGTCTTACCTAGTTAGTGCTGGAAGAAAGTGAGGAGGACACGCAGCCGTAGGACATGCGGTCGGAGGACATCAGTCGACAAAACTTGCCGTCGGGCGATATCAGGCGGCGGAACTTGCGATAGAAGGACGTGCATCTGATCAACTACACCCCAACATGTCCAGACAAGCCCACTCTACCTGAGCGCGCTGGGCTGGCGTCTCAAAACACGAGTGCGCAGTGACGCTGACTACGTCATGACGTCGCTTTCCGGACGCGGAAGCCACGCTGAAGCGCCGTGCAGCGCTTGCTCCAACATTAACCAACATTGTCCCATCATTAATCTTTTTTTTCACTGCACTTCTCCACTTCAATTATTAATTTAATGCCATCCATGTTGAAGAAGTTCTCCGCTGTTTGCTCCGTTAAATGTCGGCTGTCGAGGGTAAATTACGTATTCTCCACTCAAGCCTGTGTGGAGAATACGTAGCCCCACTCTCTCTTTTAATCTTTATCACTGCTTGTGTGGCTGCAGTGGATGGGCAGAGGGGGACATTTAATAATGTGGTTGGTAAAAGTGGTAAAATTAAAACTCCAAGACGACAGAAGGTGAATACAAAGTAAGGGGTAAAAAGAAATCTGAACATGCTATATATATATATATTATATGTGTGTGTAAATGTGTATAATAATAATACAAGACATAAATATATATGTTCACATATGTATATATGTTTGTTTGTGTGTGTGTGTTTATATATACATATCTAAGTAGATATATTCCATATATAAATGCATTCATATCATTCAATCTGAACTTATATTTGCATCCCGGAGCTGGCTAAGCAATATTTGAAGTTTCCTCAACTTAAAATGTTCAGTTGACTGCACTACTTATTTGTAAACTTGAAACTTTGGGTTTGCTCAACATTTAAAAAAAAAATTTGCTCACTCAACTTTTAAAAATAAGTTAGACCAATGATTTTGAAGTTGGGCTTTTTACAGTGTACCATCCTTGAGCTTCTCCGACTTTCGGAAGGGTTAGGGTTAGGGTTAGGGATGAAAGCACATAGGAGAAAGAGATATTCTTGAATAACTTTTTTTGTGAAGGTCGGAGAGACTTGGAAAGTGGTTGCATCTGGACTAATTTGGGTCCTGCGGATCGATTGGTACCATCCCCGAGCTTGTACGACCTTCGGAAGAGGTCGACCGACGAAATTCCCCCAAATCTGAGGAGATATTCTTGAATAACTTTTTTTGTGAAGGTCGGAGAGACTTGCAAGTAGGCTCTACCCCCACTAAATGGGGTAGCGCGCATCGATCGGTACCATCTTTGAGCTTCTCCGACTTTCGGAAGGGTTAGGGTTAGGGTTAGGGATGAAAGCACATAGGAGAAAGAGATATTCTTGAATAACTTTTTTTGTGAAGGTCGGAGAGACTTGGAAAGTGGTTGCATCTTGACTAATTTGGGTCCTGCGGATCGATTGGTACCATCCCCGAGCTTGTACGACCTTCGGAAGAGGTCGACCGACGAAATTCCCCCAAATCTGAGGAGATATTCTTGAATAACTTTTTTTGTGAAGGTCGGAGAGACTTGCAAGTAGGCTCTACCCCCACTAAATGGGGTAGCGCGCATCGATCGGTACTATCCTTGAGCTTCTCCGACTTTCGGAAGGGTTAGGGTTAGGGTTAGGGATGAAAGCACATAGGAGAAAGAGATATTCTTGAATAACGTTTTTTGTGAAGGTCGGAGAGACTTGCAAGTAGGCTCTACCCCCACTAAATGGGGTAGCGCGCATCGATCGGTACCATCCTTGAGCTTCTCCGACTTTCGGAAGGGTTAGGGTTAGGGTTAGGGATGAAAGCACATAAGAGAAAGAGATATTCTTGAATAACTTTTTTTGTGAAGGTCGGAGAGACTTGAAAAGTGGTTGCATCTGGACTAATTTGGGTCCTGCGGATCGATTGGTACCATCCCCGAGCTTGTACGACCTTCGGAAGAGGTCGACCGACGAAATTCCCCCAAATCTGAGGAGATATTCTTGAATAACTTTTTTTGTGAAGGTCGGAGAGACTTGCCAGTAGGCTCTACCCCCACTAAATGGGGTAGCGCGCATCGATCGGTACCATCCTTGAGCTTCTCCGACTTTCGGAAGGGTTAGGGTTAGGGTTAGGGATGAAAGCACATAGGAGAAAGAGATATTCTTGAATAACTTTTTTTGTGAAGGTCGGAGAGACTTGCAAGTAGGCTCTACCCCCACTAAATGGGGTAGCGCGCATCGATCGGTACCATCCTTGAGCTTCTCCGACTTTCAGAAGGGTTAGGGTTAGGGTTAGGGATGAAAGCACATAGGAGAAAGAGATATTCTTGAATAACTTTTTTTGTGAAGGTCGGAGAGACTTGCAAGTAGGCTCTACCCCCACTAAATGGGGTAGCGCACATCGATCGGTACCATCCTTGAGCTTCTCCGACTTTCGGAAGGGTTAGGGTTAGGGTTAGGGATGAAAGCACATAGGAGAAAGAGATATTCTTGAATAACTTTTTTTGTGAAGGTCGGAGAGACTTGGAAAGTGGTTGCATCTGGACTAATTTGGGTCCTGCGGATCGATTGGTACCATCCCCGAGCTTGTACGACCTTCGGAAGAGGTCGACCGACGAAATTCCCCCAAATCTGAGGAGATATTCTTGAATAACTTTTTTTGTGAAGGTCGGAGAGACTTGCAAGTAGGCTCTACCCCCACTAAATGGGGTAGCGCGCATCGATCGGTACCATCCTTGAGCTTCTCCGACTTTCGGAAGGGTTAGGGTTAGGGTTAGGGATGAAAGCACATAGGAGAAAGAGATATTCTTGAATAACTTTTTTTGTGAAGGTCGGAGAGACTTGCAAGTAGGCTCTACCCCCACTAAATGGGGTAGCGCGCATCGATCGGTACCATCCTTGAGCTTCTCCGACTTTCGGAAGGGTTAGGGTTAGGGTTAGGGATGAAAGCACATAGGAGAAAGAGATATTCTTGAATAACTTTTTTTGTGAAGGTCGGAGAGACTTGGAAAGTGGTTGCATCTGGACTAATTTGGGTCCTGCGGATCGATTGGTACCATCCCCGAGCTTGTACGACCTTCGGAAGAGGTCGACCGACGAAATTCCCCCAAATCTGAGGAGATATTCTTGAATAACTTTTTTTGTGAAGGTCGGAGAGACTTGCAAGTAGGCTCTACCCCCACTAAATGGGGTTGCGCGCATCGATCGGTACCATCCTTGAGCTTCTCCGACTTTCGGAAGGGTTAGGGTTAGGGATGAAAGCACATAGGAGAAAGAGATATTCTTGAATAACTTTTTTTGTGAAGGTCGGAGAGACTTGCAAGTAGACTCTACCCCCACTAAATGGGGTAGCGCGCATCGATCGGTACCATCCTTGAGCTTTTCCGACTTTCGGAAGGGTTAGGGTTAGGGTTAGGGATGAAAGCACATAGGAGAAAGAGATATTCTTGAATAACTTTTTTTGTGAAGGTCGGAGAGACTTGGAAAGTGGTTGCATCTGGACTAATTTGGGTCCTGCGGATCGATTGGTACCATCCCCGAGCTTGTACGACCTTCGAAAGAGGTCGACCGACGAAATTCCCCCAAATCTGAGGAGATATTCTTGAATAACTTTTTTTGTGAAGGTCGGAGAGACTTGCAAGTAGGCTCTACCCCCACTAAATGGGGTTGCGCGCATCGATCGGTACCATCCTTGAGCTTCTCCGACTTTCGGAAGGGTTAGGGTTAGGGTTAGGGATGAAAGCACATAGGAGAAAGAGATATTCTTGAATAACTTTTTTTGTGAAGGTCGGAGAGACTTGGAAAGTGGTTGCATCTGGACTAATTTGGGTCCTGCGGATCGATTGGTACCATCCCCGAGCTTGTACGACCTTCGGAAGAGGTCGACCGACGAAATTCCCCCAAATCTGAGGAGATATTCTTGAATAACTTTTTTTGTGAAGGTCGGAGAGACTTGCAAGTAGGCTCTACCCCCACTAAATGGGGTTGCGCGCATCGATCGGTACCATCCTTGAGCTTCTCCGACTTTCGGAAGGGTTAGGGTTAGGGTTAGGGATGAAAGCACATAGGAGAAAGAGATATTCTTGAATAACTTTTTTTGTGAAGGTCGGACAGACTTGCAAGTAGGCTCTACCCCCACTAAATGGGGTAGCGCGCATCGATCGGTACCATCCTTGAGCTTCTCCGACTTTCGGAAGGGTTAGGGTTAGGGTTAGGGATGAAAGCACATAGGAGAAAGAGATATTCTTGAATAACTTTTTTTGTGAAGGTCGGAGAGACTTGGAAAGTGGTTGCATCTGGACTAATTTGGGTCCTGCGGATCGATTGGTACCATCCCCGAGCTTGTACGACCTTCGAAAGAGGTCGACCGACGAAATTCCCCCAAATCTGAGGAGATATTCTTGAATAACTTTTTTTGTGAAGGTCGGAGAGACTTGCAAGTAGGCTCTACCCCCACTAAATGGGGTTGCGCGCATCGATCGGTACCATCCTTGAGCTTCTCCGACTTTCGGAAGGGTTAGGGTTAGGGTTAGGGATGAAAGCACATAGGAGAAAGAGATATTCTTGAATAACTTTTTTTGTGAAGGTCGGAGAGACTTGGAAAGTGGTTGCATCTGGACTAATTTGGGTCCTGCGGATCGATTGGTACCATCCCCGAGCTTGTACGACCTTCGGAAGAGGTCGACCGACGAAATTCCCCCAAATCTGAGGAGATATTCTTGAATAACTTTTTTTGTGAAGGTCGGAGAGACTTGCAAGTAGGCTCTACCCCCACTAAATGGGGTTGCGCGCATCGATCGGTACCATCCTTGAGCTTCTCCGACTTTCGGAAGGGTTAGGGTTAGGGTTAGGGATGAAAGCACATAGGAGAAAGAGATATTCTTGAATAACTTTTTTTGTGAAGGTCGGACAGACTTGCAAGTAGGCTCTACCCCCACTAAATGGGGTAGCGCGCATCGATCGGTACCATCCTTGAGCTTCTCCGACTTTCGGAAGGGTTAGGGTTAGGGTTAGGGATGAAAGCACATAGGAGAAAGAGATATTCTTGAATAACTTTTTTTGTGAAGGTCGGAGAGACTTGGAAAGTGGTTGCATCTGGACTAATTTGGGTCCTGCGGATCGATTGGTACCATCCCCGAGCTTGTACGACCTTCGAAAGAGGTCGACCGACGAAATTCCCCCAAATCTGAGGAGATATTCTTGAATAACTTTTTTTGTGAAGGTCGGAGAGACTTGCAAGTAGGCTCTACCCCCACTAAATGGGGTTGCGCGCATCGATCGGTACCATCCTTGAGCTTCTCCGACTTTCGGAAGGGTTAGGGTTAGGGTTAGGGATGAAAGCACATAGGAGAAAGAGATATTCTTGAATAACTTTTTTTGTGAAGGTCGGAGAGACTTGGAAAGTGGTTGCATCTGGACTAATTTGGGTCCTGCGGATCGATTGGTACCATCCCCGAGCTTGTACGACCTTCGGAAGAGGTCGACCGACGAAATTCCCCCAAATCTGAGGAGATATTCTTGAATAACTTTTTTTGTGAAGGTCGGAGAGACTTGCAAGTAGGCTCTACCCCCACTAAATGGGGTAGCGCGCATCGATCGGTACCATCCTTGAGCTTCTCCGACTTTCGGAAGGGTTAGGGTTAGGGTTAGGGATGAAAGCACATAGGAGAAAGAGATATTCTTGAATAACTTTTTTTGTGAAGGTCGGAGAGACTTGGAAAGTGGTTGCATCTTGACTAATTTGGGTCCTGCGGATCGATTGGTACCATCCCCGAGCTTGTACGACCTTCGGAAGAGGTCGACCGACGAAATTCCCCCAAATCTGAGGAGATATTCTTGAATAACTTTTTTTGTGAAGGTCGGAGAGACTTGCAAGTAGGCTCTACCCCCACTAAATGGGGTAGCGCGCATCGATCGGTACTATCCTTGAGCTTCTCCGACTTTCGGAAGGGTTAGGGTTAGGGTTAGGGATGAAAGCACATAGGAGAAAGAGATATTCTTGAATAACGTTTTTTGTGAAGGTCGGAGAGACTTGCAAGTAGGCTCTACCCCCACTAAATGGGGTAGCGCGCATCGATCGGTACCATCCTTGAGCTTCTCCGACTTTCGGAAGGGTTAGGGTTAGGGTTAGGGATGAAAGCACATAGGAGAAAGAGATATTCTTGAATAACTTTTTTTGTGAAGGTCGGAGAGACTTGGAAAGTGGTTGCATCTGGACTAATTTGGGTCCTGCGGATCGATTGGTACCATCCCCGAGCTTGTACGACCTTCGGAAGAGGTCGACCGACGAAATTCCCCCAAATCTGAGGAGATATTCTTGAATAACTTTTTTTGTGAAGGTCGGAGAGACTTGCAAGTAGGCTCTACCCCCACTAAATGGGGTAGCGCGCATCGATCGGTACCATCCTTGAGCTTCTCCGACTTTCGGAAGGGTTAGGGTTAGGGTTAGGGATGAAAGCACATAGGAGAAAGAGATATTCTTGAATAACTTTTTTTGTGAAGGTCGGAGAGACTTGCAAGTAGGCTCTACCCCCACTAAATGGGGTAGCGCGCATCGATCGGTACCATCCTTGAGCTTCTCCGACTTTCGGAAGGGTTAGGGTTAGGGTTAGGGATGAAAGCACATAGGAGAAAGAGATATTCTTGAATAACTTTTTTTGTGAAGGTCGAAGAGACTTGGAAAGTGGTTGCATCTGGACTAATTTGGGTCCTGCTGATCGATTGGTACCATCCCCGAGCTTGTACGACCTTCGGAAGAGGTCGACCGACGAAATTCCCCCAAATCTGAGGAGATATTCTTGAATAACTTTTTTTGTGAAGGTCGGAGAGACTTGCAAGTAGGCTCTACTCCCACTAAATGGGGTTGCGCGCATCGATCGGTACCATCCTTGAGCTTCTCCGACTTTCGGAAGGGTTAGGGTTAGGGTTAGGGATGAAAGCACATAGGAGAAAGAGATATTCTTGAATAACTTTTTTTGTGAAGGTCGGAGAGACTTGCAAGTAGGCTCTACCCCCACTAAATGGGGTAGCGCGCATCGATCGGTACCATCCTTGAGCTTCTCCGACTTTCGGAAGGGTTAGGGTTAGGGTTAGGGATGAAAGCACATAGGAGAAAGAGATATTCTTGAATAACTTTTTTTGTGAAGGTCGGAGAGACTTGGAAAGTGGTTGCATCTGGACTAATTTGGGTCCTGCGGATCGATTGGTACCATCCCCGAGCTTGTACGACCTTCGGAAGAGGTCGACCGACGAAATTCCCCCAAATCTGAGGAGATATTCTTGAATAACTTTTTTTGTGAAGGTCGGAGAGACTTGCAAGTAGGCTCTACCCCCACTAAATGGGGTAGCGCACATCGATCGGTACCATCCTTGAGCTTCTCCGACTTTCGGAAGGGTTAGGGTTAGGGTTAGGGATGAAAGCACATAGGAGAAAGAGATATTCTTGAATAACTTTTTTTGTGAAGGTCGGAGAGACTTGCAAGTAGGCTCTACCCCCACTAAATGGGGTAGCGCGCATCGATCGGTACCATCCTTGAGCTTCTCCGACTTTCGGAAGGGTTAGGGTTAGGGTTAGGGATGAAAGCACATAGGAGAAAGAGATATTCTTGAATAACTTTTTTTGTGAAGGTCGGAGAGACTTGCAAGTAGGCTTTACCCCCACTAAATGGGGTAGCGCGCATCGATCGGTACCATCCTTGAGCTTCTCCGACTTTTGGAAGGGTTAGGGTTAGGGTTAGGGATGAAAGCACATAGGAGAAAGAGATATTCTTGAATAACTTTTTTTGTGAAGGTCGGAGAGACTTGGAAAGTGGTTGCATCTGGACTAATTTGGGTCCTGCGGATCGATTGGTACCATCCCCGAGCTTGTACAACCTTCGGAAGAGGTCGACCGACGAAATTCCCCCAAATCTGAGGAGATATTCTTGAATAACTTTTTTTGTGAAGGTCGGAGAGACTTGCAAGTAGGCTCTACCCCCACTAAATGGGGTAGCGCGCATCGATCGGTACCATCCTTGAGCTTCTCCGACTTTCGGAAGGGTTAGGGTTAGGGTTAGGGATGAAAGCACATAGGAGAAAGAGATATTCTTGAATAACTTTTTTTGTGAAGGTCGGAGAGACTTGCAAGTAGGCTCTATCCCCACTAAATGGGGTAGCGCGCATCGATCGGTACCATCCTTGAGCTTCTCCGACTTTCGGAAGGGTTAGGGTTAGGGTTAGGGATGAAAGCACATAGGAGAAAGAGATATTCTTGAATAACTTTTTTTGTGAAGGTCGGAGAGACTTGGAAAGTGGTTGCATCTGGACTAAATTGGGTCCTGCGGATCGATTGGTACCATCCCCGAGCTTGTACGACCTTCGGAAGAGGTCGACCGACGAAATTCCCCCAAATCTGAGGAGATATTCTTGAATAACTTTTTTTGTGAAGGTCGGAGAGACTTGCAAGTAGGCTCTACCCCCACTAAATGGGGTAGCGCGCATCGATCGGTACCATCCTTGAGCTTCTCCGACTTTCGGAAGGGTTAGGGTTAGGGTTAGGGATGAAAGCACATAGGAGAAAGAGATATTCTTGAATAACTTTTTTTGTGAAGGTCGGAGAGACTTGCAAGTAGGCTCTACCCCCACTAAATGGGGTAGCGCGCATCGATCGGTACCATCCTTGAGCTTCTCCGACTTTCGGAAGGGTTAGGGTTAGGGTTAGGGATGAAAGCACATAGGAGAAAGAGATATTCTTGAATAACTTTTTTTGTGAAGGTCGAAGAGACTTGGAAAGTGGTTGCATCTGGACTAATTTGGGTCCTGCTGATCGATTGGTACCATCCCCGAGCTTGTACGACCTTCGGAAGAGGTCGACCGACGAAATTCCCCCAAATCTGAGGAGATATTCTTGAATAACTTTTTTTGTGAAGGTCGGAGAGACTTGCAAGTAGGCTCTACTCCCACTAAATGGGGTTGCGCGCATCGATCGGTACCATCCTTGAGCTTCTCCGACTTTCGGAAGGGTTAGGGTTAGGGTTAGGGATGAAAGCACATAGGAGAAAGAGATATTCTTGAATAACTTTTTTTGTGAAGGTCGGAGAGACTTGCAAGTAGGCTCTACCCCCACTAAATGGGGTAGCGCGCATCGATCGGTACCATCCTTGAGCTTCTCCGACTTTCGGAAGGGTTAGGGTTAGGGTTAGGGATGAAAGCACATAGGAGAAAGAGATATTCTTGAATAACTTTTTTTGTGAAGGTCGGAGAGACTTGGAAAGTGGTTGCATCTGGACTAATTTGGGTCCTGCGGATCGATTGGTACCATCCCCGAGCTTGTACGACCTTCGGAAGAGGTCGACCGACGAAATTCCCCCAAATCTGAGGAGATATTCTTGAATAACTTTTTTTGTGAAGGTCGGAGAGACTTGCAAGTAGGCTCTACCCCCACTAAATGGGGTAGCGCACATCGATCGGTACCATCCTTGAGCTTCTCCGACTTTCGGAAGGGTTAGGGTTAGGGTTAGGGATGAAAGCACATAGGAGAAAGAGATATTCTTGAATAACTTTTTTTGTGAAGGTCGGAGAGACTTGCAAGTAGGCTCTACCCCCACTAAATGGGGTAGCGCGCATCGATCGGTACCATCCTTGAGCTTCTCCGACTTTCGGAAGGGTTAGGGTTAGGGTTAGGGATGAAAGCACATAGGAGAAAGAGATATTCTTGAATAACTTTTTTTGTGAAGGTCGGAGAGACTTGCAAGTAGGCTTTACCCCCACTAAATGGGGTAGCGCGCATCGATCGGTACCATCCTTGAGCTTCTCCGACTTTTGGAAGGGTTAGGGTTAGGGTTAGGGATGAAAGCACATAGGAGAAAGAGATATTCTTGAATAACTTTTTTTGTGAAGGTCGGAGAGACTTGGAAAGTGGTTGCATCTGGACTAATTTGGGTCCTGCGGATCGATTGGTACCATCCCCGAGCTTGTACAACCTTCGGAAGAGGTCGACCGACGAAATTCCCCCAAATCTGAGGAGATATTCTTGAATAACTTTTTTTGTGAAGGTCGGAGAGACTTGCAAGTAGGCTCTACCCCCACTAAATGGGGTAGCGCGCATCGATCGGTACCATCCTTGAGCTTCTCCGACTTTCGGAAGGGTTAGGGTTAGGGTTAGGGATGAAAGCACATAGGAGAAAGAGATATTCTTGAATAACTTTTTTTGTGAAGGTCGGAGAGACTTGCAAGTAGGCTCTATCCCCACTAAATGGGGTAGCGCGCATCGATCGGTACCATCCTTGAGCTTCTCCGACTTTCGGAAGGGTTAGGGTTAGGGTTAGGGATGAAAGCACATAGGAGAAAGAGATATTCTTGAATAACTTTTTTTGTGAAGGTCGGAGAGACTTGCAAGTAGGCTCTACCCCCACTAAATGGGGTAGCGCACATCGATCGGTACCATCCTTGAGCTTCTCCGACTTTCGGAAGGGTTAGGGTTAGGGTTAGGGATGAAAGCACATAGGAGAAAGAGATATTCTTGAATAACTTTTTTTGTGAAGGTCGGAGAGACTTGGAAAGTGGTTGCATCTGGACTAAATTGGGTCCTGCGGATCGATTGGTACCATCCCCGAGCTTGTACGACCTTCGGAAGAGGTCGACCGACGAAATTCCCCCAAATCTGAGGAGATATTCTTGAATAACTTTTTTTGTGAAGGTCGGAGAGACTTGCAAGTAGGCTCTACCCCCACTAAATGGGGTAGCGCGCATCGATCGGTACCATCCTTGAGCTTCTCCGACTTTCGGAAGGGTTAGGGTTAGGGTTAGGGATGAAAGCACATAGGAGAAAGAGATATTCTTGAATAACTTTTTTTGTGAAGGTCGGAGAGACTTGCAAGTAGGCTCTACCCCCACTAAATGGGGTAGCGCGCATCGATCGGTACCATCCTTGAGCTTCTCCGACTTTCGGAAGGGTTAGGGTTAGGGTTAGGGATGAAAGCACATAGGAGAAAGAGATATTCTTGAATAACTTTTTTTGTGAAGGTCGGAGAGACTTGGAAAGTGGTTGCATCTGGACTAATTTGGGTCCTGCGGATCGATTGGTACCATCCCCGAGCTTGTACGACCTTCGGAAGAGGTCGACCGACGAAATTCCCCCAAATCTGAGGAGATATTCTTGAATAACTTTTTTTGTGAAGGTCGGAGAGACTTGCAAGTAGGCTCTACCCCCACTAAATGGGGTTGCGCGCATCGATCGGTACCATCCTTGAGCTTCTCCGACTTTCGGAAGGGTTAGGGTTAGGGTTAGGGATGAAAGCACATAGGAGAAAGAGATATTCTTGAATAACTTTTTTTGTGAAGGTCGGAGAGACTTGCAAGTAGGCTCTACCCCCACTAAATGGGGTAGCGCGCATCGATCGGTACCATCCTTGAGCTTCTCCGACTTTCGGAAGGGTTAGGGTTAGGGTTAGGGATGAAAGCACATAGGAGAAAGAGATATTCTTGAATAACTTTTTTTGTGAAGGTCGGAGAGACTTGGAAAGTGGTTGCATCTGGACTAATTTGGGTCCTGCGGATCGATTGGTACCATCCCCGAGCTTGTACGACCTTCGGAAGAGGTCGACCGACGAAATTCCCCCAAATCTGAGGAGATATTCTTGAATAACTTTTTTTGTGAAGGTCGGAGAGACTTGCAAGTAGGCTCTACCCCCACTAAATGGGGTAGCGCGCATCGATCGGTACCATCCTTGAGCTTCTCCGACTTTCGGAAGGGTTAGGGTTAGGGTTAGGGATGAAAGCACATAGGAGAAAGAGATATTCTTGAATAACTTTTTTTGTGAAGGTCGGAGAGACTTGCAAGTAGGCTCTACCCCCACTAAATGGGGTAGCGCACATCGATCGGTACCATCCTTGAGCTTCTCCGACTTTCGGAAGGGTTAGGGTTAGGGTTAGGGATGAAAGCACATAGGAGAAAGAGATATTCTTGAATAACTTTTTTTGTGAAGGTCGGAGAGACTTGCAAGTAGGCTCTACCCCCACTAAATGGGGTAGCGCGCATCGATCGGTACCATCCTTGAGCTTCTCCGACTTTTGGAAGGGTTAGGGTTAGGGTTAGGGATGAAAGCACATAGGAGAAAGAGATATTCTTGAATAACTTTTTTTGTGAAGGTCGGAGAGACTTGGAAAGTGGTTGCATCTGGACTAATTTGGGTCCTGCGGATCGATTGGTACCATCCCCGAGCTTGTACAACCTTCGGAAGAGGTCGACCGACGAAATTCCCCCAAATCTGAGGAGATATTCTTGAATAACTTTTTTTGTGAAGGTCGGAGAGACTTGCAAGTAGGCTCTACCCCCACTAAATGGGGTAGCGCGCATCGATCGGTACCATCCTTGAGCTTCTCCGACTTTCGGAAGGGTTAGGGTTAGGGTTAGGGATGAAAGCACATAGGAGAAAGAGATATTCTTGAATAACTTTTTTTGTGAAGGTCGGAGAGACTTGCAAGTAGGCTCTACCCCCACTAAATGGGGTAGCGCGCATCGATCGGTACCATCCTTGAGCTTCTCCGACTTTCGGAAGGGTTAGGGTTAGGGTTAGGGATGAAAGCACATAGGAGAAAGAGATATTCTTGAATAACTTTTTTTGTGAAGGTCGGAGAGACTTGCAAGTAGGCTCTACCCCCACTAAATGGGGTAGCGCACATCGATCGGTACCATCCTTGAGCTTCTCCGACTTTCGGAAGGGTTAGGGTTAGGGTTAGGGATGAAAGCACATAGGAGAAAGAGATATTCTTGAATAACTTTTTTTGTGAAGGTCGGAGAGACTTGGAAAGTGGTTGCATCTGGACTAATTTGGGTCCTGCGGATCGATTGGTACCATCCCCGAGCTTGTACGACCTTCGGAAGAGGTCGACCGACGAAATTCCCCCAAATCTGAGGAGATATTCTTGAATAACTTTTTTTGTGAAGGTCGGAGAGACTTGCAAGTAGGCTCTACCCCCACTAAATGGGGTAGCGCGCATCGATCGGTACCATCCTTGAGCTTCTCCGACTTTCGGAAGGGTTAGGGTTAGGGTTAGGGATGAAAGCACATAGGAGAAAGAGATATTCTTGAATAACTTTTTTTGTGAAGGTCGGAGAGACTTGCAAGTAGGCTCTACCCCCACTAAATGGGGTAGCGCGCATCGATCGGTACCATCCTTGAGCTTCTCCGACTTTCGGAAGGGTTAGGGTTAGGGATGAAAGCACATAGGAGAAAGAGATATTCTTGAATAACTTTTTTTGTGAAGGTCGGAGAGACTTGGAAAGTGGTTGCATCTGGACTAATTTGGGTCCTGCGGATCGATTGGTACCATCCCCGAGCTTGTACGACCTTCGGAAGAGGTCGACCGACGAAATTCCCCCAAATCTGAGGAGATATTCTTGAATAACTTTTTTTGTGAAGGTCGGAGAGACTTGCAAGTAGGCTCTACCCCCACTAAATGGGGTTGCGCGCATCGATCGGTACCATCCTTGAGCTTCTCCGACTTTCGGAAGGGTTAGGGTTAGGGTTAGGGATGAAAGCACATAGGAGAAAGAGATATTCTTGAATAACTTTTTTTGTGAAGGTCGGAGAGACTTGCAAGTAGACTCTACCCCCACTAAATGGGGTAGCGCGCATCGATCGGTACCATCCTTGAGCTTTTCCGACTTTCGGAAGGGTTAGGGTTAGGGTTAGGGATGAAAGCACATAGGAGAAAGAGATATTCTTGAATAACTTTTTTTGTGAAGGTCGGAGAGACTTGGAAAGTGGTTGCATCTGGACTAATTTGGGTCCTGCGGATCGATTGGTACCATCCCCGAGCTTGTACGACCTTCGAAAGAGGTCGACCGACGAAATTCCCCCAAATCTGAGGAGATATTCTTGAATAACTTTTTTTGTGAAGGTCGGAGAGACTTGCAAGTAGGCTCTACCCCCACTAAATGGGGTTGCGCGCATCGATCGGTACCATCCTTGAGCTTCTCCGACTTTCGGAAGGGTTAGGGTTAGGGTTAGGGATGAAAGCACATAGGAGAAAGAGATATTCTTGAATAACTTTTTTTGTGAAGGTCGGAGAGACTTGGAAAGTGGTTGCATCTGGACTAATTTGGGTCCTGCGGATCGATTGGTACCATCCCCGAGCTTGTACGACCTTCGGAAGAGGTCGACCGACGAAATTCCCCCAAATCTGAGGAGATATTCTTGAATAACTTTTTTTGTGAAGGTCGGAGAGACTTGCAAGTAGGCTCTACCCCCACTAAATGGGGTAGCGCGCATCGATCGGTACCATCCTTGAGCTTCTCCGACTTTCGGAAGGGTTAGGGTTAGGGTTAGGGATGAAAGCACATACACTGTAAAAAAGAAAAAGTTGAGAAAACGTAAAATATCAAGGCAACATGATGCAAGAGATTTTTGAGTTTTCTCAACTTTTGCCTGCTGTTGTTGACTTAACTAAGGTTTTCAAGTTCTTCAAAGAGTTCTGCCAACTTGGATCTTCTTGTTCACCTAATTAGGATAATCATGTGAGACTAATAAAGAAATTCTTGCTTGAATGCCATGTATTTCTACCTTCACCAAACGCAGATTTTTTTGTTGAATTAATAAACAATTATGCCCCTCAATGTCATGCATTTGTACCTCCTTTAAACATAGGTATTCTTGTTGAATAAACGTACAATTATCCCTTCAATGGCATATATTCCTAGATGCACCAAACACAAATATTCTTGTTGAATAAACATACATTTTATCTGTATAAATCAAGAAAAATGTATGTTGCTGTAATTTTATTATTATAAAATGCTAAACAGATAATAAATAAAACGCAGTACAGCTGAATGTTATCTGAAATATTTCTTTATTTCTTTATATTTTTTTATTTATTTTGAACAGGCGGGTTAAGTGCCTTTGTAAAAAAACATTCTTCTCAAATTAGTTCGCAACATCAAATTGAATGACTAACCATTTTTGCATACACATACAACAATGTGTATTCAAACACATACACATACACAATGTGTATATTCAAACACATACACATACAACAATGTGTATATTTAAACACATACACATACAACAATGTGTATATTTAAACACATACACATACAACAAGGTGTATATTTAAACACATACACATACACAATGTGTATTTAAACACATACACATACAACAATGTGTATATTTAAACACATACACATACAACAATGTGTATATTTAAACACATACACATACCACAATATGTATATTTAAACACATACACATACACAATGTGTATTCAAACACATACACAATGTGTATTCAAAATAAAAGTTTCGTTTTCAAAGATCTTGTGCGCTGGGAGCACCGAGAGCCACCAAGCTCAAAAAAGATAGTCTGGATGGCTTCAAATGTATACCTCAACTGTTTGGGGTAATTTATATTGAGGGCATATAGAAGGCCAAAGAGGTAGGCGAACGCAGAGGAGAGGTTTTCCATTTCATGCAGCACGATGCCCGCTTCCAAAACAACTGCATGGTCTCGAGCATGTGAGATGTCGGCTTCGTCATCTAGGATGGTGAGGATGGCCACAGACGCCCCTTCCAGCACTGGTGCCAAAATGTCAGTGTCCTGAGGAAAAATAACAGATGCATTTGAACCTTGACAAACTAGAAAGAGCATTTTCTGAAGAAAATGTGTGTGAATGCTGAGAAGGTCCGTGCTAAAGCTGAAAAGTATAATTTGTAGGCTGAGATATGATTGGCTTCATAACGGCTAAAAACAGTTGAAATGTTAAAAAGGCAGAAGAAAATGGGCAGCTATACACTGGAACCTGACAGCCAAAGAAAATTGATGAAGCAATGGCAACATAGCTGACGTAATAGCTGAAAATAGATTTAGTAGTTTAGAAGTAGAACTTGTGAAAAGGAGGTTGATTTACATGAATTGTAAAAAAGTTAGTGTGAACAATGTATGAAAATATGAACAAATCAGAGAAATATGATTACTGCACTGATAAACTGCACTGGGGAGGTGTATATTTCCATTTTGGATGAACTACTACTTTAAAACATCTCATGAGAATGAGGAATTAGCTACATGGCCTGAAGTATTCATCTTTTTGCTACAGTTACTAGTACTTACCAAGCACTTCATGAAAAACTTTTTGGTATCTTCGCGGAGGAAAATGGGCAAGCCTCTCAGTGCTGCTGTCTTTCGGTGTGTAACAATGTCAGATGTCTAAAGAGTATCCAGTGGAAAATAAGTATTTCAATAAGTATAGTACTGTACTGAACATACACATAATGCAAAATCAGAAATCTTTTATAGTACTGAAGATGAAGCACACACAACTTTACTTTAACAAATTAAAATACTGTTAAACCAAATGCCACCAAAACACAAAGGAAGGACTGCGGACATCCATTTTTACTGAAGCATATCCACTAAGGTAGTTTTTACAGCAGCCAACATCTTTTTCTGTGTCTGTTATAAGAAAGTATATTCATGCTCTTCTAAAAATGCCAGGCAAAGGAGCACTTCACTCACCTGATCATCGAGTTTATCAAGGAGGTCTTCCATTTCTTGGCCAAAACCACCCTTCTTAGTCCGGTAGAGTTTTAGCAGGCCAGGTCCAAATCTTTCAAGAGATGCATTAAAAGTCCCCAGTAGGTCTTTGCCGGTGATACGCCGAAATTCTTCAGATATCTAAACAAGACAATCAACAAAATATTGTAATTAATTGTAATTGCAATTTCAATTAAGCATGGGGATTTTTTTTTCTTTAACTGGAAGAAATGGGCTTCCATAGGAGTGAGATGGTTAGGGTAAGAAAATTAGGACAGGTCACAGAATCAAATGGATCATAGATTTAAATGTAACACTGGCAAGACAGAATTGACACATTTCCCCAGTAGATACTGTTCTTCTTCAAGAAAAGCCAATGTAGTTGTATAAGACAATTGCTAAATAAATTAGGACATCCTTACCTCCTGAGACGAAAACAGCGCAGGCCACCTCTCTTGGACCTCAGATACCATAGGCTGACAGATCATTATGTTTTCCTTCTCCTGAGGAGAGACTCTGTCTAAAACGAATGCTTGCACCATGTTGTTGTGATCGTTGTTGTGTTTTTTTTAAATGAAATGCAGTCTTAAAGGGCAAAAATACCGTCTGAAAGTTGCAATTCCGTTTTTCAACTTTTTTTTGTTAATGGGGGGGGGCTCTTGCATAGAGCGCCAAATATGCTAGGACCGCCCCTGTGTAGCGCAGTGATTCTCTGTATGGTGCGCTCCACCGGTGCGGCGCGGAGGCATAACAGGCGCGCAACCGGGAGGAGGAAATGAGAGGCGGATCTAATATTATAGCCGAACTAATGTTTTGATGTCCGCAATCTTTAACGGCGGAGCAGTAAACAAACAAACAAATCGCTCTTTCGCCGTAGCCAGGGGTCTGCAGACCGCGGCTCTGCAGCCCCTCCGCAGTGGATCCCTGTGCAGTGTTGTGCCTGTCGCGCATATTTTTCGCGAACAGTGAACTTTACGATCAGTTTTCATATGTTGAATGTGCACGTTAGGGAACGTCATCCACTCTATGCAGCATCTACCACTGCAGTGAGAATTGCCTTGCCTTTCGTTACTTTACACCCTGACGAACACATACACAATGAAAGAAACAGAGCGTTCCTTAATAACATACTTTTTAATCTTTGGGTTTTGGGGAAAGGAGCAAGTCTTATAAAGTCAAAAGGTTCAAGTCCAAGTGAAGTCACGAGTCATTGATGTCCAAGTCCAAGTCGAGTTGCAAGTCTCTTTACATTTTGTCAAGTCGAGTCTAAAGTCATCAAATTCATGACTCGAGTCTGACTCGAGTCCAAGTCATGTGACTCGAGTCCACACCTCTGGTAAAAACGCACTTACCATACCTTCTTGAGCAAAATTGTTGTGGGCTCCGTGCGTTGTCCATCCAGAAAATGTCCGTCGCTCAGGTTCAGCAGAGAGCCGTTAAAACCGGTTTAAACTGGAATCTACTGAGTTGGCCCAACTTAACTCAAAAATCTGCTCAAAAATTTACAAATCCTTGTTGTGCTGATTTAAAATAGTAGTTAGGACAACAATGAGAGAAAATTGCTGGACAGACAAGATTTTATAGATTGCATATTGCAAAGCCTTATTTCTGAGTCAGTTTAATTTGAAAACTCTTATGAGATCAACAATTACTAGTTACCATTTTTACAGTGTAGGAGAAAGAGATATTCTTGAATAACTTTTTTTTTGAAGGTCGGAGAGACTTGCAAGTAGGCTCTACCCCCACTAAATGGGGTAGCGCGCATCGATCGGTACCATCCTTGAGCTTCTCCGACTTTCGGAAGGGTTAGGGTTAGGGATGAAAGCACATAGGAGAAAGAGATATTCTTGAATAACGTTTTTTGTGAAGGTCGGAGAGACTTGCAAGTAGGCTCTACCCCCACTAAATGGGGTAGCGCGCATCGATCGGTACCATCCTTGAGCTTCTCCGACTTTCGGAAGGGTTAGGGTTAGGGTTAGGGATGAAAGCACATAGGAGAAAGAGATATTCTTGAATAACTTTTTTTGTGAAGGTCGGAGAGACTTGGAAAGTGGTTGCATCTGGACTAATTTGGGTCCTGCGGATCGATTGGTACCATCCCCGAGCTTGTACGACCTTCGGAAGAGGTCGACCGACGAAATTCCCCCAAATCTGAGGAGATATTCTTGAATAACTTTTTTTGTGAAGGTCGGAGAGACTTGCAAGTAGGCTCTACCCCCACTAAATGGGGTAGCGCGCATCGATCGGTACCATCCTTGAGCTTCTCCGACTTTCGGAAGGGTTAGGGTTAGGGCTAGGGATGAAAGCACATAGGAGAAAGAGATATTCTTGAATAACTTTTTTTGTGAAGGTCGGAGAGACTTGCAAGTAGGCTCTACCCCCACTAAATGGGGTAGCGCGCATCGATCGGTACCATCCTTGAGCTTCTCCGACTTTCGGAAGGGTTAGGGTTAGGGTTAGGGATGAAAGCACATAGGAGAAAGAGATATTCTTGAATAACTTTTTTTGTGAAGGTCGGAGAGACTTGGAAAGTGGTTGCATCTGGACTAATTTGGGTCCTGCGGATCGATTGGTACCATCCCCGAGCTTGTACGACCTTCGGAAGAGGTCGACCGACGAAATTCCCCCAAATCTGAGGAGATATTCTTGAATAACTTTTTTTGTGAAGGTCGGAGAGACTTGCAAGTAGGCTCTACCCCCACTAAATGGGGTAGCGCGCATCGATCGGTACCATCCTTGAGCTTCTCCGACTTTCGGAAGGGTTAGGGTTAAGGTTAGGGATGAAAGCACATAGGAGAAAGAGATATTCTTGAATAACTTTTTTTGTGAAGGTCGGAGAGACTTGCAAGTAGGCTCTACCCCCACTAAATGGGGTAGCGCGCATCGATCGGTACCATCCTTGAGCTTCTCCGACTTTCGGAAGGGTTAGGGTTAGGGATGAAAGCACATAGGAGAAAGAGATATTCTTGAATAACTTTTTTTGTGAAGGTCGGAGAGACTTGCAAGTAGGCTCTACCCCCACTAAATGGGGTAACGCGCATCGATCGGTACCATCCTTGAGCTTCTCCGACTTTTGGAAGGGTTAGGGTTAGGGATGAAAGCACATAGGAGAAAGAGATATTCTTGAATAACTTTTTTTGTGAAGGTCGGAGAGACTTGCAAGTAGGCTCTACCCCCACTAAATTGGGTAGCGCGCATCGATCAGTACCATCCTTGAGCTTCTCCGACTTTCGGAAGGGTTAGGGTTAGGGTTAGGGATGAAAGCACATAGGAGAAAGAGATATTCTTGAATAACTTTTTTTGTGAAGGTCGGAGAGACTTGCAAGTAGGCTCTACCCCCACTAAATGGGGTAGCGCGCATCGATCGGTACCATCCTTGAGCTTCTCCGACTTTCGGAAGGGTTAGGGTTAGGGTTAGGGATGAAAGCACATAGGAGAAAGAGATATTCTTGAATAACTTTTTTTGTGAAGGTCGGAGAGACTTGCAAGTAGGCTCTACCCCCACTAAATGGGGTAGCGCGCATCGATCGGTACCATCCTTGAGCTTCTCCGACTTTCGGAAGGGTTAGGGTTAGGGTTAGGGATGAAAGCACATAGGAGAAAGAGATATTCTTGAATAACTTTTTTTGTGAAGGTCGGAGAGACTTGGAAAGTGGTTGCATCTGGACTAATTTGGGTCCTGCGGATCGATTGGTACCATCTCCGAGCTTGTACGACCTTCGGAAGAGGTCGACCGACGAAATTCCCCCAAATCTGAGGAGATATTCTTGAATAACTTTTTTTGTGAAGGTCGGAGAGACTTGCAAGTAGGCTCTACCCCCACTAAATGGGGTAGCGCGCATCGATCGGTACCATCCTTGAGCTTCTCCGACTTTCGGAAGGGTTAGGGTTAGGGTTAGGGATGAAAGCACATAGGAGAAAGAGATATTCTTGAATAACTTTTTTTGTGAAGGTCGGAGAGACTTGCAAGTAGGCTCTACCCCCACTAAATGGGGTAGCGCGCATCGATCGGTACCATCCTTGAGCTTCTCCGACTTTCGGAAGGGTTAGGGTTAGGGTTAGGGATGAAAGCACATAGGAGAAAGAGATATTCTTGAATAACTTTTTTTGTGAAGGTCGGAGAGACTTGGAAAGTGGTTGCATCAGGACTAATTTGGGTCCTGCGGATCGATTGGTACCATCCCCGAGCTTGTACGACCTTCGGAAGAGGTCGACCGACGAAATTCCCCCAAATCTGAGGAGATATTCTTGAATAACTTTTTTTGTGAAGGTCGGAGAGACTTGCAAGTAGGCTCTACCCCCACTAAATGGGGTTGCGCGCATCGATCAGTACCATCCTTGAGCTTCTCCGACTTTCGGAAGGGTTAGGGTTAGGGTTAGGGATGAAAGCACATAGGAGAAAGAGATATTCTTGAATAACTTTTTTTGTGAAGGTCGGAGAGACTTGCAAGTAGACTCTACCCCCACTAAATGGGGTAGCGCGCATCGATCGGTACCATCCTTGAGCTTTTCCGACTTTCGGAAGGGTTAGGGTTAGGGTTAGGGATGAAAGCACATAGGAGAAAGAGATATTCTTGAATAACTTTTTTTGTGAAGGTCGGAGAGACTTGGAAAGTGGTTGCATCTGGACTAATTTGGGTCCTGCGGATCGATTGGTACCATCCCCGAGCTTGTACGACCTTCGAAAGAGGTCGACCGACGAAATTCCCCCAAATCTGAGGAGATATTCTTGAATAACTTTTTTTGTGAAGGTCGGAGAGACTTGCAAGTAGGCTCTACCCCCACTAAATGGGGTTGCGCGCATCGATCGGTACCATCCTTGAGCTTCTCCGACTTTCGGAAGGGTTAGGGTTAGGGTTAGGGATGAAAGCACATAGGAGAAAGAGATATTCTTGAATAACTTTTTTTGTGAAGGTCGGAGAGACTTGGAAAGTGGTTGCATCTGGATTAATTTGGGTCCTGCGGATCGATTGGTACCATCCCCGAGCTTGTACGACCTTCGGAAGAGGTCGACCGACGAAATTCCCCCAAATCTGAGGAGATATTCTTGAATAACTTTTTTTGTGAAGGTCGGAGAGACTTGCAAGTAGGCTCTACCCCCACTAAATGGGGTAGCGCGCATCGATCGGTACCATCCTTGAGCTTCTCCGACTTTCGGAAGGGTTAGGGTTAGGGTTAGGGATGAAAGCACATAGGAGAAAGAGATATTCTTGAATAACTTTTTTTTTGAAGGTCGGAGAGACTTGCAAGTAGGCTCTACCCCCACTAAATGGGGTAGCGCGCATCGATCGGTACCATCTTTGAGCTTCTCCGACTTTCGGAAGGGTTAGGGTTAGGGTTAGGGATGAAAGCACATAGGAGAAAGAGATATTCTTGAATAACTTTTTTTGTGAAGGTCGGAGAGACTTGCAAGTAGGCTCTACCCCCACTAAATGGGGTAGCGCGCATCGATCGGTACCATCCTTGAGCTTCTCCGACTTTCGAAAGGGTTAGGGTTAGGGTTAGGGATGAAAGCACATAGGAGAAAGAGATATTCTTGAATAACTTTTTTTGTGAAGGTCGGAGAGACTTGGAAAGTGGTTGCATCTGGACTAATTTGGGTCCTGCGGATCGATTGGTACCATCCCCGAGCTTGTACGACCTTCGGAAGAGGTCGACCGACGAAATTCCCCCAAATCTGAGGAGATATTCTTGAATAACTTTTTTTGTGAAGGTCGGAGAGACTTGCAAGTAGGCTCTACCCCCACTAAATGGGGTAGCGCGCATCGATCGGTACCATCCTTGAGCTTCTCCGACTTTCGGAAGGGTTAGGGTTAGGGTTAGGGATGAAAGCACATACACTGTAAAAAAGAAAAAGTTGAGAAAACGTAAAATATCAAGGCAACATGATGCAAGAGATTTTTGAGTTTTCTCAACTTTTGCCTGCTGTTGTTGACTTAACTAAGGTTTTCAAGTTCTTCAAAGAGTTCTGCCAACTTGGATCTTCTTGTTCACCTAATTAGGATAATCATGTGAGACTAATAAAGAAATTCTTGCTTGAATGCCATGTATTTCTACCTTCACCAAACGCAGATTTTTTTGTTGAATTAATAAACAATTATGCCCCTCAATGTCATGCATTTGTACCTCCTTTAAACATAGGTATTCTTGTTGAATAAACGTACAATTATCCCTTCAATGGCATATATTCCTAGATGCACCAAACACAAATATTCTTGTTGAATAAACATACATTTTATCTGTATAAATCAAGAAAAATGTATGTTGCTGTAATTTTATTATTATAAAATGCTAAACAGATAATAAATAAAACGCAGTACAGCTGAATGTTATCTGAAATATTTCTTTATTTCTTTATATTTTTTTATTTATTTTGAACAGGCGGGTTAAGTGCCTTTGTAAAAAAACATTCTTCTCAAATTAGTTCGCAACATCAAATTGAATGACTAACCATTTTTGCATACACATACAACAATGTGTATTCAAACACATACACATACACAATGTGTATATTCAAACACATACACATACAACAATGTGTATATTTAAACACATACACATACAACAATGTGTATATTTAAACACATACACATACAACAAGGTGTATATTTAAACACATACACATACACAATGTGTATTTAAACACATACACATACAACAATGTGTATATTTAAACACATACACATACAACAATGTGTATATTTAAACACATACACATACCACAATATGTATATTTAAACACATACACATACACAATGTGTATTCAAACACATACACAATGTGTATTCAAAATAAAAGTTTCGTTTTCAAAGATCTTGTGCGCTGGGAGCACCGAGAGCCACCAAGCTCAAAAAAGATAGTCTGGATGGCTTCAAATGTATACCTCAACTGTTTGGGGTAATTTATATTGAGGGCATATAGAAGGCCAAAGAGGTAGGCGAACGCAGAGGAGAGGTTTTCCATTTCATGCAGCACGATGCCCGCTTCCAAAACAACTGCATGGTCTCGAGCATGTGAGATGTCGGCTTCGTCATCTAGGATGGTGAGGATGGCCACAGACGCCCCTTCCAGCACTGGTGCCAAAATGTCAGTGTCCTGAGGAAAAATAACAGATGCATTTGAACCTTGACAAACTAGAAAGAGCATTTTCTGAAGAAAATGTGTGTGAATGCTGAGAAGGTCCGTGCTAAAGCTGAAAAGTATAATTTGTAGGCTGAGATATGATTGGCTTCATAACGGCTAAAAACAGTTGAAATGTTAAAAAGGCAGAAGAAAATGGGCAGCTATACACTGGAACCTGACAGCCAAAGAAAATTGATGAAGCAATGGCAACATAGCTGACGTAATAGCTGAAAATAGATTTAGTAGTTTAGAAGTAGAACTTGTGAAAAGGAGGTTGATTTACATGAATTGTAAAAAAGTTAGTGTGAACAATGTATGAAAATATGAACAAATCAGAGAAATATGATTACTGCACTGATAAACTGCACTGGGGAGGTGTATATTTCCATTTTGGATGAACTACTACTTTAAAACATCTCATGAGAATGAGGAATTAGCTACATGGCCTGAAGTATTCATCTTTTTGCTACAGTTACTAGTACTTACCAAGCACTTCATGAAAAACTTTTTGGTATCTTCGCGGAGGAAAATGGGCAAGCCTCTCAGTGCTGCTGTCTTTCGGTGTGTAACAATGTCAGATGTCTAAAGAGTATCCAGTGGAAAATAAGTATTTCAATAAGTATAGTACTGTACTGAACATACACATAATGCAAAATCAGAAATCTTTTATTGTACTGAAGATGAAGCACACACAACTTTACTTTAACAAATTAAAATACTGTTAAACCAAATGCCACCAAAACACAAAGGAAGGACTGCGGACATCCATTTTTACTGAAGCATATCCACTAAGGTAGTTTTTACAGCAGCCAACATCTTTTTCTGTGTCTGTTATAAGAAAGTATATTCATGCTCTTCTAAAAATGCCAGGCAAAGGAGCACTTCACTCACCTGATCATCGAGTTTATCAAGGAGGTCTTCCATTTCTTGGCCAAAACCACCCTTCTTAGTCCGGTAGAGTTTTAGCAGGCCAGGTCCAAATCTTTCAAGAGATGCATTAAAAGTCCCCAGTAGGTCTTTGCCGGTGATACGCCGAAATTCTTCAGATATCTAAACAAGACAATCAACAAAATATTGTAATTAATTGTAATTGCAATTTCAATTAAGCATGGGGATTTTTTTTTCTTTAACTGGAAGAAATGGGCTTCCATAGGAGTGAGATGGTTAGGGTAAGAAAATTAGGACAGGTCACAGAATCAAATGGATCATAGATTTAAATGTAACACTGGCAAGACAGAATTGACACATTTCCCCAGTAGATACTGTTCTTCTTCAAGAAAAGCCAATGTAGTTGTATAAGACAATTGCTAAATAAATTAGGACATCCTTACCTCCTGAGACGAAAACAGCGCAGGCCACCTCTCTTGGACCTCAGATACCATAGGCTGACAGATCATTATGTTTTCCTTCTCCTGAGGAGAGACTCTGTCTAAAACGAATGCTTGCACCATGTTGTTGTGATCGTTGTTGTGTTTTTTTTAAATGAAATGCAGTCTTAAAGGGCAAAAATACCGTCTGAAAGTTGCAATTCCGTTTTTCAACTTTTTTTTGTTAATGGGGGGGGGCTCTTGCATAGAGCGCCAAATATGCTAGGACCGCCCCTGTGTAGCGCAGTGATTCTCTGTATGGTGCGCTCCACCGGTGCGGCGCGGAGGCATAACAGGCGCGCAACCGGGAGGAGGAAATGAGAGGCGGATCTAATATTATAGCCGAACTAATGTTTTGATGTCCGCAATCTTTAACGGCGGAGCAGTAAACAAACAAACAAATCGCTCTTTCGCCGTAGCCAGGGGTCTGCAGACCGCGGCTCTGCAGCCCCTCCGCAGTGGATCCCTGTGCAGTGTTGTGCCTGTCGCGCATATTTTTCGCGAACAGTGAACTTTACGATCAGTTTTCATATGTTGAATGTGCACGTTAGGGAACGTCATCCACTCTATGCAGCATCTACCACTGCAGTGAGAATTGCCTTGCCTTTCGTTACTTTACACCCTGACGAACACATACACAATGAAAGAAACAGAGCGTTCCTTAATAACATACTTTTTAATCTTTGGGTTTTGGGGAAAGGAGCAAGTCTTATAAAGTCAAAAGGTTCAAGTCCAAGTGAAGTCACGAGTCATTGATGTCCAAGTCCAAGTCGAGTTGCAAGTCTCTTTACATTTTGTCAAGTCGAGTCTAAAGTCATCAAATTCATGACTCGAGTCTGACTCGAGTCCAAGTCATGTGACTCGAGTCCACACCTCTGGTAAAAACGCACTTACCATACCTTCTTGAGCAAAATTGTTGTGGGCTCCGTGCGTTGTCCATCCAGAAAATGTCCGTCGCTCAGGTTCAGCAGAGAGCCGTTAAAACCGGTTTAAACTGGAATCTACTGAGTTGGCCCAACTTAACTCAAAAATCTGCTCAAAAATTTACAAATCCTTGTTGTGCTGATTTAAAATAGAAGTTAGGACAACAATGAGAGAAAATTGCTGGACAGACAAGATTTTATAGATTGCATATTGCAAAGCCTTATTTCTGAGTCAGTTTAATTTGAAAACTCTTATGAGATCAACAATTACTAGTTACCATTTTTACAGTGTAGGAGAAAGAGATATTCTTGAATAACTTTTTTTTTGAAGGTCGGAGAGACTTGCAAGTAGGCTCTACCCCCACTAAATGGGGTAGCGCGCATCGATCAGTACCATCCTTGAGCTTCTCCGACTTTCGGAAGGGTTAGGGTTAGGGTTAGGGATGAAAGCACATAGGAGAAAGAGATATTCTTGAATAACTTTTTTTGTGAAGGTCGGAGAGACTTGCAAGTAGGCTCTACCCCCACTAAATGGGGTAGCGCGCATCGATCGGTACCATCCTTGAGCTTCTCCGACTTTCGGAAGGGTTAGGGTTAGGGTTAGGGATGAAAGCACATAGGAGAAAGAGATATTCTTGAATAACTTTTTTTGTGAAGGTCGGAGAGACTTGGAAAGTGGTTGCATCTGGACTAATTTGGGTCCTGCGGATCGATTAATACCATCCCCGAGCTTGTACGACCTTCGGAAGAGGTCGACCGACGAAATTCCCCCAAATCTGAGGAGATATTCTTGAATAACTTTTTTTGTGAAGGTCGGAGAGACTTGCAAGTAGGCTCTACCCCCACTAAATGGGGTAGCGCGCATCGATCGGTACCATCCTTGAGCTTCTCCGACTTTCGGAAGGGTTAGGGTTAGGGTTAGGGATGAAAGCACATAGGAGAAAGAGATATTCTTGAATAACTTTTTTTGTGAAGGTCGGAGAGACTTGCAAGTAGGCTCTACCCCCACTAAATGGGGTAGCGCGCATCGATCGGTACCATCCTTGAGCTTCTCCGACTTTCGGAAGGGTTAGGGTTAGGGTTAGGGATGAAAGCACATAGGAGAAAGAGATATTCTTGAATAACTTTTTTTGTGAAGGTCGGAGAGACTTGCAAGTAGGCTCTACCCCCACTAAATGGGGTAACGCGCATCGATCGGTACCATCCTTGAGCTTCTCCGACTTTTGGAAGGGTTAGGGTTAGGGATGAAAGCACATAGGAGAAAGAGATATTCTTGAATAACTTTTTTTGTGAAGGTCGGAGAGACTTGCAAGTAGGCTCTACCCCCACTAAATTGGGTAGCGCGCATCGATCGGTACCATCCTTGAGCTTCTCCGACTTTCGGAAGGGTTAGGGTTAGGGTTAGGGATGAAAGCACATAGGAGAAAGAGATATTCTTGAATAACTTTTTTTGTGAAGGTCGGAGAGACTTGCAAGTAGGCTCTACCCCCACTAAATGGGGTAGCGCGCATCGATCGGTACCATCCTTGAGCTTCTCCGACTTTTGGAAGGGTTAGGGTTAGGGTTAGGGATGAAAGCACATAGGAGAAAGAGATATTCTTGAATAACTTTTTTTGTGAAGGTCGGAGAGACTTGCAAGTAGGCTCTACCCCCACTAAATGGGGTAGCGCGCATCGATCGGTACCATCCTTGAGCTTCTCCGACTTTCGGAAGGGTTAGGGTTAGGGTTAGGGATGAAAGCACATAGGAGAAAGAGATATTCTTGAATAACTTTTTTTGTGAAGGTCGGAGAGACTTGGAAAGTGGTTGCATCTGGACTAATTTGGGTCCTGCGGATCGATTGGTACTATCTCCGAGCTTGTACGACCTTCGGAAGAGGTCGACCGACGAAATTCCCCCAAATCTGAGGAGATATTCTTGAATAACTTTTTTTGTGAAGGTCGGAGAGACTTGCAAGTAGGCTCTACCCCCACTAAATGGGGTAGCGCGCATCGATCGGTACCATCCTTGAGCTTCTCCGACTTTTGGAAGGGTTAGGGTTAGGGTTAGGGATGAAAGCACATAGGAGAAAGAGATATTCTTTAATAACTTTTTTTGTGAAGGTCGGAGAGACTTGCAAGTAGGCTCTACCCCCACTAAATGGGGTAGCGCGCATCGATCGGTACCATCCTTGAGCTTCTCCGACTTTCGGAAGGGTTAGGGTTAGGGTTAGGGATGAAAGCACATAGGAGAAAGAGATATTCTTGAATAACTTTTTTTGTGAAGGTCGGAGAGACTTGGAAAGTGGTTGCATCTGGACTAATTTGGGTCCTGCGGATCGATTGGTACTATCTCCGAGCTTGTACGACCTTCGGAAGAGGTCGACCGACGAAATTCCCCCAAATCTGAGGAGATATTCTTGAATAACTTTTTTTGTGAAGGTCGGAGAGACTTGCAAGTAGGCTCTACCCCCACTAAATGGGGTAGCGCGCATCGATCGGTACCATCCTTGAGCTTCTCCGACTTTCGGAAGGGTTAGGGTTAGGGTTAGGGATGAAAGCACATAGGAGAAAGAGATATTCTTGAATAACTTTTTTTGTGAAGGTCGGAGAGACTTGCAAGTAGGCTCTACCCCCACTAAATGGGGTAGCGCGCATCGATCGGTACCATCCTTGAGCTTCTCCGACTTTCGGAAGGGTTAGGGTTAGGGTTAGGGATGAAAGCACATAGGAGAAAGAGATATTCTTGAATAACTTTTTTTGTGAAGGTCGGAGAGACTTGGAAAGTGGTTGCATCTGGACTAATTTGGGTCCTGCGGATCGATTGGTACCATCCCCGAGCTTGTACGACCTTCGGAAGAGGTCGACCGACGAAATTCCCCCAAATCTGAGGAGATATTCTTGAATAACTTTTTTTGTGAAGGTCGGAGAGACTTGCAAGTAGGCTCTACCCCCACTAAATGGGGTTGCGCGCATCGATCAGTACCATCCTTGAGCTTCTCCGACTTTCGGAAGGGTTAGGGTTAGGGTTAGGGATGAAAGCACATAGGAGAAAGAGATATTCTTGAATAACTTTTTTTGTGAAGGTCGGAGAGACTTGCAAGTAGACTCTACCCCCACTAAATGGGGTAGCGCGCATCGATCGGTACCATCCTTGAGCTTTTCCGACTTTCGGAAGGGTTAGGGTTAGGGTTAGGGATGAAAGCACATAGGAGAAAGAGATATTCTTGAATAACTTTTTTTGTGAAGGTCGGAGAGACTTGGAAAGTGGTTGCATCTGGACTAATTTGGGTCCTGCGGATCGATTGGTACCATCCCCGAGCTTGTACGACCTTCGAAAGAGGTCGACCGACGAAATTCCCCCAAATCTGAGGAGATATTCTTGAATAACTTTTTTTGTGAAGGTCGGAGAGACTTGCAAGTAGGCTCTACCCCCACTAAATGGGGTTGCGCGCATCGATCGGTACCATCCTTGAGCTTCTCCGACTTTCGGAAGGGTTAGGGTTAGGGTTAGGGATGAAAGCACATAGGAGAAAGAGATATTCTTGAATAACTTTTTTTGTGAAGGTCGGAGAGACTTGCAAGTAGGCTCTACCCCCACTAAATGGGGTAGCGCGCATCGATCGGTACCATCCTTGAGCTTCTCCGACTTTCGGAAGGGTTAGGGTTAGGGTTAGGGATGAAAGCACATAGGAGAAAGAGATATTCTTGAATAACTTTTTTTGTGAAGGTCGGAGAGACTTGGAAAGTGGTTGCATCTGGACTAATTTGGGTCCTGCGGATCGATTAATACCATCCCCGAGCTTGTACGACCTTCGGAAGAGGTCGACCGACGAAATTCCCCCAAATCTGAGGAGATATTCTTGAATAACTTTTTTTGTGAAGGTCGGAGAGACTTGCAAGTAGGCTCTACCCCCACTAAATGGGGTAGCGCGCATCGATCGGTACCATCCTTGAGCTTCTCCGACTTTCGGAAGGGTTAGGGTTAGGGTTAGGGATGAAAGCACATAGGAGAAAGAGATATTCTTGAATAACTTTTTTTGTGAAGGTCGGAGAGACTTGCAAGTAGGCTCTACCCCCACTAAATGGGGTAGCGCGCATCGATCGGTACCATCCTTGAGCTTCTCCGACTTTCGGAAGGGTTAGGGTTAGGGTTAGGGATGAAAGCACATAGGAGAAAGAGATATTCTTGAATAACTTTTTTTGTGAAGGTCGGAGAGACTTGCAAGTAGGCTCTACCCCCACTAAATGGGGTAACGCGCATCGATCGGTACCATCCTTGAGCTTCTCCGACTTTTGGAAGGGTTAGGGTTAGGGATGAAAGCACATAGGAGAAAGAGATATTCTTGAATAACTTTTTTTGTGAAGGTCGGAGAGACTTGCAAGTAGGCTCTACCCCCACTAAATTGGGTAGCGCGCATCGATCGGTACCATCCTTGAGCTTCTCCGACTTTCGGAAGGGTTAGGGTTAGGGTTAGGGATGAAAGCACATAGGAGAAAGAGATATTCTTGAATAACTTTTTTTGTGAAGGTCGGAGAGACTTGCAAGTAGGCTCTACCCCCACTAAATGGGGTAGCGCGCATCGATCGGTACCATCCTTGAGCTTCTCCGACTTTTGGAAGGGTTAGGGTTAGGGTTAGGGATGAAAGCACATAGGAGAAAGAGATATTCTTGAATAACTTTTTTTGTGAAGGTCGGAGAGACTTGCAAGTAGGCTCTACCCCCACTAAATGGGGTAGCGCGCATCGATCGGTACCATCCTTGAGCTTCTCCGACTTTCGGAAGGGTTAGGGTTAGGGTTAGGGATGAAAGCACATAGGAGAAAGAGATATTCTTGAATAACTTTTTTTGTGAAGGTCGGAGAGACTTGGAAAGTGGTTGCATCTGGACTAATTTGGGTCCTGCGGATCGATTGGTACTATCTCCGAGCTTGTACGACCTTCGGAAGAGGTCGACCGACGAAATTCCCCCAAATCTGAGGAGATATTCTTGAATAACTTTTTTTGTGAAGGTCGGAGAGACTTGCAAGTAGGCTCTACCCCCACTAAATGGGGTAGCGCGCATCGATCGGTACCATCCTTGAGCTTCTCCGACTTTTGGAAGGGTTAGGGTTAGGGTTAGGGATGAAAGCACATAGGAGAAAGAGATATTCTTGAATAACTTTTTTTGTGAAGGTCGGAGAGACTTGCAAGTAGGCTCTACCCCCACTAAATGGGGTAGCGCGCATCGATCGGTACCATCCTTGAGCTTCTCCGACTTTCGGAAGGGTTAGGGTTAGGGTTAGGGATGAAAGCACATAGGAGAAAGAGATATTCTTGAATAACTTTTTTTGTGAAGGTCGGAGAGACTTGGAAAGTGGTTGCATCTGGACTAATTTGGGTCCTGCGGATCGATTGGTACTATCTCCGAGCTTGTACGACCTTCGGAAGAGGTCGACCGACGAAATTCCCCCAAATCTGAGGAGATATTCTTGAATAACTTTTTTTGTGAAGGTCGGAGAGACTTGCAAGTAGGCTCTACCCCCACTAAATGGGGTAGCGCGCATCGATCGGTACCATCCTTGAGCTTCTCCGACTTTCGGAAGGGTTAGGGTTAGGGTTAGGGATGAAAGCACATAGGAGAAAGAGATATTCTTGAATAACTTTTTTTGTGAAGGTCGGAGAGACTTGCAAGTAGGCTCTACCCCCACTAAATGGGGTAGCGCGCATCGATCGGTACCATCCTTGAGCTTCTCCGACTTTCGGAAGGGTTAGGGTTAGGGTTAGGGATGAAAGCACATAGGAGAAAGAGATATTCTTGAATAACTTTTTTTGTGAAGGTCGGAGAGACTTGGAAAGTGGTTGCATCTGGACTAATTTGGGTCCTGCGGATCGATTGGTACCATCCCCGAGCTTGTACGACCTTCGGAAGAGGTCGACCGACGAAATTCCCCCAAATCTGAGGAGATATTCTTGAATAACTTTTTTTGTGAAGGTCGGAGAGACTTGCAAGTAGGCTCTACCCCCACTAAATGGGGTTGCGCGCATCGATCAGTACCATCCTTGAGCTTCTCCGACTTTCGGAAGGGTTAGGGTTAGGGTTAGGGATGAAAGCACATAGGAGAAAGAGATATTCTTGAATAACTTTTTTTGTGAAGGTCGGAGAGACTTGCAAGTAGACTCTACCCCCACTAAATGGGGTAGCGCGCATCGATCGGTACCATCCTTGAGCTTTTCCGACTTTCGGAAGGGTTAGGGTTAGGGTTAGGGATGAAAGCACATAGGAGAAAGAGATATTCTTGAATAACTTTTTTTGTGAAGGTCGGAGAGACTTGGAAAGTGGTTGCATCTGGACTAATTTGGGTCCTGCGGATCGATTGGTACCATCCCCGAGCTTGTACGACCTTCGAAAGAGGTCGACCGACGAAATTCCCCCAAATCTGAGGAGATATTCTTGAATAACTTTTTTTGTGAAGGTCGGAGAGACTTGCAAGTAGGCTCTACCCCCACTAAATGGGGTTGCGCGCATCGATCGGTACCATCCTTGAGCTTCTCCGACTTTCGGAAGGGTTAGGGTTAGGGTTAGGGATGAAAGCACATAGGAGAAAGAGATATTCTTGAATAACTTTTTTTGTGAAGGTCGGAGAGACTTGGAAAGTGGTTGCATCTGGATTAATTTGGGTCCTGCGGATCGATTGGTACCATCCCCGAGCTTGTACGACCTTCGGAAGAGGTCGACCGACGAAATTCCCCCAAATCTGAGGAGATATTCTTGAATAACTTTTTTTGTGAAGGTCGGAGAGACTTGCAAGTAGGCTCTACCCCCACTAAATGGGGTAGCGCGCATCGATCGGTACCATCCTTGAGCTTCTCCGACTTTCGGAAGGGTTAGGGTTAGGGTTAGGGATGAAAGCACATAGGAGAAAGAGATATTCTTGAATAACTTTTTTTTTGAAGGTCGGAGAGACTTGCAAGTAGGCTCTACCCCCACTAAATGGGGTACCGCGCATCGATCGGTACCATCTTTGAGCTTCTCCGACTTTCGGAAGGGTTAGGGTTAGGGTTAGGGATGAAAGCACATAGGAGAAAGAGATATTCTTGAATAACTTTTTTTGTGAAGGTCGGAGAGACTTGCAAGTAGGCTCTACCCCCACTAAATGGGGTAGCGCGCATCGATCGGTACCATCCTTGAGCTTCTCCGACTTTCGGAAGGGTTAGGGTTAGGGTTAGGGATGAAAGCACATAGGAGAAAGAGATATTCTTGAATAACGTTTTTTGTGAAGGTCGGAGAGACTTGCAAGTAGGCTATACCCCCACTAAATGGGGTAGCGCGCATCGATCGGTACCATCCTTGAGCTTCTCCGACTTTCGGAAGGGTTAGGGTTAGGGTTAGGGATGAAAGCACATAGGAGAAAGAGATATTCTTGAATAACTTTTTTTGTGAAGGTCGGAGAGACTTGCAAGTAGGCTCTACCCCCACTAAATGGGGTAGCGCGCATCGATCGGTACCATCCTTGAGCTTCTCCGACTTTCGGAAGGGTTAGGGTTAGGGTTAGGGATGAAAGCACATAGGAGAAAGAGATATTCTTGAATAACTTTTTTTGTGAAGGTCGGAGAGACTTGGAAAGTGGTTGCATCTTGACTAATTTGGGTCCTGCGGATCGA
Source organism: Limanda limanda (assembly GCF_963576545.1). Classification (NCBI taxonomy): domain Eukaryota; kingdom Metazoa; phylum Chordata; class Actinopteri; order Pleuronectiformes; family Pleuronectidae; genus Limanda; species Limanda limanda. The sequence goes on along the minus strand of NW_026870574.1, from coordinate 423,066 downwards.
TTGGTACTATCCCCGAGCTTGTACGACCTTCGGAAGAGGTCGACCGACGAAATTCCCCCAAATCTGAGAAGATATTCTTGAATAACTTTTTTTGTGAAGGTCGGAGAGACTTGCAAGTAGGCTCTACCCCCACTAAATGGGGTAGCGCGCATCGATCGGTACCATCCTTGAGCTTCTCCGACTTTCGGAAGGGTTAGGGTTAGGGTTAGGGATGAAAGCACATAGGAGAAAGAGATATTCTTGAATAACGTTTTTTGTGAAGGTCGGAGAGACTTGCAAGTAGGCTCTACCCCCACTAAATGGGGTAGCGCGCATCGATCGGTACCATTCTTGAGCTTCTCCGACTTTCGGAAGGGTTAGGGTTAGGGTTAGGGATGAAAGCACATAGGAGAAAGAGATATTCTTGAATAACTTTTTTTGTGAAGGTCGGAGAGACTTGGAAAGTGGTTGCATCTGGACTAATTTGGGTCCTGCGGATCGATTGGTACCATCCCCGAGCTTGTACGACCTTCGGAAGAGGTCGACCGACGAAATTCCCCCAAATCTGAGGAGATATTCTTGAATAACTTTTTTTGTGAAGGTCGGAGAGACTTGCAAGTAGGCTCTACCCCCACTAAATGGGGTTGCGCGCATCGATCGGTACCATCCTTGAGCTTCTCCGACTTTCGGAAGGGTTAGGGTTAGGGTTAGGGATGAAAGCACATAGGAGAAAGAGATATTCTTGAATAACTTTTTTTGTGAAGGTCGGAGAGACTTGCAAGTAGGCTCTACCCCCACTAAATGGGGTAGCGCGCATCGATCGGTACCATCCTTGAGCTTCTCCGACTTTCGGAAGGGTTAGGGTTAGGGTTAGGGATGAAAGCACATAGGAGAAAGAGATATTCTTGAATAACTTTTTTTGTGAAGGTCGGAGAGACTTGGAAAGTGGTTGCATCTGGACTAATTTGGGTCCTGCGGATCGATTGGTACCATCCCCGAGCTTGTACGACCTTCGAAAGAGGTCGACCGACGAAATTCCCCCAAATCTGAGGAGATATTCTTGAATAACTTTTTTTGTGAAGGTCGGAGAGACTTGCAAGTAGGCTCTACCCCCACTAAATGGGGTTGCGCGCATCGATCGGTACCATCCTTGTGCTTCTCCGACTTTCGGAAGGGTTAGGGTTAGGGATGAAAGCACATAGGAGAAAGAGATATTCTTGAATAACTTTTTTTGTGAAGGTCGGAGAGACTTGGAAAGTGGTTGCATCTGGACTAATTTGGGTCCTGCGGATCGATTGGTACCATCCCCGAGCTTGTACGACCTTCGGAAGAGGTCGACCGACGAAATTCCCCCAAATCTGAGGAGATATTCTTGAATAACTTTTTTTGTGAAGGTCGGAGAGACTTGCAAGTAGGCTCTACCCCCACTAAATGGGGTTGCGCGCATCGATCGGTACCATCCTTGAGCTTCTCCGACTTTCGGAAGGGTTAGGGTTAGGGTTAGGGATGAAAGCACATAGGAGAAAGAGATATTCTTGAATAACTTTTTTTGTGAAGGTCGGAGAGACTTGCAAGTAGGCTCTACCCCCACTAAATGGGGTAGCGCGCATCGATCGGTACTATCCTTGAGCTTCTCCGACTTTCGGAAGGGTTAGGGTTAGGGTTAGGGATGAAAGCACATAGGAGAAAGAGATATTCTTGAATAACTTTTTTTGTGAAGGTCGGAGAGACTTGGAAAGTGGTTGCATCTGGACTAATTTGGGTCCTGCAGATCGATTGGTACCATCCCCGAGCTTGTACGACCTTCGAAAGAGGTCGACCGACGAAATTCCCCCAAATCTGAGGAGATATTCTTGAATAACTTTTTTTGTGAAGGTCGGAGAGACTTGCAAGTAGGCTCTACCCCCACTAAATGGGGTTGCGCGCATCGATCGGTACCATCCTTGAGCTTCTCCGACTTTCGGAAGGGTTAGGGTTAGGGTTAGGGATGAAAGCACATAGGAGAAAGAGATATTCTTGAATAACTTTTTTTGTGAAGGTCGGAGAGACTTGGAAAGTGGTTGCATCTTGACTAATTTGGGTCCTGCAGATCGATTGGTACCATCCCCGAGCTTGTACGACCTTCGGAAGAGGTCGACCGACGAAATTCCCCCAAATCTGAGGAGATATTCTTGAATAACTTTTTTTGTGAAGGTCGGAGAGACTTGCAAGTAGGCTCTACCCCCACTAAATGGGGTAGCGCGCATCGATCGGTACCATCCTTGAGCTTCTCCGACTTTCGGAAGGGTTAGGGTTAGGGTTAGGGATGAAAGCACATAGGAGAAAGAGATATTCTTGAATAACGTTTTTTGTGAAGGTCGGAGAGACTTGCAAGTAGGCTCTACCCCCACTAAATGGGGTAGCGCGCATCGATCGGTACCATCCTTGAGCTTCTCCGACTTTCGGAAGGGTTAGGGTTAGGGTTAGGGATGAAAGCACATAGGAGAAAGAGATATTCTTGAATAACTTTTTTTGTGAAGGTCGGAGAGACTTGGAAAGTGGTTGCATCTGGACTAATTTGGGTCCTGCGGATCGATTGGTACCATCCCCGAGCTTGTACGACCTTCGGAAGAGGTCGACCGACGAAATTCCCCCAAATCTGAGGAGATATTCTTGAATAACTTTTTTTGTGAAGGTCGGAGAGACTTGCAAGTAGGCTCTACCCCCACTAAATGGGGTAGCGCGCATCGATCGGTACCATCCTTGAGCTTCTCCGACTTTCGGAAGGGTTAGGGTTAGGGATGAAAGCACATAGGAGAAAGAGATATTCTTGAATAACTTTTTTTGTGAAGGTCGGAGAGACTTGCAAGTAGGCTCTACCCCCACTAAATGGGGTAGCGCGCATCGATCGGTACCATCCTTGAGCTTCTCCGACTTTCGGAAGGGTTAGGGTTAGGGTTAGGGATGAAAGCACATAGGAGAAAGAGATATTCTTGAATAACTTTTTTTGTGAAGGTCGAAGAGACTTGGAAAGTGGTTGCATCTGGACTAATTTGGGTCCTGCTGATCGATTGGTACCATCCCCGAGCTTGTACGACCTTCGGAAGAGGTCGACCGACGAAATTCCCCCAAATCTGAGGAGATATTCTTGAATAACTTTTTTTGTGAAGGTCGGAGAGACTTGCAAGTAGGCTCTACCCCCACTAAATGGGGTAGCGCGCATCGATCGGTACCATCCTTGAGCTTCTCCGACTTTCGGAAGGGTTAGGGTTAGGGATGAAAGCACATAGGAGAAAGAGATATTCTTGAATAACTTTTTTTGTGAAGGTCGGAGAGACTTGCAAGTAGGCTCTACCCCCACTAAATGGGGTAGCGCGCATCGATCGGTACCATCTTTGAGCTTCTCCGACTTTCGGAAGGGTTAGGGTTAGGGTTAGGGATGAAAGCACATAGGAGAAAGAGATATTCTTGAATAACTTTTTTTGTGAAGGTCGAAGAGACTTGGAAAGTGGTTGCATCTGGACTAATTTGGGTCCTGCTGATCGATTGGTACCATCCCCGAGCTTGTACGACCTTCGGAAGAGGTCGACCGACGAAATTCCCCCAAATCTGAGGAGATATTCTTGAATAACTTTTTTTGTGAAGGTCGGAGAGACTTGCAAGTAGGCTCTACCCCCACTAAATGGGGTTGCGCGCATCGATCGGTACCATCCTTGAGCTTCTCCGACTTTCGGAAGGGTTAGGGTTAGGGTTAGGGATGAAAGCACATAGGAGAAAGAGATATTCTTGAATAACTTTTTTTGTGAAGGTCGGAGAGACTTGTAAGTAGGCTCTACCCCCACTAAATGGGGTAGCGCGCATCGATCGGTACCATCCTTGAGCTTCTCCGACTTTCGGAAGGGTTAGGGTTAGGGTTAGGGATGAAAGCACATAGGAGAAAGAGATATTCTTGAATAACTTTTTTTGTGAAGGTCGGAGAGACTTGGAAAGTGGTTGCATCTGGACTAATTTGGGTCCTGCGGATCGATTGGTACCATCCCCGAGCTTGTACGACCTTCGAAAGAGGTCGACCGACGAAATTCCCCCAAATCTGAGGAGATATTCTTGAATAACTTTTTTTGTGAAGGTCGGAGAGACTTGCAAGTAGGCTCTACCCCCACTAAATGGGGTTGCGCGCATCGATCGGTACCATCCTTGAGCTTCTCCGACTTTCGGAAGGGTTAGGGTTAGGGTTAGGGATGAAAGCACATAGGAGAAAGAGATATTCTTGAATAACTTTTTTTGTGAAGGTCGGAGAGACTTGGAAAGTGGTTGCATCTTGACTAATTTGGGTCCTGCAGATCGATTGGTACCATCCCCGAGCTTGTACGACCTTCGGAAGAGGTCGACCGACGAAATTCCCCCAAATCTGAGGAGATATTCTTGAATAACTTTTTTTGTGAAGGTCGGAGAGACTTGCAAGTAGGCTCTACCCCCACTAAATGGGGTAGCGCGCATCGATCGGTACCATCCTTGAGCTTCTCCGACTTTCGGAAGGGTTAGGGTTAGGGTTAGGGATGAAAGCACATAGGAGAAAGAGATATTCTTGAATAACGTTTTTTGTGAAGGTCGGAGAGACTTGCAAGTAGGCTCTACCCCCACTAAATGGGGTAGCGCGCATCGATCGGTACCATCCTTGAGCTTCTCCGACTTTCGGAAGGGTTAGGGTTAGGGTTAGGGATGAAAGCACATAGGAGAAAGAGATATTCTTGAATAACTTTTTTTGTGAAGGTCGGAGAGACTTGGAAAGTGGTTGCATCTGGACTAATTTGGGTCCTGCGGATCGATTGGTACCATCCCCGAGCTTGTACGACCTTCGGAAGAGGTCGACCGACGAAATTCCCCCAAATCTGAGGAGATATTCTTGAATAACTTTTTTTGTGAAGGTCGGAGAGACTTGCAAGTAGGCTCTACCCCCACTAAATGGGGTAGCGCGCATCGATCGGTACCATCCTTGAGCTTCTCCGACTTTCGGAAGGGTTAGGGTTAGGGATGAAAGCACATAGGAGAAAGAGATATTCTTGAATAACTTTTTTTGTGAAGGTCGGAGAGACTTGCAAGTAGGCTCTACCCCCACTAAATGGGGTAGCGCGCATCGATCGGTACCATCCTTGAGCTTCTCCGACTTTCGGAAGGGTTAGGGTTAGGGTTAGGGATGAAAGCACATAGGAGAAAGAGATATTCTTGAATAACTTTTTTTGTGAAGGTCGAAGAGACTTGGAAAGTGGTTGCATCTGGACTAATTTGGGTCCTGCTGATCGATTGGTACCATCCCCGAGCTTGTACGACCTTCGGAAGAGGTCGACCGACGAAATTCCCCCAAATCTGAGGAGATATTCTTGAATAACTTTTTTTGTGAAGGTCGGAGAGACTTGCAAGTAGGCTCTACCCCCACTAAATGGGGTTGCGCGCATCGATCGGTACCATCCTTGAGCTTCTCCGACTTTCGGAAGGGTTAGGGTTAGGGTTAGGGATGAAAGCACATAGGAGAAAGAGATATTCTTGAATAACTTTTTTTGTGAAGGTCGGAGAGACTTGCAAGTAGGCTCTACCCCCACTAAATGGGGTAGCGCGCATCGATCGGTACTATCCTTGAGCTTCTCCGACTTTCGGAAGGGTTAGGGTTAGGGTTAGGGATGAAAGCACATAGGAGAAAGAGATATTCTTGAATAACTTTTTTTGTGAAGGTCGGAGAGACTTGGAAAGTGGTTGCATCTGGACTAATTTGGGTCCTGCGGATCGATTGGTACCATCCCCGAGCTTGTACGACCTTCGAAAGAGGTCGACCGACGAAATTCCCCCAAATCTGAGGAGATATTCTTGAATAACTTTTTTTGTGAAGGTCGGAGAGACTTGCAAGTAGGCTCTACCCCCACTAAATGGGGTTGCGCGCATCGATCGGTACCATCCTTGAGCTTCTCCGACTTTCGGAAGGGTTAGGGTTAGGGTTAGGGATGAAAGCACATAGGAGAAAGAGATATTCTTGAATAACTTTTTTTGTGAAGGTCGGAGAGACTTGGAAAGTGGTTGCATCTTGACTAATTTGGGTCCTGCAGATCGATTGGTACCATCCCCGAGCTTGTACGACCTTCGGAAGAGGTCGACCGACGAAATTCCCCCAAATCTGAGGAGATATTCTTGAATAACTTTTTTTGTGAAGGTCGGAGAGACTTGCAAGTAGGCTCTACCCCCACTAAATGGGGTAGCGCGCATCGATCGGTACCATCCTTGAGCTTCTCCGACTTTCGGAAGGGTTAGGGTTAGGGTTAGGGATGAAAGCACATAGGAGAAAGAGATATTCTTGAATAACGTTTTTTGTGAAGGTCGGAGAGACTTGCAAGTAGGCTCTACCCCCACTAAATGGGGTAGCGCGCATCGATCGGTACCATCCTTGAGCTTCTCCGACTTTCGGAAGGGTTAGGGTTAGGGTTAGGGATGAAAGCACATAGGAGAAAGAGATATTCTTGAATAACTTTTTTTGTGAAGGTCGGAGAGACTTGGAAAGTGGTTGCATCTGGACTAATTTGGGTCCTGCGGATCGATTGGTACCATCCCCGAGCTTGTACGACCTTCGGAAGAGGTCGACCGACGAAATTCCCCCAAATCTGAGGAGATATTCTTGAATAACTTTTTTTGTGAAGGTCGGAGAGACTTGCAAGTAGGCTCTACCCCCACTAAATGGGGTAGCGCGCATCGATCGGTACCATCCTTGAGCTTCTCCGACTTTCGGAAGGGTTAGGGTTAGGGATGAAAGCACATAGGAGAAAGAGATATTCTTGAATAACTTTTTTTGTGAAGGTCGGAGAGACTTGCAAGTAGGCTCTACCCCCACTAAATGGGGTAGCGCGCATCGATCGGTACCATCCTTGAGCTTCTCCGACTTTCGGAAGGGTTAGGGTTAGGGTTAGGGATGAAAGCACATAGGAGAAAGAGATATTCTTGAATAACTTTTTTTGTGAAGGTCGAAGAGACTTGGAAAGTGGTTGCATCTGGACTAATTTGGGTCCTGCTGATCGATTGGTACCATCCCCGAGCTTGTACGACCTTCGGAAGAGGTCGACCGACGAAATTCCCCCAAATCTGAGGAGATATTCTTGAATAACTTTTTTTGTGAAGGTCGGAGAGACTTGCAAGTAGGCTCTACCCCCACTAAATGGGGTAGCGCGCATCGATCGGTACCATCCTTGAGCTTCTCCGACTTTCGGAAGGGTTAGGGTTAGGGATGAAAGCACATAGGAGAAAGAGATATTCTTGAATAACTTTTTTTGTGAAGGTCGGAGAGACTTGCAAGTAGGCTCTACCCCCACTAAATGGGGTAGCGCGCATCGATCGGTACCATCTTTGAGCTTCTCCGACTTTCGGAAGGGTTAGGGTTAGGGTTAGGGATGAAAGCACATAGGAGAAAGAGATATTCTTGAATAACTTTTTTTGTGAAGGTCGAAGAGACTTGGAAAGTGGTTGCATCTGGACTAATTTGGGTCCTGCTGATCGATTGGTACCATCCCCGAGCTTGTACGACCTTCGGAAGAGGTCGACCGACGAAATTCCCCCAAATCTGAGGAGATATTCTTGAATAACTTTTTTTGTGAAGGTCGGAGAGACTTGCAAGTAGGCTCTACCCCCACTAAATGGGGTTGCGCGCATCGATCGGTACCATCCTTGAGCTTCTCCGACTTTCGGAAGGGTTAGGGTTAGGGTTAGGGATGAAAGCACATAGGAGAAAGAGATATTCTTGAATAACTTTTTTTGTGAAGGTCGGAGAGACTTGCAAGTAGGCTCTACCCCCACTAAATGGGGTAGCGCGCATCGATCGGTACCATCCTTGAGCTTCTCCGACTTTCGGAAGGGTTAGGGTTAGGGTTAGGGATGAAAGCACATAGGAGAAAGAGATATTCTTGAATAACTTTTTTTGTGAAGGTCGGAGAGACTTGGAAAGTGGTTGCATCTGGACTAATTTGGGTCCTGCGGATCGATTGGTACCATCCCCGAGCTTGTACGACCTTCGAAAGAGGTCGACCGACGAAATTCCCCCAAATCTGAGGAGATATTCTTGAATAACTTTTTTTGTGAAGGTCGGAGAGACTTGCAAGTAGGCTCTACCCCCACTAAATGGGGTTGCGCGCATCGATCGGTACCATCCTTGAGCTTCTCCGACTTTCGGAAGGGTTAGGGTTAGGGTTAGGGATGAAAGCACATAGGAGAAAGAGATATTCTTGAATAACTTTTTTTGTGAAGGTCGGAGAGACTTGGAAAGTGGTTGCATCTTGACTAATTTGGGTCCTGCAGATCGATTGGTACCATCCCCGAGCTTGTACGACCTTCGGAAGAGGTCGACCGACGAAATTCCCCCAAATCTGAGGAGATATTCTTGAATAACTTTTTTTGTGAAGGTCGGAGAGACTTGCAAGTAGGCTCTACCCCCACTAAATGGGGTAGCGCGCATCGATCGGTACCATCCTTGAGCTTCTCCGACTTTCGGAAGGGTTAGGGTTAGGGTTAGGGATGAAAGCACATAGGAGAAAGAGATATTCTTGAATAACGTTTTTTGTGAAGGTCGGAGAGACTTGCAAGTAGGCTCTACCCCCACTAAATGGGGTAGCGCGCATCGATCGGTACCATCCTTGAGCTTCTCCGACTTTCGGAAGGGTTAGGGTTAGGGTTAGGGATGAAAGCACATAGGAGAAAGAGATATTCTTGAATAACTTTTTTTGTGAAGGTCGGAGAGACTTGGAAAGTGGTTGCATCTGGACTAATTTGGGTCCTGCGGATCGATTGGTACCATCCCCGAGCTTGTACGACCTTCGGAAGAGGTCGACCGACGAAATTCCCCCAAATCTGAGGAGATATTCTTGAATAACTTTTTTTGTGAAGGTCGGAGAGACTTGCAAGTAGGCTCTACCCCCACTAAATGGGGTAGCGCGCATCGATCGGTACCATCCTTGAGCTTCTCCGACTTTCGGAAGGGTTAGGGTTAGGGATGAAAGCACATAGGAGAAAGAGATATTCTTGAATAACTTTTTTTGTGAAGGTCGGAGAGACTTGCAAGTAGGCTCTACCCCCACTAAATGGGGTAGCGCGCATCGATCGGTACCATCCTTGAGCTTCTCCGACTTTCGGAAGGGTTAGGGTTAGGGTTAGGGATGAAAGCACATAGGAGAAAGAGATATTCTTGAATAACTTTTTTTGTGAAGGTCGAAGAGACTTGGAAAGTGGTTGCATCTGGACTAATTTGGGTCCTGCTGATCGATTGGTACCATCCCCGAGCTTGTACGACCTTCGGAAGAGGTCGACCGACGAAATTCCCCCAAATCTGAGGAGATATTCTTGAATAACTTTTTTTGTGAAGGTCGGAGAGACTTGCAAGTAGGCTCTACCCCCACTAAATGGGGTTGCGCGCATCGATCGGTACCATCCTTGAGCTTCTCCGACTTTCGGAAGGGTTAGGGTTAGGGTTAGGGATGAAAGCACATAGGAGAAAGAGATATTCTTGAATAACTTTTTTTGTGAAGGTCGGAGAGACTTGCAAGTAGGCTCTACCCCCACTAAATGGGGTAGCGCGCATCGATCGGTACTATCCTTGAGCTTCTCCGACTTTCGGAAGGGTTAGGGTTAGGGTTAGGGATGAAAGCACATAGGAGAAAGAGATATTCTTGAATAACTTTTTTTGTGAAGGTCGGAGAGACTTGGAAAGTGGTTGCATCTGGACTAATTTGGGTCCTGCGGATCGATTGGTACCATCCCCGAGCTTGTACGACCTTCGAAAGAGGTCGACCGACGAAATTCCCCCAAATCTGAGGAGATATTCTTGAATAACTTTTTTTGTGAAGGTCGGAGAGACTTGCAAGTAGGCTCTACCCCCACTAAATGGGGTTGCGCGCATCGATCGGTACCATCCTTGAGCTTCTCCGACTTTCGGAAGGGTTAGGGTTAGGGTTAGGGATGAAAGCACATAGGAGAAAGAGATATTCTTGAATAACTTTTTTTGTGAAGGTCGGAGAGACTTGGAAAGTGGTTGCATCTTGACTAATTTGGGTCCTGCAGATCGATTGGTACCATCCCCGAGCTTGTACGACCTTCGGAAGAGGTCGACCGACGAAATTCCCCCAAATCTGAGGAGATATTCTTGAATAACTTTTTTTGTGAAGGTCGGAGAGACTTGCAAGTAGGCTCTACCCCCACTAAATGGGGTAGCGCGCATCGATCGGTACCATCCTTGAGCTTCTCCGACTTTCGGAAGGGTTAGGGTTAGGGTTAGGGATGAAAGCACATAGGAGAAAGAGATATTCTTGAATAACGTTTTTTGTGAAGGTCGGAGAGACTTGCAAGTAGGCTCTACCCCCACTAAATGGGGTAGCGCGCATCGATCGGTACCATCCTTGAGCTTCTCCGACTTTCGGAAGGGTTAGGGTTAGGGTTAGGGATGAAAGCACATAGGAGAAAGAGATATTCTTGAATAACTTTTTTTGTGAAGGTCGGAGAGACTTGGAAAGTGGTTGCATCTGGACTAATTTGGGTCCTGCGGATCGATTGGTACCATCCCCGAGCTTGTACGACCTTCGGAAGAGGTCGACCGACGAAATTCCCCCAAATCTGAGGAGATATTCTTGAATAACTTTTTTTGTGAAGGTCGGAGAGACTTGCAAGTAGGCTCTACCCCCACTAAATGGGGTAGCGCGCATCGATCGGTACCATCCTTGAGCTTCTCCGACTTTCGGAAGGGTTAGGGTTAGGGATGAAAGCACATAGGAGAAAGAGATATTCTTGAATAACTTTTTTTGTGAAGGTCGGAGAGACTTGCAAGTAGGCTCTACCCCCACTAAATGGGGTAGCGCGCATCGATCGGTACCATCCTTGAGCTTCTCCGACTTTCGGAAGGGTTAGGGTTAGGGTTAGGGATGAAAGCACATAGGAGAAAGAGATATTCTTGAATCACTTTTTTTGTGAAGGTCGAAGAGACTTGGAAAGTGGTTGCATCTGGACTAATTTGGGTCCTGCTGATCGATTGGTACCATCCCCGAGCTTGTACGACCTTCGGAAGAGGTCGACCGACGAAATTCCCCCAAATCTGAGGAGATATTCTTGAATAACTTTTTTTGTGAAGGTCGGAGAGACTTGCAAGTAGGCTCTACCCCCACTAAATGGGGTAGCGCGCATCGATCGGTACCATCCTTGAGCTTCTCCGACTTTCGGAAGGGTTAGGGTTAGGGATGAAAGCACATAGGAGAAAGAGATATTCTTGAATAACTTTTTTTGTGAAGGTCGGAGAGACTTGCAAGTAGGCTCTACCCCCACTAAATGGGGTAGCGCGCATCGATCGGTACCATCTTTGAGCTTCTCCGACTTTCGGAAGGGTTAGGGTTAGGGTTAGGGATGAAAGCACATAGGAGAAAGAGATATTCTTGAATAACTTTTTTTGTGAAGGTCGAAGAGACTTGGAAAGTGGTTGCATCTGGACTAATTTGGGTCCTGCTGATCGATTGGTACCATCCCCGAGCTTGTACGACCTTCGGAAGAGGTCGACCGACGAAATTCCCCCAAATCTGAGGAGATATTCTTGAATAACTTTTTTTGTGAAGGTCGGAGAGACTTGCAAGTAGGCTCTACCCCCACTAAATGGGGTTGCGCGCATCGATCGGTACCATCCTTGAGCTTCTCCGACTTTCGGAAGGGTTAGGGTTAGGGTTAGGGATGAAAGCACATAGGAGAAAGAGATATTCTTGAATAACTTTTTTTGTGAAGGTCGGAGAGACTTGCAAGTAGGCTCTACCCCCACTAAATGGGGTAGCGCGCATCGATCGGTACCATCCTTGAGCTTCTCCGACTTTCGGAAGGGTTAGGGTTAGGGTTAGGGATGAAAGCACATAGGAGAAAGAGATATTCTTGAATAACTTTTTTTGTGAAGGTCGGAGAGACTTGGAAAGTGGTTGCATCTGGACTAATTTGGGTCCTGCGGATCGATTGGTAACATCCCCGAGCTTGTACGACCTTCGAAAGAGGTCGACCGACGAAATTCCCCCAAATCTGAGGAGATATTCTTGAATAACTTTTTTTGTGAAGGTCGGAGAGACTTGCAAGTAGGCTCTACCCCCACTAAATGGGGTTGCGCGCATCGATCGGTACCATCCTTGAGCTTCTCCGACTTTCGGAAGGGTTAGGGTTAGGGTTAGGGATGAAAGCACATAGGAGAAAGAGATATTCTTGAATAACTTTTTTTGTGAAGGTCGGAGAGACTTGGAAAGTGGTTGCATCTTGACTAATTTGGGTCCTGCAGATCGATTGGTACCATCCCCGAGCTTGTACGACCTTCGGAAGAGGTCGACCGACGAAATTCCCCCAAATCTGAGGAGATATTCTTGAATAACTTTTTTTGTGAAGGTCGGAGAGACTTGCAAGTAGGCTCTACCCCCACTAAATGGGGTAGCGCGCATCGATCGGTACCATCCTTGAGCTTCTCCGACTTTCGGAAGGGTTAGGGTTAGGGATGAAAGCACATAGGAGAAAGAGATATTCTTGAATAACGTTTTTTGTGAAGGTCGGAGAGACTTGCAAGTAGGCTCTACCCCCACTAAATGGGGTAGCGCGCATCGATCGGTACCATCCTTGAGCTTCTCCGACTTTCGGAAGGGTTAGGGTTAGGGTTAGGGATGAAAGCACATAGGAGAAAGAGATATTCTTGAATAACTTTTTTTGTGAAGGTCGGAGAGACTTGGAAAGTGGTTGCATCTGGACTAATTTGGGTCCTGCGGATCGATTGGTACCATCCCCGAGCTTGTACGACCTTCGGAAGAGGTCGACCGACGAAATTCCCCCAAATCTGAGGAGATATTCTTGAATAACTTTTTTTGTGAAGGTCGGAGAGACTTGCAAGTAGGCTCTACCCCCACTAAATGGGGTAGCGCGCATCGATCGGTACCATCCTTGAGCTTCTCCGACTTTCGGAAGGGTTAGGGTTAGGGATGAAAGCACATAGGAGAAAGAGATATTCTTGAATAACTTTTTTTGTGAAGGTCGGAGAGACTTGCAAGTAGGCTCTACCCCCACTAAATGGGGTACCGCGCATCGATCGGTACCATCCTTGAGCTTCTCCGACTTTCGGAAGGGTTAGGGTTAGGGTTAGGGATGAAAGCACATAGGAGAAAGAGATATTCTTGAATAACTTTTTTTGTGAAGGTCGAAGAGACTTGGAAAGTGGTTGCATCTGGACTAATTTGGGTCCTGCTGATCGATTGGTACCATCCCCGAGCTTGTACGACCTTCGGAAGAGGTCGACCGACGAAATTCCCCCAAATCTGAGGAGATATTCTTGAATAACTTTTTTTGTGAAGGTCGGAGAGACTTGCAAGTAGGCTCTACCCCCACTAAATGGGGTAGCGCGCATCGATCGGTACCATCCTTGAGCTTCTCCGACTTTCGGAAGGGTTAGGGTTAGGGATGAAAGCACATAGGAGAAAGAGATATTCTTGAATAACTTTTTTTGTGAAGGTCGGAGAGACTTGCAAGTAGGCTCTACCCCCACTAAATGGGGTAGCGCGCATCGATCGGTACCATCCTTGAGCTTCTCCGACTTTCGGAAGGGTTAGGGTTAGGGTTAGGGATGAAAGCACATAGGAGAAAGAGATATTCTTGAATAACTTTTTTTGTGAAGGTCGAAGAGACTTGGAAAGTGGTTGCATCTGGACTAATTTGGGTCCTGCTGATCGATTGGTACCATCCCCGAGCTTGTACGACCTTCGGAAGAGGTCGACCGACGAAATTCCCCCAAATCTGAGGAGATATTCTTGAATAACTTTTTTTGTGAAGGTCGGAGAGACTTGCAAGTAGGCTCTACCCCCACTAAATGGGGTTGCGCGCATCGATCGGTACCATCCTTGAGCTTCTCCGACTTTCGGAAGGGTTAGGGTTAGGGTTAGGGATGAAAGCACATAGGAGAAAGAGATATTCTTGAATAACTTTTTTTGTGAAGGTCGGAGAGACTTGGAAAGTGGTTGCATCTGGACTAATTTGGGTCCTGCGGATCGATTGGTACCATCCCCGAGCTTGTACGACCTTCGGAAGAGGTCGACCGACGAAATTCCCCCAAATCTGAGGAGATATTCTTGAATAACTTTTTTTGTGAAGGTCGGAGAGACTTGCAAGTAGGCTCTACCCCCACTAATTGGGGTAGCGCGCATCGATCGGTACCATCCTTGAGCTTCTCCGACTTTCGGAAGGGTTAGGGTTAGGGTTAGGGATGAAAGCACATAGGAGAAAGAGATATTCTTGAATAACTTTTTTTGTGAAGGTCGGAGAGACTTGCAAGTAGGCTCTACCCCCACTAAATGGGGTAGCGCGCATCGATCGGTACCATCGTTGAGCTTCTCCGACTTTCGGAAGGGTTAGGGTTAGGGTTAGGGATGAAAGCACATAGGAGAAAGAGATATTCTTGAATAACTTTTTTTGTGAAGGTCGGAGAGACTTGCAAGTAGGCTCTACCCCCACTAAATGGGGTAGCGCACATCGATCGGTACCATCCTTGAGCTTCTCCGACTTTCGGAAGGGTTAGGGTTAGGGTTAGGGATGAAAGCACATAGGAGAAAGAGATATTCTTGAATAACTTTTTTTGTGAAGGTCGGAGAGACTTGGAAAGTGGTTGCATCTGGACTAATTTGGGTCCTGCGGATCGATTGGTACCATCCCCGAGCTTGTACGACCTTCGGAAGAGGTCGACCGACGAAATTCCCCCAAATCTGAGGAGATATTCTTGAATAACTTTTTTTGTGAAGGTCGGAGAGACTTGCAAGTAGGCTCTACCCCCACTAAATGGGGTAGCGCGCATCGATCGGTACCATCCTTGAGCTTCTCCGACTTTCGGAAGGGTTAGGGTTAGGGTTAGGGATGAAAGCACATAGGAGAAAGAGATATTCTTGAATAACTTTTTTTGTGAAGGTCGGAGAGACTTGCAAGTAGGCTCTACCCCCACTAAATGGGGTAGCGCGCATCGATCGGTACCATCCTTGAGCTTCTCCGACTTTCGGAAGGGTTAGGGTTAGGGTTAGGGATGAAAGCACATAGGAGAAAGAGATATTCTTGAATAACTTTTTTTGTGAAGGTCGGAGAGACTTGCAAGTAGGCTCTACCCCCACTAAATGGGGTAGCGCGCATCGATCGGTACCATCCTTGAGCTTCTCCGACTTTTGGAAGGGTTAGGGTTAGGGTTAGGGATGAAAGCACATAGGAGAAAGAGATATTCTTGAATAACTTTTTTTGTGAAGGTCGGAGAGACTTGGAAAGTGGTTGCATCTGGACTAATTTGGGTCCTGCGGATCGATTGGTACCATCCCCGAGCTTGTACGACCTTCGGAAGAGGTCGACCGACGAAATTCCCCCAAATCTGAGGAGATATTCTTGAATAACTTTTTTTGTGAAGGTCGGAGAGACTTGCTAGTAGGTTCTACCCCCACTAAATGGGGTAGCGCGCATCGATCGGTACCATCCTTGAGCTTCTCCGACTTTCGGAAGGGTTAGGGTTAGGGTTAGGGATGAAAGCACATAGGAGAAAGAGATATTCTTGAATAACTTTTTTTGTGAAGGTCGGAGAGACTTGCAAGTAGGCTCTACCCCCACTAAATGGGGTAGCGCGCATCGATCGGTACCATCCTTGAGCTTCTCCGACTTTCGGAAGGGTTAGGGTTAGGGTTAGGGATGAAAGCACATAGGAGAAAGAGATATTCTTGAATAACTTTTTTTGTGAAGGTCGGAGAGACTTGCAAGTAGGCTCTACCCCCACTAAATGGGGTAGCGCACATCGATCGGTACCATCCTTGAGCTTCTCCGACTTTCGGAAGGGTTAGGGTTAGGGTTAGGGATGAAAGCACATAGGAGAAAGAGATATTCTTGAATAACTTTTTTTGTGAAGGTCGGAGAGACTTGGAAAGTGGTTGCATCTGGACTAATTTGGGTCCTGCGGATCGATTGGTACCATCCCCGAGCTTGTACGACCTTCGGAAGAGGTCGACCGACGAAATTCCCCCAAATCTGAGGAGATATTCTTGAATAACTTTTTTTGTGAAGGTCGGAGAGACTTGCAAGTAGGCTCTACCCCCACTAAATGGGGTAGCGCGCATCGATCGGTACCATCCTTGAGCTTCGCCGACTTTCGGAAGGGTTAGGGTTAGGGTTAGGGATGAAAGCACATAGGAGAAAGAGATATTCTTGAATAACTTTTTTTGTGAAGGTCGGAGAGACTTGCAAGTAGGCTCTACCCCCACTAAATGGGGTAGCGCGCATCGATCGGTACCATCCTTGAGCTTCTCCGACTTTCGGAAGGGTTAGGGTTAGGGTTAGGGATGAAAGCACATAGGAGAAAGAGATATTCTTGAATAACTTTTTTTGTGAAGGTCGGAGAGACTTGGAAAGTGGTTGCATCTGGACTAATTTGGGTCCTGCAGATCGATTGGTACCATCCCCGAGCTTGTACGACCTTCGGAAGAGGTCGACCGACGAAATTCCCCCAAATCTGAGGAGATATTCTTGAATAACTTTTTTTGTGAAGGTCGGAGAGACTTGCAAGTAGGCTCTACCCCCACTAAATGGGGTAGCGCGCATCGATCGGTACCATCCTTGAGCTTCTCCGACTTTCGGAAGGGTTAGGGTTAGGGTTAGGGATGAAAGCACATAGGAGAAAGAGATATTCTTGAATAACGTTTTTTGTGAAGGTCGGAGAGACTTGCAAGTAGGCTCTACCCCCACTAAATGGGGTAGCGCGCATCGATCGGTACCATCCTTGAGCTTCTCCGACTTTCGGAAGGGTTAGGGTTAGGGTTAGGGATGAAAGCACATAGGAGAAAGAGATATTCTTGAATAACTTTTTTTGTGAAGGTCGGAGAGACTTGGAAAGTGGTTGCATCTGGACTAATTTGGGTCCTGCGGATCGATTGGTACCATCCCCGAGCTTGTACGACCTTCGGAAGAGGTCGACCGACGAAATTCCCCCAAATCTGAGGAGATATTCTTGAATAACTTTTTTTGTGAAGGTCGGAGAGACTTGCAAGTAGGCTCTACCCCCACTAAATGGGGTAGCGCGCATCGATCGGTACCATCCTTGAGCTTCTCCGACTTTTGGAAGGGTTAGGGTTAGGGTTAGGGATGAAAGCACATAGGAGAAAGAGATATTCTTGAATAACTTTTTTTGTGAAGGTCGGAGAGACTTGCAAGTAGGCTCTACCCCCACTAAATGGGGTAGCGCGCATCGATCGGTACCATCCTTGAGCTTCTCCGACTTTCGGAAGGGTTAGGGTTAGGGTTAGGGATGAAAGCACATAGGAGAAAGAGATATTCTTGAATAACTTTTTTCGTGAAGGTCGGAGAGACTTGGAAAGTGGTTGCATCTGGACTAATTTGGGTCCTGCGGATCGATTGGTACCATCCCCGAGCTTGTACGACCTTCGGAAGAGGTCGACCGACGAAATTCCCCCAAATCTGAGGAGATATTCTTGAATAACTTTTTTTGTGAAGGTCGGAGAGACTTGCAAGTAGGCTTTACCCCCACTAAATGGGGTTGCGCGCATCGATCAGTACCATCCTTGAGCTTCTCCGACTTTCGGAAGGGTTAGGGTTAGGGTTAGGGATGAAAGCACATAGGAGAAAGAGATATTCTTGAATAACTTTTTTTGTGAAGGTCGGAGAGACTTGCAAGTAGGCTCTACCCCCACTAAATGGGGTAGCGCGCATCGATCGGTACCATCCTTGAGCTTCTCCGACTTTCGGAAGGGTTAGGGTTAGGGTTAGGGATGAAAGCACATAGGAGAAAGAGATATTCTTGAATAACTTTTTTTGTGAAGGTCGGAGAGACTTGGAAAGTGGTTGCATCTGGACTAATTTGGGTCCTGCGGATCGATTGGTACCATCCCCGAGCTTGTACGACCTTCGGAAGAGGTCGACTGACGAAATTCCCCCAAATCTGAGGAGATATTCTTGAATAACTTTTTTTGTGAAGGTCGGAGAGACTTGCAAGTAGGCTCTACCCCCACTAAATGGGGTTGCGCGCATCGATCAGTACCATCCTTGAGCTTCTCCGACTTTCGGAAGGGTTAGGGTTAGGGTTAGGGATGAAAGCACATAGGAGAAAGAGATATTCTTGAATAACTTTTTTTGTGAAGGTCGGAGAGACTTGCAAGTAGGCTCTACCCCCACTAAATGGGGTAGCGCGCATCGATCGGTACCATCCTTGAGCTTCTCCGACTTTCGGAAGGGTTAGGGTTAGGGTTAGGGATGAAAGCACATAGGAGAAAGAGATATTCTTGAATAACTTTTTTTGTGAAGGTCGGAGAGACTTGCAAGTAGGCTCTACCCCCACTAAATGGGGTAGCGCGCATCGATCGGTACCATCCTTGAGCTTCTCCGACTTTCGGAAGGGTTAGGGTTAGGGATGAAAGCACATAGGAGAAAGAGATATTCTTGAATAACTTTTTTTGTGAAGGTCGGAGAGACTTGGAAAGTGGTTGCATCTGGACTAATTTGGGTCCTGCAGATCGATTGGTACCATCCCCGAGCTTGTACGACCTTCGGAAGAGGTCGACCGACGAAATTCCCCCAAATCTGAGGAGATATTCTTGAATAACTTTTTTTGTGAAGGTCGGAGAGACTTGTGAGTAGGCTCTACCCCCACTAAATGGGGTAGCGCGCATCGATCGGTACCATCCTTGAGCTTCTCCGACTTTTGGAAGGGTTAGGGTTAGGGTTAGGGATGAAAGCACATAGGAGAAAGAGATATTCTTGAATAACGTTTTTTGTGAAGGTCGGAGAGACTTGCAAGTAGGCTCTACCCCCACTAAATGGGGTAGCGCGCATCGATCGGTACCATCCTTGAGCTTCTCCGACTTTCGGAAGGGTTAGGGTTAGGGTTAGGGATGAAAGCACATAGGAGAAAGAGATATTCTTGAATAACTTTTTTTGTGAAGGTCGGAGAGACTTGGAAAGTGGTTGCATCTGGACTAATTTGGGTCCTGCGGATCGATTGGTACCATCCCCGAGCTTGTACGACCTTCGGAAGAGGTCGACCGACGAAATTCCCCCAAATCTGAGGAGATATTCTTGAATAACTTTTTTTGTGAAGGTCGGAGAGACTTGCAAGTAGGCTCTACCCCCACTAAATGGGGTAGCGCGCATCGATCGGTACCATCCTTGAGCTTCTCCGACTTTCGGAAGGGTTAGGGTTAGGGTTAGGGATGAAAGCACATAGGAGAAAGAGATATTCTTGAATAACTTTTTTTGTGAAGGTCGGAGAGACTTGCAAGTAGGCTCTACCCCCACTAAATGGGGTAGCGCGCATCGATCGGTACCATCCTTGAGCTTTTCCGACTTTCGGAAGGGTTAGGGTTAGGGTTAGGGATGAAAGCACATAGGAGAAAGAGATATTCTTGAATAACTTTTTTTGTGAAGGTCGGAGAGACTTGCAAGTAGGCTCTACCCCCACTAAATGGGGTAGCGCGCATCGATCGGTACCATCCTTGAGCTTCTCCGACTTTTGGAAGGGTTAGGGTTAGGGTTAGGGATGAAAGCACATAGGAGAAAGAGATATTCTTGAATAACTTTTTTTGTGAAGGTCGGAGAGACTTGGAAAGTGGTTGCATCTGGACTAATTTGGGTCCTGCGGATCGATTGGTACCATCCCCGAGCTTGTACGACCTTCGGAAGAGGTCGACCGACGAAATTCCCCCAAATCTGAGGAGATATTCTTGAATAACTTTTTTTGTGAAGGTCGGAGAGACTTGCTAGTAGGTTCTACCCCCACTAAATGGGGTAGCGCGCATCGATCGGTACCATCCTTGAGCTTCTCCGACTTTCGGAAGGGTTAGGGTTAGGGTTAGGGATGAAAGCACATAGGAGAAAGAGATATTCTTGAATAACTTTTTTTGTGAAGGTCGGAGAGACTTGCAAGTAGGCTCTACCCCCACTAAATGGGGTAGCGCGCATCGATCGGTACCATCCTTGAGCTTCTCCGACTTTCGGAAGGGTTAGGGTTAGGGTTAGGGATGAAAGCACATAGGAGAAAGAGATATTCTTGAATAACTTTTTTTGTGAAGGTCGGAGAGACTTGCAAGTAGGCTCTACCCCCACTAAATGGGGTAGCGCACATCGATCGGTACCATCCTTGAGCTTCTCCGACTTTCGGAAGGGTTAGGGTTAGGGTTAGGGATGAAAGCACATAGGAGAAAGAGATATTCTTGAATAACTTTTTTTGTGAAGGTCGGAGAGACTTGGAAAGTGGTTGCATCTGGACTAATTTGGGTCCTGCGGATCGATTGGTACCATCCCCGAGCTTGTACGACCTTCGGAAGAGGTCGACCGACGAAATTCCCCCAAATCTGAGGAGATATTCTTGAATAACTTTTTTTGTGAAGGTCGGAGAGACTTGCAAGTAGGCTCTACCCCCACTAAATGGGGTAGCGCGCATCGATCGGTACCATCCTTGAGCTTCTCCGACTTTCGGAAGGGTTAGGGTTAGGGTTAGGGATGAAAGCACATAGGAGAAAGAGATATTCTTGAATAACTTTTTTTGTGAAGGTCGGAGAGACTTGCAAGTAGGCTCTACCCCCACTAAATGGGGTAGCGCACATCGATCGGTACCATCCTTGAGCTTCTCCGACTTTCGGAAGGGTTAGGGTTAGGGTTAGGGATGAAAGCACATAGGAGAAAGAGATATTCTTGAATAACTTTTTTTGTGAAGGTCGGAGAGACTTGGAAAGTGGTTGCATCTGGACTAATTTGGGTCCTGCGGATCGATTGGTACCATCCCCGAGCTTGTACGACCTTCGGAAGAGGTCGACCGACGAAATTCCCCCAAATCTGAGGAGATATTCTTGAATAACTTTTTTTGTGAAGGTCGGAGAGACTTGCAAGTAGGCTCTACCCCCACTAAATGGGGTAGCGCGCATCGATCGGTACCATCCTTGAGCTTCGCCGACTTTCGGAAGGGTTAGGGTTAGGGTTAGGGATGAAAGCACATAGGAGAAAGAGATATTCTTGAATAACTTTTTTTGTGAAGGTCGGAGAGACTTGCAAGTAGGCTCTACCCCCACTAAATGGGGTAGCGCGCATCGATCGGTACCATCCTTGAGCTTCTCCGACTTTCGGAAGGGTTAGGGTTAGGGTTAGGGATGAAAGCACATAGGAGAAAGAGATATTCTTGAATAACTTTTTTTGTGAAGGTCGGAGAGACTTGGAAAGTGGTTGCATCTGGACTAATTTGGGTCCTGCAGATCGATTGGTACCATCCCCGAGCTTGTACGACCTTCGGAAGAGGTCGACCGACGAAATTCCCCCAAATCTGAGGAGATATTCTTGAATAACTTTTTTTGTGAAGGTCGGAGAGACTTGCAAGTAGGCTCTACCCCCACTAAATGGGGTAGCGCGCATCGATCGGTACCATCCTTGAGCTTCTCCGACTTTCGGAAGGGTTAGGGTTAGGGTTAGGGATGAAAGCACATAGGAGAAAGAGATATTCTTGAATAACGTTTTTTGTGAAGGTCGGAGAGACTTGCAAGTAGGCTCTACCCCCACTAAATGGGGTAGCGCGCATCGATCGGTACCATCCTTGAGCTTCTCCGACTTTCGGAAGGGTTAGGGTTAGGGTTAGGGATGAAAGCACATAGGAGAAAGAGATATTCTTGAATAACTTTTTTTGTGAAGGTCGGAGAGACTTGGAAAGTGGTTGCATCTGGACTAATTTGGGTCCTGCAGATCGATTGGTACCATCCCCGAGCTTGTACGACCTTCGGAAGAGGTCGACCGACGAAATTCCCCCAAATCTGAGGAGATATTCTTGAATAACTTTTTTTGTGAAGGTCGGAGAGACTTGCAAGTAGGCTCTACCCCCACTAAATGGGGTAGCGCGCATCGATCGGTACCATCCTTGAGCTTCTCCGACTTTCGGAAGGGTTAGGGTTAGGGTTAGGGATGAAAGCACATAGGAGAAAGAGATATTCTTGAATAACGTTTTTTGTGAAGGTCGGAGAGACTTGCAAGTAGGCTCTACCCCCACTAAATGGGGTAGCGCGCATCGATCGGTACCATCCTTGAGCTTCTCCGACTTTCGGAAGGGTTAGGGTTAGGGTTAGGGATGAAAGCACATAGGAGAAAGAGATATTCTTGAATAACTTTTTTTGTGAAGGTCGGAGAGACTTGGAAAGTGGTTGCATCTGGACTAATTTGGGTCCTGCGGATCGATTGGTACCATCCCCGAGCTTGTACGACCTTCGGAAGAGGTCGACCGACGAAATTCCCCCAAATCTGAGGAGATATTCTTGAATAACTTTTTTTGTGAAGGTCGGAGAGACTTGCAAGTAGGCTCTACCCCCACTAAATGGGGTAGCGCGCATCGATCGGTACCATCCTTGAGCTTCTCCGACTTTTGGAAGGGTTAGGGTTAGGGTTAGGGATGAAAGCACATAGGAGAAAGAGATATTCTTGAATAACTTTTTTTGTGAAGGTCGGAGAGACTTGCAAGTAGGCTCTACCCCCACTAAATGGGGTAGCGCGCATCGATCGGTACCATCCTTGAGCTTCTCCGACTTTCGGAAGGGTTAGGGTTAGGGTTAGGGATGAAAGCACATAGGAGAAAGAGATATTCTTGAATAACTTTTTTCGTGAAGGTCGGAGAGACTTGGAAAGTGGTTGCATCTGGACTAATTTGGGTCCTGCGGATCGATTGGTACCATCCCCGAGCTTGTACGACCTTCGGAAGAGGTCGACCGACGAAATTCCCCCAAATCTGAGGAGATATTCTTGAATAACTTTTTTTGTGAAGGTCGGAGAGACTTGCAAGTAGGCTCTACCCCCACTAAATGGGGTTGCGCGCATCGATCAGTACCATCCTTGAGCTTCTCCGACTTTCGGAAGGGTTAGGGTTAGGGTTAGGGATGAAAGCACATAGGAGAAAGAGATATTCTTGAATAACTTTTTTTGTGAAGGTCGGAGAGACTTGCAAGTAGGCTCTACCCCCACTAAATGGGGTAACGCGCATCGATCGGTACCATCCTTGAGCTTCTCCGACTTTCGGAAGGGTTAGGGTTAGGGTTAGGGATGAAAGCACATAGGAGAAAGAGATATTCTTGAATAACGTTTTTTGTGAAGGTCGGAGAGACTTGCAAGTAGGCTCTACCCCCACTAAATGGGGTAGCGCGCATCGATCGGTACCATCCTTGAGCTTCTCCGACTTTCGGAAGGGTTAGGGTTAGGGATGAAAGCACATAGGAGAAAGAGATATTCTTGAATAACTTTTTTTGTGAAGGTCGGAGAGACTTGGAAAGTGGTTGCATCTGGACTAATTTGGGTCCTGCGGATCGATTGGTACCATCCCCGAGCTTGTACGACCTTCGGAAGAGGTCGACCGACGAAATTCCCCCAAATCTGAGGAGATATTCTTGAATAACTTTTTTTGTGAAGGTCGGAGAGACTTGCAAGTAGGCTCTACCCCCACTAAATGGGGTAGCGCGCATCGATCGGTACCATCCTTGAGCTTCTCCGACTTTCGGAAGGGTTAGGGTTAGGGTTAGGGATGAAAGCACATAGGAGAAAGAGATATTCTTGAATAACTTTTTTTGTGAAGGTCGGAGAGACTTGCAAGTAGGCTCTACCCCCACTAAATGGGGTAGCGCGCATCGATCGGTACCATCCTTGAGCTTTTCCGACTTTCGGAAGGGTTAGGGTTAGGGTTAGGGATGAAAGCACATAGGAGAAAGAGATATTCTTGAATAACTTTTTTTGTGAAGGTCGGAGAGACTTGCAAGTAGGCTCTACCCCCACTAAATGGGGTAGCGCGCATCGATCGGTACCATCCTTGAGCTTCTCCGACTTTTGGAAGGGTTAGGGTTAGGGTTAGGGATGAAAGCACATAGGAGAAAGAGATATTCTTGAATAACTTTTTTTGTGAAGGTCGGAGAGACTTGGAAAGTGGTTGCATCTGGACTAATTTGGGTCCTGCGGATCGATTGGTACCATCCCCGAGCTTGTACGACCTTCGGAAGAGGTCGACCGACGAAATTCCCCCAAATCTGAGGAGATATTCTTGAATAACTTTTTTTGTGAAGGTCGGAGAGACTTGCTAGTAGGTTCTACCCCCACTAAATGGGGTAGCGCGCATCGATCGGTACCATCCTTGAGCTTCTCCGACTTTCGGAAGGGTTAGGGTTAGGGTTAGGGATGAAAGCACATAGGAGAAAGAGATATTCTTGAATAACTTTTTTTGTGAAGGTCGGAGAGACTTGCAAGTAGGCTCTACCCCCACTAAATGGGGTAGCGCGCATCGATCGGTACCATCCTTGAGCTTCTCCGACTTTCGGAAGGGTTAGGGTTAGGGTTAGGGATGAAAGCACATAGGAGAAAGAGATATTCTTGAATAACTTTTTTTGTGAAGGTCGGAGAGACTTGCAAGTAGGCTCTACCCCCACTAAATGGGGTAGCGCACATCGATCGGTACCATCCTTGAGCTTCTCCGACTTTCGGAAGGGTTAGGGTTAGGGTTAGGGATGAAAGCACATAGGAGAAAGAGATATTCTTGAATAACTTTTTTTGTGAAGGTCGGAGAGACTTGGAAAGTGGTTGCATCTGGACTAATTTGGGTCCTGCGGATCGATTGGTACCATCCCCGAGCTTGTACGACCTTCGGAAGAGGTCGACCGACGAAATTCCCCCAAATCTGAGGAGATATTCTTGAATAACTTTTTTTGTGAAGGTCGGAGAGACTTGCAAGTAGGCTCTACCCCCACTAAATGGGGTAGCGCGCATCGATCGGTACCATCCTTGAGCTTCTCCGACTTTCGGAAGGGTTAGGGTTAGGGTTAGGGATGAAAGCACATAGGAGAAAGAGATATTCTTGAATAACTTTTTTTGTGAAGGTCGGAGAGACTTGCAAGTAGGCTCTACCCCCACTAAATGGGGTAGCGCGCATCGATCGGTACCATCCTTGAGCTTCTCCGACTTTCGGAAGGGTTAGGGTTAGGGTTAGGGATGAAAGCACATAGGAGAAAGAGATATTCTTGAATAACTTTTTTTGTGAAGGTCGGAGAGACTTGGAAAGTGGTTGCATCTGGACTAATTTGGGTCCTGCAGATCGATTGGTACCATCCCCGAGCTTGTACGACCTTCGGAAGAGGTCGACCGACGAAATTCCCCCAAATCTGAGGAGATATTCTTGAATAACTTTTTTTGTGAAGGTCGGAGAGACTTGCAAGTAGGCTCTACCCCCACTAAATGGGGTAGCGCGCATCGATCGGTACCATCTTTGAGCTTCTCCGACTTTCGGAAGGGTTAGGGTTAGGGTTAGGGATGAAAGCACATAGGAGAAAGAGATATTCTTGAATAACGTTTTTTGTGAAGGTCGGAGAGACTTGCAAGTAGGCTCTACCCCCACTAAATGGGGTAGCGCGCATCGATCGGTACCATCCTTGAGCTTCTCCGACTTTCGGAAGGGTTAGGGTTAGGGTTAGGGATGAAAGCACATAGGAGAAAGAGATATTCTTGAATAACTTTTTTTGTGAAGGTCGGAGAGACTTGGAAAGTGGTTGCATCTGGACTAATTTGGGTCCTGCGGATCGATTGGTACCATCCCCGAGCTTGTACGACCTTCGGAAGAGGTCGACCGACGAAATTCCCCCAAATCTGAGGAGATATTCTTGAATAACTTTTTTTGTGAAGGTCGGAGAAACTTGCAAGTAGGCTCTACCCCCACTAAATGGGGTAGCGCGCATCGATCGGTACCATCCTTGAGCTTCTCCGACTTTCGGAAGGGTTAGGGTTAGGGTTAGGGATGAAAGCACATAGGAGAAAGAGAAATTCTTGAATAACTTTTTTTGTGAAGGTCGGAGAGACTTGCAAGTAGGCTCTACCCCCACTAAATGGGGTAGCGCGCATCGATCGGTACCATCCTTGAGCTTCTCCGACTTTCGGAAGGGTTAGGGTTAGGGTTAGGGATGAAAGCACATAGGAGAAAGAGATATTCTTGAATAACTTTTTTTGTGAAGGTCGGAGAGACTTGGAAAGTGGTTGCATCTGGACTAATTTGGGTCCTGCTGATCGATTGGTACCATCCCCGAGCTTGTACGACCTTCGGAAAAGGTCGACCGACGAAATTCCCCCAAATCTGAGGAGATATTCTTGAATAACTTTTTTTGTGAAGGTCGGAGAGACTTGCAAGTAGGCTCTACCCCCACTAAATGGGGTAGCGCGCATCGATCGGTACCATCCTTGAGCTTCTCCGACTTTCGGAAGGGTTAGGGTTAGGGTTAGGGATGAAAGCACATAGGAGAAAGAGATATTCTTGAATAACTTTTTTTGTGAAGGTCGGAGAGACTTGCAAGTAGGCTCTACCCCCACTAAATGGGGTAGCGCGCATCGATCGGTACCATCCTTGAGCTTCTCCGACTTTCGGAAGGGTTAGGGTTAGGGTTAGGGATGAAAGCACATAGGAGAAAGAGATATTCTTGAATAACTTTTTTTGTGAAGGTCGGAGAGACTTGGAAAGTGGTTGCATCTGGACTAATTTGGGTCCTGCGGATCGATTGGTACCATCCCCGAGCTTGTACGACCTTCGGAAGAGGTCGACCGACGAAATTCCCCCAAATCTGAGGAGATATTCTTGAATAACTTTTTTTGTGAAGGTCGGAGAGACTTGCTAGTAGGTTCTACCCCCACTAAATGGGGTAGCGCGCATCGATCGGTACCATCCTTGAGCTTCTCCGACTTTCGGAAGGGTTAGGGTTAGGGTTAGGGATGAAAGCACATAGGAGAAAGAGATATTCTTGAATAACTTTTTTTGTGAAGGTCGGAGAGACTTGCAAGTAGGCTCTACCCCCACTAAATGGGGTAGCGCGCATCGATCGGTACCATCCTTGAGCTTCTCCGACTTTCGGAAGGGTTAGGGTTAGGGTTAGGGATGAAAGCACATAGGAGAAAGAGATATTCTTGAATAACTTTTTTTGTGAAGGTCGGAGAGACTTGCAAGTAGGCTCTACCCCCACTAAATGGGGTAGCGCACATCGATCGGTACCATCCTTGAGCTTCTCCGACTTTCGGAAGGGTTAGGGTTAGGGTTAGGGATGAAAGCACATAGGAGAAAGAGATATTCTTGAATAACTTTTTTTGTGAAGGTCGGAGAGACTTGGAAAGTGGTTGCATCTGGACTAATTTGGGTCCTGCGGATCGATTGGTACCATCCCCGAGCTTGTACGACCTTCGGAAGAGGTCGACCGACGAAATTCCCCCAAATCTGAGGAGATATTCTTGAATAACTTTTTTTGTGAAGGTCGGAGAGACTTGCAAGTAGGCTCTACCCCCACTAAATGGGGTAGCGCGCATCGATCGGTACCATCCTTGAGCTTCTCCGACTTTCGGAAGGGTTAGGGTTAGGGTTAGGGATGAAAGCACATAGGAGAAAGAGATATTCTTGAATAACTTTTTTTGTGAAGGTCGGAGAGACTTGCAAGTAGGCTCTACCCCCACTAAATGGGGTAGCGCGCATCGATCGGTACCATCCTTGAGCTTCTCCGACTTTCGGAAGGGTTAGGGTTAGGGTTAGGGATGAAAGCACATAGGAGAAAGAGATATTCTTGAATAACTTTTTTTGTGAAGGTCGGAGAGACTTGGAAAGTGGTTGCATCTGGACTAATTTGGGTCCTGCAGATCGATTGGTACCATCCCCGAGCTTGTACGACCTTCGGAAGAGGTCGACCGACGAAATTCCCCCAAATCTGAGGAGATATTCTTGAATAACTTTTTTTGTGAAGGTCGGAGAGACTTGCAAGTAGGCTCTACCCCCACTAAATGGGGTAGCGCGCATCGATCGGTACCATCCTTGAGCTTCTCCGACTTTCGGAAGGGTTAGGGTTAGGGTTAGGGATGAAAGCACATAGGAGAAAGAGATATTCTTGAATAACGTTTTTTGTGAAGGTCGGAGAGACTTGCAAGTAGGCTCTACCCCCACTAAATGGGGTAGCGCGCATCGATCGGTACCATCCTTGAGCTTCTCCGACTTTCGGAAGGGTTAGGGTTAGGGTTAGGGATGAAAGCACATAGGAGAAAGAGATATTCTTGAATAACTTTTTTTGTGAAGGTCGGAGAGACTTGGAAAGTGGTTGCATCTGGACTAATTTGGGTCCTGCGGATCGATTGGTACCATCCCCGAGCTTGTACGACCTTCGGAAGAGGTCGACCGACGAAATTCCCCCAAATCTGAGGAGATATTCTTGAATAACTTTTTTTGTGAAGGTCGGAGAAACTTGCAAGTAGGCTCTACCCCCACTAAATGGGGTAGCGCGCATCGATCGGTACCATCCTTGAGCTTCTCCGACTTTCGGAAGGGTTAGGGTTAGGGTTAGGGATGAAAGCACATAGGAGAAAGAGAAATTCTTGAATAACTTTTTTTGTGAAGGTCGGAGAGACTTGCAAGTAGGCTCTACCCCCACTAAATGGGGTAGCGCGCATCGATCGGTACCATCCTTGAGCTTCTCCGACTTTCGGAAGGGTTAGGGTTAGGGTTAGGGATGAAAGCACATAGGAGAAAGAGATATTCTTGAATAACTTTTTTTGTGAAGGTCGGAGAGACTTGGAAAGTGGTTGCATCTGGACTAATTTGGGTCCTGCTGATCGATTGGTACCATCCCCGAGCTTGTACGACCTTCGGAAAAGGTCGACCGACGAAATTCCCCCAAATCTGAGGAGATATTCTTGAATAACTTTTTTTGTGAAGGTCGGAGAGACTTGCAAGTAGGCTCTACCCCCACTAAATGGGGTAGCGCGCATCGATCGGTACCATCCTTGAGCTTCTCCGACTTTCGGAAGGGTTAGGGTTAGGGTTAGGGATGAAAGCACATAGGAGAAAGAGATATTCTTGAATAACTTTTTTTGTGAAGGTCGGAGAGACTTGCAAGTAGGCTCTACCCCCACTAAATGGGGTAGCGCGCATCGATCGGTACCATCCTTGAGCTTCTCCGACTTTCGGAAGGGTTAGGGTTAGGGTTAGGGATGAAAGCACATAGGAGAAAGAGATATTCTTGAATAACTTTTTTTGTGAAGGTCGGAGAGACTTGCAAGTAGGCTCTACCCCCACTAAATGGGGTAGCGCACATCGATCGGTACCATCCTTGAGCTTCTCCGACTTTCGGAAGGGTTAGGGTTAGGGTTAGGGATGAAAGCACATAGGAGAAAGAGATATTCTTGAATAACTTTTTTTGTGAAGGTCGGAGAGACTTGGAAAGTGGTTGCATCTGGACTAATTTGGGTCCTGCGGATCGATTGGTACCATCCCCGAGCTTGTACGACCTTCGGAAGAGGTCGACCGACGAAATTCCCCCAAATCTGAGGAGATATTCTTGAATAACTTTTTTTGTGAAGGTCGGAGAGACTTGCAAGTAGGCTCTACCCCCACTAAATGGGGTAGCGCGCATCGATCGGTACCATCCTTGAGCTTCTCCGACTTTCGGAAGGGTTAGGGTTAGGGTTAGGGATGAAAGCACATAGGAGAAAGAGATATTCTTGAATAACTTTTTTTGTGAAGGTCGGAGAGACTTGCAAGTAGGCTCTACCCCCACTAAATGGGGTAGCGCGCATCGATCGGTACCATCCTTGAGCTTCTCCAACTTTCGGAAGGGTTAGGGTTAGG
This sequence comes from Limanda limanda, assembly GCF_963576545.1. Taxonomy (NCBI): domain Eukaryota; kingdom Metazoa; phylum Chordata; class Actinopteri; order Pleuronectiformes; family Pleuronectidae; genus Limanda; species Limanda limanda. The sequence goes on along the minus strand of NW_026870574.1, from coordinate 393,434 downwards.
GTTAGGGATGAAAGCACATAGGAGAAAGAGATATTCTTGAATAACTTTTTTTGTGAAGGTCGGAGAGACTTGGAAAGTGGTTGCATCTGGACTAATTTGGGTCCTGCAGATCGATTGGTACCATCCCCGAGCTTGTACGACCTTCGGAAGAGGTCGACCGACGAAATTCCCCCAAATCTGAGGAGATATTCTTGAATAACTTTTTTTGTGAAGGTCGGAGAGACTTGCAAGTAGGCTCTACCCCCACTAAATGGGGTAGCGCGCATCGATCGGTACTATCCTTGAGCTTCTCCGACTTTCGGAAGGGTTAGGGTTAGGGTTAGGGATGAAAGCACATAGGAGAAAGAGATATTCTTGAATAACTTTTTTTGTGAAGGTCGGAGAGACTTGCAAGTAGGCTCTACCCCCACTAAATGGGGTAGCGCACATCGATCGGTACCATCCTTGAGCTTCTCCGACTTTCGGAAGGGTTAGGGTTAGGGTTAGGGATGAAAGCACATAGGAGAAAGAGATATTCTTGAATAACTTTTTTTGTGAAGGTCGGAGAGACTTGGAAAGTGGTTGCATCTGGACTAATTTGGGTCCTGCGGATCGATTGGTACCATCCCCGAGCTTGTACGACCTTCGGAAGAGGTCGACCGACGAAATTCCCCCAAATCTGAGGAGATATTCTTGAATAACTTTTTTTGTGAAGGTCGGAGAGACTTGCAAGTAGGCTCTACCCCCACTAAATGGGGTAGCGCGCATCGATCGGTACCATCCTTGAGCTTCTCCGACTTTCGGAAGGGTTAGGGTTAGGGTTAGGGATGAAAGCACATAGGAGAAAGAGATATTCTTGAATAACTTTTTTTGTGAAGGTCGGAGAGACTTGCAAGTAGGCTCTACCCCCACTAAATGGGGTAGCGCGCATCGATCGGTACCATCCTTGAGCTTCTCCGACTTTCGGAAGGGTTAGGGTTAGGGTTAGGGATGAAAGCACATAGGAGAAAGAGATATTCTTGAATAACTTTTTTTGTGAAGGTCGGAGAGACTTGGAAAGTGGTTGCATCTGGACTAATTTGGGTCCTGCAGATCGATTGGTACCATCCCCGAGCTTGTACGACCTTCGGAAGAGGTCGACCGACGAAATTCCCCCAAATCTGAGGAGATATTCTTGAATAACTTTTTTTGTGAAGGTCGGAGAGACTTGCAAGTAGGCTCTACCCCCACTAAATGGGGTAGCGCGCATCGATCGGTACCATCCTTGAGCTTCTCCGACTTTCGGAAGGGTTAGGGTTAGGGTTAGGGATGAAAGCACATAGGAGAAAGAGATATTCTTGAATAACGTTTTTTGTGAAGGTCGGAGAGACTTGCAAGTAGGCTCTACCCCCACTAAATGGGGTAGCGCGCATCGATCGGTACCATCCTTGAGCTTCTCCGACTTTCGGAAGGGTTAGGGTTAGGGTTAGGGATGAAAGCACATAGGAGAAAGAGATATTCTTGAATAACTTTTTTTGTGAAGGTCGGAGAGACTTGGAAAGTGGTTGCATCTGGACTAATTTGGGTCCTGCGGATCGATTGGTACCATCCCCGAGCTTGTACGACCTTCGGAAGAGGTCGACCGACGAAATTCCCCCAAATCTGAGGAGATATTCTTGAATAACTTTTTTTGTGAAGGTCGGAGAAACTTGCAAGTAGGCTCTACCCCCACTAAATGGGGTAGCGCGCATCGATCGGTACCATCCTTGAGCTTCTCCGACTTTCGGAAGGGTTAGGGTTAGGGTTAGGGATGAAAGCACATAGGAGAAAGAGAAATTCTTGAATAACTTTTTTTGTGAAGGTCGGAGAGACTTGCAAGTAGGCTCTACCCCCACTAAATGGGGTAGCGCGCATCGATCGGTACCATCCTTGAGCTTCTCCGACTTTCGGAAGGGTTAGGGTTAGGGTTAGGGATGAAAGCACATAGGAGAAAGAGATATTCTTGAATAACTTTTTTTGTGAAGGTCGGAGAGACTTGGAAAGTGGTTGCATCTGGACTAATTTGGGTCCTGCTGATCGATTGGTACCATCCCCGAGCTTGTACGACCTTCGGAAAAGGTCGACCGACGAAATTCCCCCAAATCTGAGGAGATATTCTTGAATAACTTTTTTTGTGAAGGTCGGAGAGACTTGCAAGTAGGCTCTACCCCCACTAAATGGGGTAGCGCGCATCGATCGGTACCATCCTTGAGCTTCTCCGACTTTCGGAAGGGTTAGGGTTAGGGTTAGGGATGAAAGCACATAGGAGAAAGAGATATTCTTGAATAACTTTTTTTGTGAAGGTCGGAGAGACTTGCAAGTAGGCTCTACCCCCACTAAATGGGGTAGCGCGCATCGATCGGTACCATCCTTGAGCTTCTCCGACTTTCGGAAGGGTTAGGGTTAGGGTTAGGGATGAAAGCACATAGGAGAAAGAGATATTCTTGAATAACTTTTTTTGTGAAGGTCGGAGAGACTTGCAAGTAGGCTCTACCCCCACTAAATGGGGTAGCGCACATCGATCGGTACCATCCTTGAGCTTCTCCGACTTTCGGAAGGGTTAGGGTTAGGGTTAGGGATGAAAGCACATAGGAGAAAGAGATATTCTTGAATAACTTTTTTTGTGAAGGTCGGAGAGACTTGGAAAGTGGTTGCATCTGGACTAATTTGGGTCCTGCGGATCGATTGGTACCATCCCCGAGCTTGTACGACCTTCGGAAGAGGTCGACCGACGAAATTCCCCCAAATCTGAGGAGATATTCTTGAATAACTTTTTTTGTGAAGGTCGGAGAGACTTGCAAGTAGGCTCTACCCCCACTAAATGGGGTAGCGCGCATCGATCGGTACCATCCTTGAGCTTCTCCGACTTTCGGAAGGGTTAGGGTTAGGGTTAGGGATGAAAGCACATAGGAGAAAGAGATATTCTTGAATAACTTTTTTTGTGAAGGTCGGAGAGACTTGCAAGTAGGCTCTACCCCCACTAAATGGGGTAGCGCGCATCGATCGGTACCATCCTTGAGCTTCTCCAACTTTCGGAAGGGTTAGGGTTAGGGTTAGGGATGAAAGCACATAGGAGAAAGAGATATTCTTGAATAACTTTTTTTGTGAAGGTCGGAGAGACTTGGAAAGTGGTTGCATCTGGACTAATTTGGGTCCTGCAGATCGATTGGTACCATCCCCGAGCTTGTACGACCTTCGGAAGAGGTCGACCGACGAAATTCCCCCAAATCTGAGGAGATATTCTTGAATAACTTTTTTTGTGAAGGTCGGAGAGACTTGCAAGTAGGCTCTACCCCCACTAAATGGGGTAGCGCGCATCGATCGGTACTATCCTTGAGCTTCTCCGACTTTCGGAAGGGTTAGGGTTAGGGTTAGGGATGAAAGCACATAGGAGAAAGAGATATTCTTGAATAACTTTTTTTGTGAAGGTCGGAGAGACTTGCAAGTAGGCTCTACCCCCACTAAATGGGGTAGCGCACATCGATCGGTACCATCCTTGAGCTTCTCCGACTTTCGGAAGGGTTAGGGTTAGGGTTAGGGATGAAAGCACATAGGAGAAAGAGATATTCTTGAATAACTTTTTTTGTGAAGGTCGGAGAGACTTGGAAAGTGGTTGCATCTGGACTAATTTGGGTCCTGCGGATCGATTGGTACCATCCCCGAGCTTGTACGACCTTCGGAAGAGGTCGACCGACGAAATTCCCCCAAATCTGAGGAGATATTCTTGAATAACTTTTTTTGTGAAGGTCGGAGAGACTTGCAAGTAGGCTCTACCCCCACTAAATGGGGTAGCGCGCATCGATCGGTACCATCCTTGAGCTTCTCCGACTTTCGGAAGGGTTAGGGTTAGGGTTAGGGATGAAAGCACATAGGAGAAAGAGATATTCTTGAATAACTTTTTTTGTGAAGGTCGGAGAGACTTGCAAGTAGGCTCTACCCCCACTAAATGGGGTAGCGCGCATCGATCGGTACCATCCTTGAGCTTCTCCGACTTTCGGAAGGGTTAGGGTTAGGGTTAGGGATGAAAGCACATAGGAGAAAGAGATATTCTTGAATAACTTTTTTTGTGAAGGTCGGAGAGACTTGGAAAGTGGTTGCATCTGGACTAATTTGGGTCCTGCAGATCGATTGGTACCATCCCCGAGCTTGTACGACCTTCGGAAGAGGTCGACCGACGAAATTCCCCCAAATCTGAGGAGATATTCTTGAATAACTTTTTTTGTGAAGGTCGGAGAGACTTGCAAGTAGGCTCTACCCCCACTAAATGGGGTAGCGCGCATCGATCGGTACCATCCTTGAGCTTCTCCGACTTTCGGAAGGGTTAGGGTTAGGGTTAGGGATGAAAGCACATAGGAGAAAGAGATATTCTTGAATAACGTTTTTTGTGAAGGTCGGAGAGACTTGCAAGTAGGCTCTACCCCCACTAAATGGGGTAGCGCGCATCGATCGGTACCATCCTTGAGCTTCTCCGACTTTCGGAAGGGTTAGGGTTAGGGTTAGGGATGAAAGCACATAGGAGAAAGAGATATTCTTGAATAACTTTTTTTGTGAAGGTCGGAGAGACTTGGAAAGTGGTTGCATCTGGACTAATTTGGGTCCTGCGGATCGATTGGTACCATCCCCGAGCTTGTACGACCTTCGGAAGAGGTCGACCGACGAAATTCCCCCAAATCTGAGGAGATATTCTTGAATAACTTTTTTTGTGAAGGTCGGAGAAACTTGCAAGTAGGCTCTACCCCCACTAAATGGGGTAGCGCGCATCGATCGGTACCATCCTTGAGCTTCTCCGACTTTCGGAAGGGTTAGGGTTAGGGTTAGGGATGAAAGCACATAGGAGAAAGAGAAATTCTTGAATAACTTTTTTTGTGAAGGTCGGAGAGACTTGCAAGTAGGCTCTACCCCCACTAAATGGGGTAGCGCGCATCGATCGGTACCATCCTTGAGCTTCTCCGACTTTCGGAAGGGTTAGGGTTAGGGTTAGGGATGAAAGCACATAGGAGAAAGAGATATTCTTGAATAACTTTTTTTGTGAAGGTCGGAGAGACTTGGAAAGTGGTTGCATCTGGACTAATTTGGGTCCTGCTGATCGATTGGTACCATCCCCGAGCTTGTACGACCTTCGGAAAAGGTCGACCGACGAAATTCCCCCAAATCTGAGGAGATATTCTTGAATAACTTTTTTTGTGAAGGTCGGAGAGACTTGCAAGTAGGCTCTACCCCCACTAAATGGGGTAGCGCGCATCGATCGGTACCATCCTTGAGCTTCTCCGACTTTCGGAAGGGTTAGGGTTAGGGTTAGGGATGAAAGCACATAGGAGAAAGAGATATTCTTGAATAACTTTTTTTGTGAAGGTCGGAGAGACTTGCAAGTAGGCTCTACCCCCACTAAATGGGGTAGCGCGCATCGATCGGTACCATCCTTGAGCTTCTCCGACTTTCGGAAGGGTTAGGGTTAGGGTTAGGGATGAAAGCACATAGGAGAAAGAGATATTCTTGAATAACTTTTTTTGTGAAGGTCGGAGAGACTTGCAAGTAGGCTCTACCCCCACTAAATGGGGTAGCGCACATCGATCGGTACCATCCTTGAGCTTCTCCGACTTTCGGAAGGGTTAGGGTTAGGGTTAGGGATGAAAGCACATAGGAGAAAGAGATATTCTTGAATAACTTTTTTTGTGAAGGTCGGAGAGACTTGGAAAGTGGTTGCATCTGGACTAATTTGGGTCCTGCGGATCGATTGGTACCATCCCCGAGCTTGTACGACCTTCGGAAGAGGTCGACCGACGAAATTCCCCCAAATCTGAGGAGATATTCTTGAATAACTTTTTTTGTGAAGGTCGGAGAGACTTGCAAGTAGGCTTTACCCCCACTAAATGGGGTAGCGCGCATCGATCGGTACCATCCTTGAGCTTCTCCGACTTTCGGAAGGGTTAGGGTTAGGGTTAGGGATGAAAGCACATAGGAGAAAGAGATATTCTTGAATAACTTTTTTTGTGAAGGTCGGAGAGACTTGCAAGTAGGCTCTACCCCCACTAAATGGGGTAGCGCGCATCGATCGGTACCATCCTTGAGCTTCTCCAACTTTCGGAAGGGTTAGGGTTAGGGTTAGGGATGAAAGCACATAGGAGAAAGAGATATTCTTGAATAACTTTTTTTGTGAAGGTCGGAGAGACTTGGAAAGTGGTTGCATCTGGACTAATTTGGGTCCTGCAGATCGATTGGTACCATCCCCGAGCTTGTACGACCTTCGGAAGAGGTCGACCGACGAAATTCCCCCAAATCTGAGGAGATATTCTTGAATAACTTTTTTTGTGAAGGTCGGAGAGACTTGCAAGTAGGCTCTACCCCCACTAAATGGGGTAGCGCGCATCGATCGGTACCATCCTTGAGCTTCTCCGACTTTCGGAAGGGTTAGGGTTAGGGTTAGGGATGAAAGCACATAGGAGAAAGAGATATTCTTGAATAACGTTTTTTGTGAAGGTCGGAGAGACTTGCAAGTAGGCTCTACCCCCACTAAATGGGGTAGCGCGCATCGATCGGTACCATCCTTGAGCTTCTCCGACTTTCGGAAGGGTTAGGGTTAGGGTTAGGGATGAAAGCACATAGGAGAAAGAGATATTCTTGAATAACTTTTTTTGTGAAGGTCGGAGAGACTTGGAAAGTGGTTGCATCTGGACTAATTTGGGTCCTGCGGATCGATTGGTACCATCCCCGAGCTTGTACGACCTTCGGAAGAGGTCGACCGACGAAATTCCCCCAAATCTGAGGAGATATTCTTGAATAACTTTTTTTGTGAAGGTCGGAGAAACTTGCAAGTAGGCTCTACCCCCACTAAATGGGGTAGCGCGCATCGATCGGTACCATCCTTGAGCTTCTCCGACTTTCGGAAGGGTTAGGGTTAGGGTTAGGGATGAAAGCACATAGGAGAAAGAGAAATTCTTGAATAACTTTTTTTGTGAAGGTCGGAGAGACTTGCAAGTAGGCTCTACCCCCACTAAATGGGGTAGCGCGCATCGATCGGTACCATCCTTGAGCTTCTCCGACTTTCGGAAGGGTTAGGGTTAGGGTTAGGGATGAAAGCACATAGGAGAAAGAGATATTCTTGAATAACTTTTTTTGTGAAGGTCGGAGAGACTTGGAAAGTGGTTGCATCTGGACTAATTTGGGTCCTGCTGATCGATTGGTACCATCCCCGAGCTTGTACGACCTTCGGAAAAGGTCGACCGACGAAATTCCCCCAAATCTGAGGAGATATTCTTGAATAACTTTTTTTGTGAAGGTCGGAGAGACTTGCAAGTAGGCTCTACCCCCACTAAATGGGGTAGCGCGCATCGATCGGTACCATCCTTGAGCTTCTCCGACTTTCGGAAGGGTTAGGGTTAGGGTTAGGGATGAAAGCACATAGGAGAAAGAGATATTCTTGAATAACTTTTTTTGTGAAGGTCGGAGAGACTTGCAAGTAGGCTCTACCCCCACTAAATGGGGTAGCGCGCATCGATCGGTACCATCCTTGAGCTTCTCCGACTTTCGGAAGGGTTAGGGTTAGGGTTAGGGATGAAAGCACATAGGAGAAAGAGATATTCTTGAATAACTTTTTTTGTGAAGGTCGGAGAGACTTGGAAAGTGGTTGCATCTGGACTAATTTGGGTCCTGCGGATCGATTGGTACCATCCCCGAGCTTGTACAACCTTCGGAAGAGGTCGACCGACGAAATTCCCCCAAATCTGAGGAGATATTCTTGAATAACTGTTTTTGTGAAGGTCGGAGAGACTTGCAAGTAGGCTCTACCCCCACTAAATGGGGTAGCGCGCATCGATCGGTACCATCCTTGAGCTTCTCCGACTTTCGGAAGGGTTAGGGTTAGGGTTAGGGATGAAAGCACATAGGAGAAAGAGATATTCTTGAATAACTTTTTTTGTGAAGGTCGGAGAGACTTGCAAGTAGGCTCTACCCCCACTAAATGGGGTAGCGCGCATCGATCGGTACCATCTTTGAGCTTCTCCGACTTTTGGAAGGGTTAGGGTTAGGGTTAGGGATGAAAGCACATAGGAGAAAGAGATATTCTTGAATAACTTTTTTTGTGAAGGTCGGAGAGACTTGCAAGTAGGCTCTACCCCCACTAAATTGGGTAGCGCGCATCGATCGGTACCATCCTTGAGCTTCTCCGACTTTCGGAAGGGTTAGGGTTAGGGTTAGGGATGAAAGCACATAGGAGAAAGAGATATTCTTGAATAACTTTTTTTGTGAAGGTCGGAGAGACTTGCAAGTAGGCTCTACCCCCACTAAATGGGGTAGCGCGCATCGATCGGTACCATCCTTGAGCTTCTCCGACTTTCGGAAGGGTTAGGGTTAGGGTTAGGGATGAAAGCACATAGGAGAAAGAGATATTCTTGAATAACTTTTTTTGTGAAGGTCGGAGAGACTTGCAAGTAGGCTTTACCCCCACTAAATGGGGTAGCGCGCATCGATCGGTACCATCCTTGAGCTTCTCCGACTTTCGGAAGGGTTAGGGTTAGGGTTAGGGATGAAAGCACATAGGAGAAAGAGATATTCTTGAATAACTTTTTTTGTGAAGGTCGGAGAGACTTGGAAAGTGGTTGCATCTGGACTAATTTGGGTCCTGCAGATCGATTGGTACCATCCCCGAGCTTGTACGACCTTCGGAAGAGGTCGACCGATGAAATTCCCCCAAATCTGAGGAGATATTCTTGAATAACTTTTTTTGTGAAGGTCGGAGAGACTTGCAAGTAGGCTCTACCCCCACTAAATGGGGTAGCGCGCATCGATCGGTACCATCCTTGAGCTTCTCCGACTTTCGGAAGGGTTAGGGTTAGGGTTAGGGATGAAAGCACATAGGAGAAAGAGATATTCTTGAATAACTTTTTTTGTGAAGGTCGGAGAGACTTGCAAGTAGGCTCTACCCCCACTAAATGGGGTAGCGCGCATCGATCGGTACCATCCTTGAGCTTCTCCGACTTTCGGAAGGGTTAGGGTTAGGGTTAGGGATGAAAGCACATAGGAGAAAGAGATATTCTTGAATAACTTTTTTTGTGAAGGTCGGAGAGACTTGGAAAGTGGTTGCATCTGGACTAATTTGGGTCCTGCGGATCGATTGGTACCATCCCCGAGCTTGTACGACCTTCGGAAGAGGTCGACCGACGAAATTCCCCCAAATCTGAGGAGATATTCTTGAATAACTTTTTTTGTGAAGGTCGGAGAGACTTGCAAGTAGGCTCTACCCCCACTAAATGGGGTAGCGCGCATCGATCGGTACCATCATTGAGCTTCTCCGACTTTCGGAAGGGTTAGGGTTAGGGTTAGGGATGAAAGCACATAGGAGAAAGAGATATTCTTGAATAACTTTTTTTGTGAAGGTCGGAGAGACTTGCAAGTAGGCTCTACCCCCACTAAATGGGGTAGCGCGCATCGATCGGTACCATCCTTGAGCTTCTCCGACTTTCGGAAGGGTTAGGGTTAGGGTTAGGGATGAAAGCACATAGGAGAAAGAGATATTCTTGAATAACTTTTTTTGTGAAGATCGGAGAGACTTGCAAGTAGGCTCTACCCCCACTAAATGGGGTAGCGCGCATCGATCGGTACCATCCTTGAGCTTCTCCGACTTTCGGAAGGGTTAGGGTTAGGGTTAGGGATGAAAGCACATAGGAGAAAGAGATATTCTTGAATAACTTTTTTTGTGAAGGTCGGAGAGACTTGCAAGTAGGCTCTACCCCCACTAAATGGGGTAGCGCGCATCGATCGGTACCATCCTTGAGCTTCTCCGACTTTCGGAAGGGTTAGGGTTAGGGTTAGGGATGAAAGCACATAGGAGAAAGACATATTCTTGAATAACTTTTTTTGTGAAGGTCGGAGAGACTTGGAAAGTGGTTGCATCTGGACTAATTTGGGTCCTGCGGATCGATTGGTACCATCCCCGAGCTTGTACGACCTTCGGAAGAGGTCGACCGACGAAATTCCCCCAAATCTGAGGAGATATTCTTGAATAACTTTTTTTGTGAAGGTCGGAGAGACTTGCAAGTAGGCTCTACCCCCACTAAATGGGGTAGCGCGCATCGATCGGTACCATCCTTGAGCTTCTCCGACTTTTGGAAGGGTTAGGGTTAGGGTTAGGGATGAAAGCACATAGGAGAAAGAGATATTCTTGAATAACTTTTTTTGTGAAGGTCGGAGAGACTTGCAAGTAGGCTCTACCCCCACTAAATGGGGTAGCGCGCATCGATCGGTACCATCCTTGAGCTTCTCCGACTTTCGGAAGGGTTAGGGTTAGGGTTAGGGATGAAAGCACATAGGAGAAAGAGATATTCTTGAATAACTTTTTTCGTGAAGGTCGGAGAGACTTGGAAAGTGGTTGCATCTGGACTAATTTGGGTCCTGCGGATCGATTGGTACCATCCCCGAGCTTGTACGACCTTCGGAAGAGGTCGACCAACGAAATTCCCCCAAATCTGAGGAGATATTCTTGAATAACTTTTTTTGTGAAGGTCGGAGAGACTTGCAAGTAGGCTCTACCCCCACTAAATGGGGTAGCGCGCATCGATCGGTACCATCCTTGAGCTTCTCCGACTTTTGGAAGGGTTAGGGTTAGGGTTAGGGATGAAAGCACATAGGAGAAAGAGATATTCTTGAATAACTTTTTTTGTGAAGGTCGGAGAGACTTGCAAGTAGGCTCTACCCCCACTAAATGGGGTAGCGCGCATCGATCGGTACAATCCTTGAGCTTCTCCGACTTTCGGAAGGGTTAGGGTTAGGGTTAGGGATGAAAGCACATAGGAGAAAGAGATATTCTTGAATAACTTTTTTCGTGAAGGTCGGAGAGACTTGGAAAGTGGTTGCATCTGGACTAATTTGGGTCCTGCGGATCGATTGGTACCATCCCCGAGCTTGTACGACCTTCGGAAGAGGTCGACCAACGAAATTCCCCCAAATCTGAGGAGATATTCTTGAATAACTTTTTTTGTGAAGGTCGGAGAGACTTGCAAGTAGGCTCTACCCCCACTAAATGGGGTAGCGCGCATCGATCGGTACCATCCTTGAGCTTCTCCGACTTTCGGAAGGGTTAGGGTTAGGGTTAGGGATGAAAGCACATAGGAGAAAGAGATATTCTTGAATAACTTTTTTTGTGAAGGTCGGAGAGACTTGCAAGTAGGCTCTACCCCCACTAAATGGGGTAGCGCGCATCGATCGGTACCATCCTTGAGCTTCTCCGACTTTTGGAAGGGTTAGGGTTAGGGTTAGGGATGAAAGCACATAGGAGAAAGAGATATTCTTGAATAACTTTTTTTGTGAAGGTCGGAGAGACTTGCAAGTAGGCTCTACCCCCACTAAATTGGGTAGCGCGCATCGATCGGTACCATCCTTGAGCTTCTCCGACTTTCGGAAGGGTTAGGGTTAGGGTTAGGGATGAAAGCACATAGGAGAAAGAGATATTCTTGAATAACTTTTTTTGTGAAGGTCGGAGAGACTTGCAAGTAGGCTCTACCCCCACTAAATGGGGTAGCGCGCATCGATCGGTACCATCCTTGAGCTTCTCCGACTTTCGGAAGGGTTAGGGTTAGGGTTAGGGATGAAAGCACATAGGAGAAAGAGATATTCTTGAATAACTTTTTTTGTGAAGGTCGGAGAGACTTGCAAGTAGGCTCTACCCCCACTAAATGGGGTAGCGCGCATCGATCGGTACCATCCTTGAGCTTCTCCGACTTTCGGAAGGGTTAGGGTTAGGGATGAAAGCACATAGGAGAAAGAGATATTCTTGAATAACTTTTTTTGTGAAGGTCGGAGAGACTTGGAAAGTGGTTGCATCTGGACTAATTTGGGTCCTGCGGATCGATTGGTACCATCCCCGAGCTTGTACGACCTTCGGAAGAGGTCGACCGACGAAATTCCCCCAAATCTGAGGAGATATTCTTGAATAACTTTTTTTGTGAAGGTCGGAGAGACTTGCAAGTAGGCTCTACCCCCACTAAATGGGGTAGCGCGCATCGATCGGTACCATCCTTGAGCTTCTCCGACTTTCGGAAGGGTTAGGGTTAGGGTTAGGGATGAAAGCACATAGGAGAAAGAGATATTCTTGAATAACTTTTTTTGTGAAGGTCGGAGAGACTTGCAAGTAGGCTTTACCCCCACTAAATGGGGTAGCGCGCATCGATCGGTACCATCCTTGAGCTTCTCCGACTTTCGGAAGGGTTAGGGTTAGGGTTAGGGATGAAAGCACATAGGAGAAAGAGATATTCTTGAATAACTTTTTTTGTGAAGGTCGGAGAGACTTGGAAAGTGGTTGCATCTGGACTAATTTGGGTCCTGCAGATCGATTGGTACCATCCCCGAGCTTGTACGACCTTCGGAAGAGGTCGACCGATGAAATTCCCCCAAATCTGAGGAGATATTCTTGAATAACTTTTTTTGTGAAGGTCGGAGAGACTTGCAAGTAGGCTCTACCCCCACTAAATGGGGTAGCGCGCATCGATCGGTACCATCCTTGAGCTTCTCCGACTTTCGGAAGGGTTAGGGTTAGGGTTAGGGATGAAAGCACATAGGAGAAAGAGATATTCTTGAATAACTTTTTTTGTGAAGGTCGGAGAGACTTGCAAGTAGGCTCTACCCCCACTAAATGGGGTAGCGCGCATCGATCGGTACCATCCTTGAGCTTCTCCGACTTTCGGAAGGGTTAGGGTTAGGGTTAGGGATGAAAGCACATAGGAGAAAGAGATATTCTTGAATAACTTTTTTTGTGAAGGTCGGAGAGACTTGGAAAGTGGTTGCATCTGGACTAATTTGGGTCCTGCGGATCGATTGGTACCATCCCCGAGCTTGTACGACCTTCGGAAGAGGTCGACCGACGAAATTCCCCCAAATCTGAGGAGATATTCTTGAATAACTTTTTTTGTGAAGGTCGGAGAGACTTGCAAGTAGGCTCTACCCCCACTAAATGGGGTAGCGCGCATCGATCGGTACCATCCTTGAGCTTCTCCGACTTTCGGAAGGGTTAGGGTTAGGGTTAGGGATGAAAGCACATAGGAGAAAGAGATATTCTTGAATAACTTTTTTTGTGAAGGTCGGAGAGACTTGCAAGTAGGCTCTACCCCCACTAAATGGGGTAGCGCGCATTGATCGGTACCATCCTTGAGCTTCTCCGACTTTCGGAAGGGTTAGGGTTAGGGTTAGGGATGAAAGCACATAGGAGAAAGAGATATTCTTGAATAACTTTTTTTGTGAAGATCGGAGAGACTTGCAAGTAGGCTCTACCCCCACTAAATGGGGTAGCGCGCATCGATCGGTACCATCCTTGAGCTTCTCCGACTTTCGGAAGGGTTAGGGTTAGGGTTAGGGATGAAAGCACATAGGAGAAAGAGATATTCTTGAATAACTTTTTTTGTGAAGGTCGGAGAGACTTGCAAGTAGGCTCTACCCCCACTAAATGGGGTAGCGCGCATCGATCGGTACCATCCTTGAGCTTCTCCGACTTTCGGAAGGGTTAGGGTTAGGGTTAGGGATGAAAGCACATAGGAGAAAGAGATATTCTTGAATAACTTTTTTTGTGAAGGTCGGAGAGACTTGGAAAGTGGTTGCATCTGGACTAATTTGGGTCCTGCGGATCGATTGGTACCATCCCCGAGCTTGTACGACCTTCGGAAGAGGTCGACCGACGAAATTCCCCCAAATCTGAGGAGATATTCTTGAATAACTTTTTTTGTGAAGGTCGGAGAGACTTGCAAGTAGGCTCTACCCCCACTAAATGGGGTAGCGCGCATCGATCGGTACCATCCTTGAGCTTCTCCGACTTTTGGAAGGGTTAGGGTTAGGGATGAAAGCACGTAGGAGAAAGAGATATTCTTGAATAACTTTTTTTGTGAAGGTCGGAGAGACTTGCAAGTAGGCTCTACCCCCACTAAATGGGGTAGCGCGCATCGATCGGTACCATCCTTGAGCTTCTCCGACTTTCGGAAGGGTTAGGGTTAGGGTTAGGGATGAAAGCACATAGGAGAAAGAGATATTCTTGAATAACTTTTTTCGTGAAGGTCGGAGAGACTTGAAAAGTGGTTGCATCTGGACTAATTTGGGTCCTGCGGATCGATTGGTACCATCCCCGAGCTTGTACGACCTTCGGAAGAGGTCGACCAACGAAATTCCCCCAAATCTGAGGAGATATTCTTGAATAACTTTTTTTGTGAAGGTCGGAGAGACTTGCAAGTAGGCTCTACCCCCACTAAATGGGGTAGCGCGCATCGATCGGTACCATCCTTGAGCTTCTCCGACTTTCGGAAGGGTTAGGGTTAGGGTTAGGGATGAAAGCACATAGGAGAAAGAGATATTCTTGAATAACTTTTTTTGTGAAGGTCGGAGAGACTTGCAAGTAGGCTCTACCCCCACTAAATGGGGTAGCGCGCATCGATCGGTACCATCCTTGAGCTTCTCCGACTTTTGGAAGGGTTAGGGTTAGGGTTAGGGATGAAAGCACATAGGAGAAAGAGATATTCTTGAATAACTTTTTTTGTGAAGGTCGGAGAGACTTGCAAGTAGGCTCTACCCCCACTAAATTGGGTAGCGCGCATCGATCGGTACCATCCTTGAGCTTCTCCGACTTTCGGAAGGGTTAGGGTTAGGGTTAGGGATGAAAGCACATAGGAGAAAGAGATATTCTTGAATAACTTTTTTTGTGAAGGTCGGAGAGACTTGCAAGTAGGCTCTACCCCCACTAAATGGGGTAGCGCGCATCGATCGGTACCATCCTTGAGCTTCTCCGACTTTCGGAAGGGTTAGGGTTAGGGTTAGGGATGAAAGCACATAGGAGAAAGAGATATTCTTGAATAACTTTTTTTGTGAAGGTCGGAGAGACTTGGAAAGTGGTTGCATCTGGACTAATTTGGGTCCTGCAGATCGATTGGTACCATCCCCGAGCTTGTACGACCTTCGGAAGAGGTCGACCGATGAAATTCCCCCAAATCTGAGGAGATATTCTTGAATAACTTTTTTTGTGAAGGTCGGAGAGACTTGCAAGTAGGCTCTACCCCCACTAAATGGGGTAGCGCGCATCGATCGGTACCATCCTTGAGCTTCTCCGACTTTCGGAAGGGTTAGGGTTAGGGTTAGGGATGAAAGCACATAGGAGAAAGAGATATTCTTGAATAACTTTTTTTGTGAAGGTCGGAGAGACTTGCAAGTAGGCTCTACCCCCACTAAATGGGGTAGCGCGCATCGATCGGTACCATCCTTGAGCTTCTCCGACTTTCGGAAGGGTTAGGGTTAGGGTTAGGGATGAAAGCACATAGGAGAAAGAGATATTCTTGAATAACTTTTTTTGTGAAGGTCGGAGAGACTTGGAAAGTGGTTGCATCTGGACTAATTTGGGTCCTGCGGATCGATTGGTACCATCCCCGAGCTTGTACGACCTTCGGAAGAGGTCGACCGACGAAATTCCCCCAAATCTGAGGAGATATTCTTGAATAACTTTTTTTGTGAAGGTCGGAGAGACTTGCAAGTAGGCTCTACCCCCACTAAATGGGGTAGCGCGCATCGATCGGTACCATCCTTGAGCTTCTCCGACTTTCGGAAGGGTTAGGGTTAGGGTTAGGGATGAAAGCACATAGGAGAAAGAGATATTCTTGAATAACTTTTTTTGTGAAGGTCGGAGAGACTTGCAAGTAGGCTCTACCCCCACTAAATGGGGTAGCGCGCATCGATCGGTACCATCCTTGAGCTTCTCCGACTTTCGGAAGGGTTAGGGTTAGGGTTAGGGATGAAAGCACATAGGAGAAAGAGATATTCTTGAATAACTTTTTTTGTGAAGATCGGAGAGACTTGCAAGTAGGCTCTACCCCCACTAAATGGGGTAGCGCGCATCGATCGGTACCATCCTTGAGCTTCTCCGACTTTCGGAAGGGTTAGGGTTAGGGTTAGGGATGAAAGCACATAGGAGAAAGAGATATTCTTGAATAACTTTTTTTGTGAAGGTCGGAGAGACTTGCAAGTAGGCTCTACCCCCACTAAATGGGGTAGCGCGCATCGATCGGTACCATCCTTGAGCTTCTCCGACTTTCGGAAGGGTTAGGGTTAGGGTTAGGGATGAAAGCACATAGGAGAAAGACATATTCTTGAATAACTTTTTTTGTGAAGGTCGGAGAGACTTGGAAAGTGGTTGCATCTGGACTAATTTGGGTCCTGCGGATCGATTGGTACCATCCCCGAGCTTGTACGACCTTCGGAAGAGGTCGACCGACGAAATTCCCCCAAATCTGAGGAGATATTCTTGAATAACTTTTTTTGTGAAGGTCGGAGAGACTTGCAAGTAGGCTCTACCCCCACTAAATGGGGTAGCGCGCATCGATCGGTACCATCCTTGAGCTTCTCCGACTTTTGGAAGGGTTAGGGTTAGGGTTAGGGATGAAAGCACATAGGAGAAAGAGATATTCTTGAATAACTTTTTTTGTGAAGGTCGGAGAGACTTGCAAGTAGGCTCTACCCCCACTAAATGGGGTAGCGCGCATCGATCGGTACCATCCTTGAGCTTCTCCGACTTTCGGAAGGGTTAGGGTTAGGGTTAGGGATGAAAGCACATAGGAGAAAGAGATATTCTTGAATAACTTTTTTCGTGAAGGTCGGAGAGACTTGGAAAGTGGTTGCATCTGGACTAATTTGGGTCCTGCGGATCGATTGGTACCATCCCCGAGCTTGTACGACCTTCGGAAGAGGTCGACCAACGAAATTCCCCCAAATCTGAGGAGATATTCTTGAATAACTTTTTTTGTGAAGGTCGGAGAGACTTGCAAGTAGGCTCTACCCCCACTAAATGGGGTAGCGCGCATCGATCGGTACCATCCTTGAGCTTCTCCGACTTTTGGAAGGGTTAGGGTTAGGGTTAGGGATGAAAGCACATAGGAGAAAGAGATATTCTTGAATAACTTTTTTTGTGAAGGTCGGAGAGACTTGCAAGTAGGCTCTACCCCCACTAAATGGGGTAGCGCGCATCGATCGGTACAATCCTTGAGCTTCTCCGACTTTCGGAAGGGTTAGGGTTAGGGTTAGGGATGAAAGCACATAGGAGAAAGAGATATTCTTGAATAACTTTTTTCGTGAAGGTCGGAGAGACTTGGAAAGTGGTTGCATCTGGACTAATTTGGGTCCTGCGGATCGATTGGTACCATCCCCGAGCTTGTACGACCTTCGGAAGAGGTCGACCAACGAAATTCCCCCAAATCTGAGGAGATATTCTTGAATAACTTTTTTTGTGAAGGTCGGAGAGACTTGCAAGTAGGCTCTACCCCCACTAAATGGGGTAGCGCGCATCGATCGGTACCATCCTTGAGCTTCTCCGACTTTCGGAAGGGTTAGGGTTAGGGTTAGGGATGAAAGCACATAGGAGAAAGAGATATTCTTGAATAACTTTTTTTGTGAAGGTCGGAGAGACTTGCAAGTAGGCTCTACCCCCACTAAATGGGGTAGCGCGCATCGATCGGTACCATCCTTGAGCTTCTCCGACTTTTGGAAGGGTTAGGGTTAGGGTTAGGGATGAAAGCACATAGGAGAAAGAGATATTCTTGAATAACTTTTTTTGTGAAGGTCGGAGAGACTTGCAAGTAGGCTCTACCCCCACTAAATTGGGTAGCGCGCATCGATCGGTACCATCCTTGAGCTTCTCCGACTTTCGGAAGGGTTAGGGTTAGGGTTAGGGATGAAAGCACATAGGAGAAAGAGATATTCTTGAATAACTTTTTTTGTGAAGGTCGGAGAGACTTGCAAGTAGGCTCTACCCCCACTAAATGGGGTAGCGCGCATCGATCGGTACCATCCTTGAGCTTCTCCGACTTTCGGAAGGGTTAGGGTTAGGGTTAGGGATGAAAGCACATAGGAGAAAGAGATATTCTTGAATAACTTTTTTTGTGAAGGTCGGAGAGACTTGCAAGTAGGCTCTACCCCCACTAAATGGGGTAGCGCGCATCGATCGGAACCATCCTTGAGCTTCTCCGACTTTCGGAAGGGTTAGGGTTAGGGATGAAAGCACATAGGAGAAAGAGATATTCTTGAATAACTTTTTTTGTGAAGGTCGGAGAGACTTGGAAAGTGGTTGCATCTGGACTAATTTGGGTCCTGCGGATCGATTGGTACCATCCCCGAGCTTGTACGACCTTCGGAAGAGGTCGACCGACGAAATTCCCCCAAATCTGAGGAGATATTCTTGAATAACTTTTTTTGTGAAGGTCGGAGAGACTTGCAAGTAGGCTCTACCCCCACTAAATGGGGTAGCGCGCATCGATCGGTACCATCCTTGAGCTTCTCCGACTTTCGGAAGGGTTAGGGTTAGGGTTAGGGATGAAAGCACATAGGAGAAAGAGATATTCTTGAATAACTTTTTTTGTGAAGGTCGGAGAGACTTGCAAGTAGGCTTTACCCCCACTAAATGGGGTAGCGCGCATCGATCGGTACCATCCTTGAGCTTCTCCGACTTTCGGAAGGGTTAGGGTTAGGGTTAGGGATGAAAGCACATAGGAGAAAGAGATATTCTTGAATAACTTTTTTTGTGAAGGTCGGAGAGACTTGGAAAGTGGTTGCATCTGGACTAATTTGGGTCCTGCAGATCGATTGGTACCATCCCCGAGCTTGTACGACCTTCGGAAGAGGTCGACCGATGAAATTCCCCCAAATCTGAGGAGATATTCTTGAATAACTTTTTTTGTGAAGGTCGGAGAGACTTGCAAGTAGGCTCTACCCCCACTAAATGGGGTAGCGCGCATCGATCGGTACCATCCTTGAGCTTCTCCGACTTTCGGAAGGGTTAGGGTTAGGGTTAGGGATGAAAGCACATAGGAGAAAGAGATATTCTTGAATAACTTTTTTTGTGAAGGTCGGAGAGACTTGCAAGTAGGCTCTACCCCCACTAAATGGGGTAGCGCGCATCGATCGGTACCATCCTTGAGCTTCTCCGACTTTCGGAAGGGTTAGGGTTAGGGTTAGGGATGAAAGCACATAGGAGAAAGAGATATTCTTGAATAACTTTTTTTGTGAAGGTCGGAGAGACTTGGAAAGTGGTTGCATCTGGACTAATTTGGGTCCTGCGGATCGATTGGTACCATCCCCGAGCTTGTACGACCTTCGGAAGAGGTCGACCGACGAAATTCCCCCAAATCTGAGGAGATATTCTTGAATAACTTTTTTTGTGAAGGTCGGAGAGACTTGCAAGTAGGCTCTACCCCCACTAAATGGGGTAGCGCGCATCGATCGGTACCATCCTTGAGCTTCTCCGACTTTCGGAAGGGTTAGGGTTAGGGTTAGGGATGAAAGCACATAGGAGAAAGAGATATTCTTGAATAACTTTTTTTGTGAAGGTCGGAGAGACTTGCAAGTAGGCTCTACCCCCACTAAATGGGGTAGCGCGCATTGATCGGTACCATCCTTGAGCTTCTCCGACTTTCGGAAGGGTTAGGGTTAGGGTTAGGGATGAAAGCACATAGGAGAAAGAGATATTCTTGAATAACTTTTTTTGTGAAGATCGGAGAGACTTGCAAGTAGGCTCTACCCCCACTAAATGGGGTAGCGCGCATCGATCGGTACCATCCTTGAGCTTCTCCGACTTTCGGAAGGGTTAGGGTTAGGGTTAGGGATGAAAGCACATAGGAGAAAGAGATATTCTTGAATAACTTTTTTTGTGAAGGTCGGAGAGACTTGCAAGTAGGCTCTACCCCCACTAAATGGGGTAGCGCGCATCGATCGGTACCATCCTTGAGCTTCTCCGACTTTCGGAAGGGTTAGGGTTAGGGTTAGGGATGAAAGCACATAGGAGAAAGAGATATTCTTGAATAACTTTTTTTGTGAAGGTCGGAGAGACTTGGAAAGTGGTTGCATCTGGACTAATTTGGGTCCTGCGGATCGATTGGTACCATCCCCGAGCTTGTACGACCTTCGGAAGAGGTCGACCGACGAAATTCCCCCAAATCTGAGGAGATATTCTTGAATAACTTTTTTTGTGAAGGTCGGAGAGACTTGCAAGTAGGCTCTACCCCCACTAAATGGGGTAGCGCGCATCGATCGGTACCATCCTTGAGCTTCTCCGACTTTTGGAAGGGTTAGGGTTAGGGATGAAAGCACGTAGGAGAAAGAGATATTCTTGAATAACTTTTTTTGTGAAGGTCGGAGAGACTTGCAAGTAGGCTCTACCCCCACTAAATGGGGTAGCGCGCATCGATCGGTACCATCCTTGAGCTTCTCCGACTTTCGGAAGGGTTAGGGTTAGGGTTAGGGATGAAAGCACATAGGAGAAAGAGATATTCTTGAATAACTTTTTTTGTGAAGGTCGGAGAGACTTGGAAAGTGGTTGCATCTGGACTAATTTGGGTCCTGCAGATCGATTGGTACCATCCCCGAGCTTGTACGACCTTCGGAAGAGGTCGACCGATGAAATTCCCCCAAATCTGAGGAGATATTCTTGAATAACTTTTTTTGTGAAGGTCGGAGAGACTTGCAAGTAGGCTCTACCCCCACTAAATGGGGTAGCGCGCATCGATCGGTACCATCCTTGAGCTTCTCCGACTTTCGGAAGGGTTAGGGTTAGGGTTAGGGATGAAAGCACATAGGAGAAAGAGATATTCTTGAATAACTTTTTTTGTGAAGGTCGGAGAGACTTGCAAGTAGGCTCTACCCCCACTAAATGGGGTAGCGCGCATCGATCGGTACCATCCTTGAGCTTCTCCGACTTTCGGAAGGGTTAGGGTTAGGGTTAGGGATGAAAGCACATAGGAGAAAGAGATATTCTTGAATAACTTTTTTTGTGAAGGTCGGAGAGACTTGGAAAGTGGTTGCATCTGGACTAATTTGGGTCCTGCGGATCGATTGGTACCATCCCCGAGCTTGTACGACCTTCGGAAGAGGTCGACCGACGAAATTCCCCCAAATCTGAGGAGATATTCTTGAATAACTTTTTTTGTGAAGGTCGGAGAGACTTGCAAGTAGGCTCTACCCCCACTAAATGGGGTAGCGCGCATCGATCGGTACCATCCTTGAGCTTCTCCGACTTTCGGAAGGGTTAGGGTTAGGGTTAGGGATGAAAGCACATAGGAGAAAGAGATATTCTTGAATAACTTTTTTTGTGAAGGTCGGAGAGACTTGCAAGTAGGCTCTACCCCCACTAAATGGGGTAGCGCGCATTGATCGGTACCATCCTTGAGCTTCTCCGACTTTCGGAAGGGTTAGGGTTAGGGTTAGGGATGAAAGCACATAGGAGAAAGAGATATTCTTGAATAACTTTTTTTGTGAAGATCGGAGAGACTTGCAAGTAGGCTCTACCCCCACTAAATGGGGTAGCGCGCATCGATCGGTACCATCCTTGAGCTTCTCCGACTTTCGGAAGGGTTAGGGTTAGGGTTAGGGATGAAAGCACATAGGAGAAAGAGATATTCTTGAATAACTTTTTTTGTGAAGGTCGGAGAGACTTGCAAGTAGGCTCTACCCCCACTAAATGGGGTAGCGCGCATCGATCGGTACCATCCTTGAGCTTCTCCGACTTTCGGAAGGGTTAGGGTTAGGGTTAGGGATGAAAGCACATAGGAGAAAGAGATATTCTTGAATAACTTTTTTTGTGAAGGTCGGAGAGACTTGGAAAGTGGTTGCATCTGGACTAATTTGGGTCCTGCGGATCGATTGGTACCATCCCCGAGCTTGTACGACCTTCGGAAGAGGTCGACCGACGAAATTCCCCCAAATCTGAGGAGATATTCTTGAATAACTTTTTTTGTGAAGGTCGGAGAGACTTGCAAGTAGGCTCTACCCCCACTAAATGGGGTAGCGCGCATCGATCGGTACCATCCTTGAGCTTCTCCGACTTTTGGAAGGGTTAGGGTTAGGGATGAAAGCACGTAGGAGAAAGAGATATTCTTGAATAACTTTTTTTGTGAAGGTCGGAGAGACTTGCAAGTAGGCTCTACCCCCACTAAATGGGGTAGCGCGCATCGATCGGTACCATCCTTGAGCTTCTCCGACTTTCGGAAGGGTTAGGGTTAGGGTTAGGGATGAAAGCACATAGGAGAAAGAGATATTCTTGAATAACTTTTTTCGTGAAGGTCGGAGAGACTTGAAAAGTGGTTGCATCTGGACTAATTTGGGTCCTGCGGATCGATTGGTACCATCCCCGAGCTTGTACGACCTTCGGAAGAGGTCGACCAACGAAATTCCCCCAAATCTGAGGAGATATTCTTGAATAACTTTTTTTGTGAAGGTCGGAGAGACTTGCAAGTAGGCTCTACCCCCACTAAATGGGGTAGCGCGCATCGATCGGTACCATCCTTGAGCTTCTCCGACTTTCGGAAGGGTTAGGGTTAGGGTTAGGGATGAAAGCACATAGGAGAAAGAGATATTCTTGAATAACTTTTTTTGTGAAGGTCGGAGAGACTTGCAAGTAGGCTCTACCCCCACTAAATGGGGTAGCGCGCATCGATCGGTACCATCCTTGAGCTTCTCCGACTTTTGGAAGGGTTAGGGTTAGGGTTAGGGATGAAAGCACATAGGAGAAAGAGATATTCTTGAATAACTTTTTTTGTGAAGGTCGGAGAGACTTGCAAGTAGGCTCTACCCCCACTAAATTGGGTAGCGCGCATCGATCGGTACCATCCTTGAGCTTCTCCGACTTTCGGAAGGGTTAGGGTTAGGGTTAGGGATGAAAGCACATAGGAGAAAGAGATATTCTTGAATAACTTTTTTTGTGAAGGTCGGAGAGACTTGCAAGTAGGCTCTACCCCCACTAAATGGGGTAGCGCGCATCGATCGGTACCATCCTTGAGCTTCTCCGACTTTCGGAAGGGTTAGGGTTAGGGTTAGGGATGAAAGCACATAGGAGAAAGAGATATTCTTGAATAACTTTTTTTGTGAAGGTCGGAGAGACTTGGAAAGTGGTTGCATCTGGACTAATTTGGGTCCTGCAGATCGATTGGTACCATCCCCGAGCTTGTACGACCTTCGGAAGAGGTCGACCGATGAAATTCCCCCAAATCTGAGGAGATATTCTTGAATAACTTTTTTTGTGAAGGTCGGAGAGACTTGCAAGTAGGCTCTACCCCCACTAAATGGGGTAGCGCGCATCGATCGGTACCATCCTTGAGCTTCTCCGACTTTCGGAAGGGTTAGGGTTAGGGTTAGGGATGAAAGCACATAGGAGAAAGAGATATTCTTGAATAACTTTTTTTGTGAAGGTCGGAGAGACTTGCAAGTAGGCTCTACCCCCACTAAATGGGGTAGCGCGCATCGATCGGTACCATCCTTGAGCTTCTCCGACTTTCGGAAGGGTTAGGGTTAGGGTTAGGGATGAAAGCACATAGGAGAAAGAGATATTCTTGAATAACTTTTTTTGTGAAGGTCGGAGAGACTTGGAAAGTGGTTGCATCTGGACTAATTTGGGTCCTGCGGATCGATTGGTACCATCCCCGAGCTTGTACGACCTTCGGAAGAGGTCGACCGACGAAATTCCCCCAAATCTGAGGAGATATTCTTGAATAACTTTTTTTGTGAAGGTCGGAGAGACTTGCAAGTAGGCTCTACCCCCACTAAATGGGGTAGCGCGCATCGATCGGTACCATCCTTGAGCTTCTCCGACTTTCGGAAGGGTTAGGGTTAGGGTTAGGGATGAAAGCACATAGGAGAAAGAGATATTCTTGAATAACTTTTTTTGTGAAGGTCGGAGAGACTTGCAAGTAGGCTCTACCCCCACTAAATGGGGTAGCGCGCATCGATCGGTACCATCCTTGAGCTTCTCCGACTTTCGGAAGGGTTAGGGTTAGGGTTAGGGATGAAAGCACATAGGAGAAAGAGATATTCTTGAATAACTTTTTTTGTGAAGATCGGAGAGACTTGCAAGTAGGCTCTACCCCCACTAAATGGGGTAGCGCGCATCGATCGGTACCATCCTTGAGCTTCTCCGACTTTCGGAAGGGTTAGGGTTAGGGTTAGGGATGAAAGCACATAGGAGAAAGAGATATTCTTGAATAACTTTTTTTGTGAAGGTCGGAGAGACTTGCAAGTAGGCTCTACCCCCACTAAATGGGGTAGCGCGCATCGATCGGTACCATCCTTGAGCTTCTCCGACTTTCGGAAGGGTTAGGGTTAGGGTTAGGGATGAAAGCACATAGGAGAAAGACATATTCTTGAATAACTTTTTTTGTGAAGGTCGGAGAGACTTGGAAAGTGGTTGCATCTGGACTAATTTGGGTCCTGCGGATCGATTGGTACCATCCCCGAGCTTGTACGACCTTCGGAAGAGGTCGACCGACGAAATTCCCCCAAATCTGAGGAGATATTCTTGAATAACTTTTTTTGTGAAGGTCGGAGAGACTTGCAAGTAGGCTCTACCCCCACTAAATGGGGTAGCGCGCATCGATCGGTACCATCCTTGAGCTTCTCCGACTTTTGGAAGGGTTAGGGTTAGGGTTAGGGATGAAAGCACATAGGAGAAAGAGATATTCTTGAATAACTTTTTTTGTGAAGGTCGGAGAGACTTGCAAGTAGGCTCTACCCCCACTAAATGGGGTAGCGCGCATCGATCGGTACCATCCTTGAGCTTCTCCGACTTTCGGAAGGGTTAGGGTTAGGGTTAGGGATGAAAGCACATAGGAGAAAGAGATATTCTTGAATAACTTTTTTCGTGAAGGTCGGAGAGACTTGGAAAGTGGTTGCATCTGGACTAATTTGGGTCCTGCGGATCGATTGGTACCATCCCCGAGCTTGTACGACCTTCGGAAGAGGTCGACCAACGAAATTCCCCCAAATCTGAGGAGATATTCTTGAATAACTTTTTTTGTGAAGGTCGGAGAGACTTGCAAGTAGGCTCTACCCCCACTAAATGGGGTAGCGCGCATCGATCGGTACCATCCTTGAGCTTCTCCGACTTTTGGAAGGGTTAGGGTTAGGGTTAGGGATGAAAGCACATAGGAGAAAGAGATATTCTTGAATAACTTTTTTTGTGAAGGTCGGAGAGACTTGCAAGTAGGCTCTACCCCCACTAAATGGGGTAGCGCGCATCGATCGGTACAATCCTTGAGCTTCTCCGACTTTCGGAAGGGTTAGGGTTAGGGTTAGGGATGAAAGCACATAGGAGAAAGAGATATTCTTGAATAACTTTTTTCGTGAAGGTCGGAGAGACTTGGAAAGTGGTTGCATCTGGACTAATTTGGGTCCTGCGGATCGATTGGTACCATCCCCGAGCTTGTACGACCTTCGGAAGAGGTCGACCAACGAAATTCCCCCAAATCTGAGGAGATATTCTTGAATAACTTTTTTTGTGAAGGTCGGAGAGACTTGCAAGTAGGCTCTACCCCCACTAAATGGGGTAGCGCGCATCGATCGGTACCATCCTTGAGCTTCTCCGACTTTCGGAAGGGTTAGGGTTAGGGTTAGGGATGAAAGCACATAGGAGAAAGAGATATTCTTGAATAACTTTTTTTGTGAAGGTCGGAGAGACTTGCAAGTAGGCTCTACCCCCACTAAATGGGGTAGCGCGCATCGATCGGTACCATCCTTGAGCTTCTCCGACTTTTGGAAGGGTTAGGGTTAGGGTTAGGGATGAAAGCACATAGGAGAAAGAGATATTCTTGAATAACTTTTTTTGTGAAGGTCGGAGAGACTTGCAAGTAGGCTCTACCCCCACTAAATTGGGTAGCGCGCATCGATCGGTACCATCCTTGAGCTTCTCCGACTTTCGGAAGGGTTAGGGTTAGGGTTAGGGATGAAAGCACATAGGAGAAAGAGATATTCTTGAATAACTTTTTTTGTGAAGGTCGGAGAGACTTGCAAGTAGGCTCTACCCCCACTAAATGGGGTAGCGCGCATCGATCGGTACCATCCTTGAGCTTCTCCGACTTTCGGAAGGGTTAGGGTTAGGGTTAGGGATGAAAGCACATAGGAGAAAGAGATATTCTTGAATAACTTTTTTTGTGAAGGTCGGAGAGACTTGCAAGTAGGCTCTACCCCCACTAAATGGGGTAGCGCGCATCGATCGGAACCATCCTTGAGCTTCTCCGACTTTCGGAAGGGTTAGGGTTAGGGATGAAAGCACATAGGAGAAAGAGATATTCTTGAATAACTTTTTTTGTGAAGGTCGGAGAGACTTGGAAAGTGGTTGCATCTGGACTAATTTGGGTCCTGCGGATCGATTGGTACCATCCCCGAGCTTGTACGACCTTCGGAAGAGGTCGACCGACGAAATTCCCCCAAATCTGAGGAGATATTCTTGAATAACTTTTTTTGTGAAGGTCGGAGAGACTTGCAAGTAGGCTCTACCCCCACTAAATGGGGTAGCGCGCATCGATCGGTACCATCCTTGAGCTTCTCCGACTTTCGGAAGGGTTAGGGTTAGGGTTAGGGATGAAAGCACATAGGAGAAAGAGATATTCTTGAATAACTTTTTTTGTGAAGGTCGGAGAGACTTGCAAGTAGGCTTTACCCCCACTAAATGGGGTAGCGCGCATCGATCGGTACCATCCTTGAGCTTCTCCGACTTTCGGAAGGGTTAGGGTTAGGGTTAGGGATGAAAGCACATAGGAGAAAGAGATATTCTTGAATAACTTTTTTTGTGAAGGTCGGAGAGACTTGGAAAGTGGTTGCATCTGGACTAATTTGGGTCCTGCAGATCGATTGGTACCATCCCCGAGCTTGTACGACCTTCGGAAGAGGTCGACCGATGAAATTCCCCCAAATCTGAGGAGATATTCTTGAATAACTTTTTTTGTGAAGGTCGGAGAGACTTGCAAGTAGGCTCTACCCCCACTAAATGGGGTAGCGCGCATCGATCGGTACCATCCTTGAGCTTCTCCGACTTTCGGAAGGGTTAGGGTTAGGGTTAGGGATGAAAGCACATAGGAGAAAGAGATATTCTTGAATAACTTTTTTTGTGAAGGTCGGAGAGACTTGCAAGTAGGCTCTACCCCCACTAAATGGGGTAGCGCGCATCGATCGGTACCATCCTTGAGCTTCTCCGACTTTCGGAAGGGTTAGGGTTAGGGTTAGGGATGAAAGCACATAGGAGAAAGAGATATTCTTGAATAACTTTTTTTGTGAAGGTCGGAGAGACTTGGAAAGTGGTTGCATCTGGACTAATTTGGGTCCTGCGGATCGATTGGTACCATCCCCGAGCTTGTACGACCTTCGGAAGAGGTCGACCGACGAAATTCCCCCAAATCTGAGGAGATATTCTTGAATAACTTTTTTTGTGAAGGTCGGAGAGACTTGCAAGTAGGCTCTACCCCCACTAAATGGGGTAGCGCGCATCGATCGGTACCATCCTTGAGCTTCTCCGACTTTCGGAAGGGTTAGGGTTAGGGTTAGGGATGAAAGCACATAGGAGAAAGAGATATTCTTGAATAACTTTTTTTGTGAAGGTCGGAGAGACTTGCAAGTAGGCTCTACCCCCACTAAATGGGGTAGCGCGCATTGATCGGTACCATCCTTGAGCTTCTCCGACTTTCGGAAGGGTTAGGGTTAGGGTTAGGGATGAAAGCACATAGGAGAAAGAGATATTCTTGAATAACTTTTTTTGTGAAGATCGGAGAGACTTGCAAGTAGGCTCTACCCCCACTAAATGGGGTAGCGCGCATCGATCGGTACCATCCTTGAGCTTCTCCGACTTTCGGAAGGGTTAGGGTTAGGGTTAGGGATGAAAGCACATAGGAGAAAGAGATATTCTTGAATAACTTTTTTTGTGAAGGTCGGAGAGACTTGCAAGTAGGCTCTACCCCCACTAAATGGGGTAGCGCGCATCGATCGGTACCATCCTTGAGCTTCTCCGACTTTCGGAAGGGTTAGGGTTAGGGTTAGGGATGAAAGCACATAGGAGAAAGAGATATTCTTGAATAACTTTTTTTGTGAAGGTCGGAGAGACTTGGAAAGTGGTTGCATCTGGACTAATTTGGGTCCTGCGGATCGATTGGTACCATCCCCGAGCTTGTACGACCTTCGGAAGAGGTCGACCGACGAAATTCCCCCAAATCTGAGGAGATATTCTTGAATAACTTTTTTTGTGAAGGTCGGAGAGACTTGCAAGTAGGCTCTACCCCCACTAAATGGGGTAGCGCGCATCGATCGGTACCATCCTTGAGCTTCTCCGACTTTTGGAAGGGTTAGGGTTAGGGATGAAAGCACGTAGGAGAAAGAGATATTCTTGAATAACTTTTTTTGTGAAGGTCGGAGAGACTTGCAAGTAGGCTCTACCCCCACTAAATGGGGTAGCGCGCATCGATCGGTACCATCCTTGAGCTTCTCCGACTTTTGGAAGGGTTAGGGTTAGGGTTAGGGATGAAAGCACATAGGAGAAAGAGATATTCTTGAATAACTTTTTTTGTGAAGGTCGGAGAGACTTGCAAGTAGGCTCTACCCCCACTAAATTGGGTAACGCGCATCGATCGGTACCATCCTTGAGCTTCTCCGACTTTCGGAAGGGTTAGGGTTAGGGTTAGGGATGAAAGCACATAGGAGAAAGAGATATTCTTGAATAACTTTTTTTGTGAAGGTCGGAGAGACTTGCAAGTAGGCTCTACCCCCACTAAATGGGGTAGCGCGCATCGATCGGTACCATCCTTGAGCTTCTCCGACTTTCGGAAGGGTTAGGGTTAGGGTTAGGGATGAAAGCACATAGGAGAAAGAGATATTCTTGAATAACTTTTTTTGTGAAGGTCGGAGAGACTTGCAAGTAGGCTCTACCCCCACTAAATGGGGTAGCGCGCATCGATCGGTACCATCCTTGAGCTTCTCCGACTTTCGGAAGGGTTAGGGTTAGGGATGAAAGCACATAGGAGAAAGAGATATTCTTGAATAACTTTTTTTGTGAAGGTCGGAGAGACTTGGAAAGTGGTTGCATCTGGACTAATTTGGGTCCTGCGGATCGATTGGTACCATCCCCGAGCTTGTACGACCTTCGGAAGAGGTCGACCGACGAAATTCCCCCAAATCTGAGGAGATATTCTTGAATAACTTTTTTTGTGAAGGTCGGAGAGACTTGCAAGTAGGCTCTACCCCCACTAAATGGGGTAGCGCGCATCGATCGGTACCATCCTTGAGCTTCTCCGACTTTCGGAAGGGTTAGGGTTAGGGTTAGGGATGAAAGCACATAGGAGAAAGAGATATTCTTGAATAACTTTTTTTGTGAAGGTCGGAGAGACTTGCAAGTAGGCTCTACCCCCACTAAATGGGGTAGCGCGCATCGATCGGTACCATCCTTGAGCTTCTCCGACTTTCGGAAGGGTTAGGGTTAGGGTTAGGGATGAAAGCACATAGGAGAAAGAGATATTCTTGAATAACTTTTTTTGTGAAGGTCGGAGAGACTTGGAAAGTGGTTGCATCTGGACTAATTTGGGTCCTGCGGATCGATTGGTACCATCCCCGAGCTTGTACGACCTTCGGAAGAGGTCGACCGACGAAATTCCCCCAAATCTGAGGAGATATTCTTGAATAACTTTTTTTGTGAAGGTCGGAGAGACTTGCAAGTAGGCTCTACCCCCACTAAATGGGGTTGCGCGCATCGATCGGTACCATCCTTGAGCTTCTCCGACTTTCGGAAGGGTTAGGGTTAGGGTTAGGGATGAAAGCACATAGGAGAAAGAGATATTCTTGAATAACTTTTTTTGTGAAGGTCGGAGAGACTTGCAAGTAGGCTCTACCCCCACTAAATGGGGTAGCGCGCATCGATCGGTACCATCCTTGAGCTTCTCCGACTTTCGGAAGGGTTAGGGTTAGGGTTAGGGATGAAAGCACATAGGAGAAAGAGATATTCTTGAATAACTTTTTTTGTGAAGATCGGAGAGACTTGCAAGTAGGCTCTACCCCCACTAAATGGGGTAGCGCGCATCGATCGGTACCATCCTTGAGCTTCTCCGACTTTCGGAAGGGTTAGGGTTAGGGATGAAAGCACATAGGAGAAAGAGATATTCTTGAATAACTTTTTTTGTGAAGGTCGGAGAGACTTGCAAGTAGGCTCTACCCCCACTAAATGGGGTAGCGCGCATCGATCGGTACCATCCTTGAGCTTCTCCGACTTTCGGAAGGGTTAGGGTTAGGGATGAAAGCACATAGGAGAAAGAGATATTCTTGAATAACTTTTTTTGTGAAGGTCGGAGAGACTTGGAAAGTGGTTGCATCTGGACTAATTTGGGTCCTGCGGATCGATTGGTACCATCCCCGAGCTTGTACGACCTTCGGAAGAGGTCGACCGACGAAATTCCCCCAAATCTGAGGAGATATTCTTGAATAACTTTTTTTGTGAAGGTCGGAGAGACTTGCAAGTAGGCTCTACCCCCACTAAATGGGGTAGCGCGCATCGATCGGTACCATCCTTGAGCTTCTCCGACTTTCGGAAGGGTTAGGGTTAGGGTTAGGGATGAAAGCACATAGGAGAAAGAGATATTCTTGAATAACTTTTTTTGTGAAGGTCGGAGAGACTTGCAAGTAGGCTCTACCCCCACTAAATGGGGTAGCGCGCATTGATCGGTACCATCCTTGAGCTTCTCCGACTTTCGGAAGGGTTAGGGTTAGGGTTAGGGATGAAAGCACATAGGAGAAAGAGATATTCTTGAATAACTTTTTTTGTGAAGATCGGAGAGACTTGCAAGTAGGCTCTACCCCCACTAAATGGGGTAGCGCGCATCGATCGGTACCATCCTTGAGCTTCTCCGACTTTCGGAAGGGTTAGGGTTAGGGTTAGGGATGAAAGCACATAGGAGAAAGAGATATTCTTGAATAACTTTTTTTGTGAAGGTCGGAGAGACTTGCAAGTAGGCTCTACCCCCACTAAATGGGGTAGCGCGCATCGATCGGTACCATCCTTGAGCTTCTCCGACTTTCGGAAGGGTTAGGGTTAGGGTTAGGGATGAAAGCACATAGGAGAAAGAGATATTCTTGAATAACTTTTTTTGTGAAGGTCGGAGAGACTTGGAAAGTGGTTGCATCTGGACTAATTTGGGTCCTGCGGATCGATTGGTACCATCCCCGAGCTTGTACGACCTTCGGAAGAGGTCGACCGACGAAATTCCCCCAAATCTGAGGAGATATTCTTGAATAACTTTTTTTGTGAAGGTCGGAGAGACTTGCAAGTAGGCTCTACCCCCACTAAATGGGGTAGCGCGCATCGATCGGTACCATCCTTGAGCTTCTCCGACTTTTGGAAGGGTTAGGGTTAGGGATGAAAGCACGTAGGAGAAAGAGATATTCTTGAATAACTTTTTTTGTGAAGGTCGGAGAGACTTGCAAGTAGGCTCTACCCCCACTAAATGGGGTAGCGCGCATCGATCGGTACCATCCTTGAGCTTCTCCGACTTTCGGAAGGGTTAGGGTTAGGGTTAGGGATGAAAGCACATAGGAGAAAGAGATATTCTTGAATAACTTTTTTCGTGAAGGTCGGAGAGACTTGAAAAGTGGTTGCATCTGGACTAATTTGGGTCCTGCGGATCGATTGGTACCATCCCCGAGCTTGTACGACCTTCGGAAGAGGTCGACCAACGAAATTCCCCCAAATCTGAGGAGATATTCTTGAATAACTTTTTTTGTGAAGGTCGGAGAGACTTGCAAGTAGGCTCTACCCCCACTAAATGGGGTAGCGCGCATCGATCGGTACCATCCTTGAGCTTCTCCGACTTTCGGAAGGGTTAGGGTTAGGGTTAGGGATGAAAGCACATAGGAGAAAGAGATATTCTTGAATAACTTTTTTTGTGAAGGTCGGAGAGACTTGCAAGTAGGCTCTACCCCCACTAAATGGGGTAGCGCGCATCGATCGGTACCATCCTTGAGCTTCTCCGACTTTTGGAAGGGTTAGGGTTAGGGTTAGGGATGAAAGCACATAGGAGAAAGAGATATTCTTGAATAACTTTTTTTGTGAAGGTCGGAGAGACTTGCAAGTAGGCTCTACCCCCACTAAATTGGGTAGCGCGCATCGATCGGTACCATCCTTGAGCTTCTCCGACTTTCGGAAGGGTTAGGGTTAGGGTTAGGGATGAAAGCACATAGGAGAAAGAGATATTCTTGAATAACTTTTTTTGTGAAGGTCGGAGAGACTTGCAAGTAGGCTCTACCCCCACTAAATGGGGTAGCGCGCATCGATCGGTACCATCCTTGAGCTTCTCCGACTTTCGGAAGGGTTAGGGTTAGGGTTAGGGATGAAAGCACATAGGAGAAAGAGATATTCTTGAATAACTTTTTTTGTGAAGGTCGGAGAGACTTGCAAGTAGGCTCTACCCCCACTAAATGGGGTAGCGCGCATCGATCGGTACCATCCTTGAGCTTCTCCGACTTTCGGAAGGGTTAGGGTTAGGGATGAAAGCACATAGGAGAAAGAGATATTCTTGAATAACTTTTTTTGTGAAGGTCGGAGAGACTTGGAAAGTGGTTGCATCTGGACTAATTTGGGTCCTGCGGATCGATTGGTACCATCCCCGAGCTTGTACGACCTTCGGAAGAGGTCGACCGACGAAATTCCCCCAAATCTGAGGAGATATTCTTGAATAACTTTTTTTGTGAAGGTCGGAGAGACTTGCAAGTAGGCTCTACCCCCACTAAATGGGGTAGCGCGCATCGATCGGTACCATCCTTGAGCTTCTCCGACTTTCGGAAGGGTTAGGGTTAGGGTTAGGGATGAAAGCACATAGGAGAAAGAGATATTCTTGAATAACTTTTTTTGTGAAGGTCGGAGAGACTTGCAAGTAGGCTCTACCCCCACTAAATGGGGTAGCGCGCATCGATCGGTACCATCCTTGAGCTTCTCCGACTTTCGGAAGGGTTAGGGTTAGGGTTAGGGATGAAAGCACATAGGAGAAAGAGATATTCTTGAATAACTTTTTTTGTGAAGGTCGGAGAGACTTGGAAAGTGGTTGCATCTGGACTAATTTGGGTCCTGCGGATCGATTGGTACCATCCCCGAGCTTGTACGACCTTCGGAAGAGGTCGACCGACGAAATTCCCCCAAATCTGAGGAGATATTCTTGAATAACTTTTTTTGTGAAGGTCGGAGAGACTTGCAAGTAGGCTCTACCCCCACTAAATGGGGTTGCGCGCATCGATCGGTACCATCCTTGAGCTTCTCCGACTTTCGGAAGGGTTAGGGTTAGGGTTAGGGATGAAAGCACATAGGAGAAAGAGATATTCTTGAATAACTTTTTTTGTGAAGGTCGGAGAGACTTGCAAGTAGGCTCTACCCCCACTAAATGGGTAGCGCGCATCGATCGGTACCATCCTTGAGCTTCTCCGACTTTCGGAAGGGTTAGGGTTAGGGTTAGGGATGAAAGCACATAGGAGAAAGAGATATTCTTGAATAACTTTTTTTGTGAAGATCGGAGAGACTTGCAAGTAGGCTCTACCCCCACTAAATGGGGTAGCGCGCATCGATCGGTACCATCCTTGAGCTTCTCCGACTTTCGGAAGGGTTAGGGTTAGGGTTAGGGATGAAAGCACATAGGAGAAAGAGATATTCTTGAATAACTTTTTTTGTGAAGGTCGGAGAGACTTGCAAGTAGGCTCTACCCCCACTAAATGGGGTAGCGCGCATCGATCGGTACCATCCTTGAGCTTCTCCGACTTTCGGAAGGGTTAGGGTTAGGGATGAAAGCACATAGGAGAAAGAGATATTCTTGAATAACTTTTTTTGTGAAGGTCGGAGAGACTTGGAAAGTGGTTGCATCTGGACTAATTTGGGTCCTGCGGATCGATTGGTACCATCCCCGAGCTTGTACGACCTTCGGAAGAGGTCGACCGACGAAATTCCCCCAAATCTGAGGAGATATTCTTGAATAACTTTTTTTGTGAAGGTCGGAGAGACTTGCAAGTAGGCTCTACCCCCACTAAATGGGGTAGCGCGCATCGATCGGTACCATCCTTGAGCTTCTCCGACTTTTGGAAGGGTTAGGGTTAGGGTTAGGGATGAAAGCACATAGGAGAAAGAGATATTCTTGAATAACTTTTTTTGTGAAGGTCGGAGAGACTTGCAAGTAGGCTCTACCCCCACTAAATGGGGTAGCGCGCATCGATCGGTACCATCCTTGAGCTTCTCCGACTTTCGGAAGGGTTAGGGTTAGGGTTAGGGATGAAAGCACATAGGAGAAAGAGATATTCTTGAATAACTTTTTTCGTGAAGGTCGGAGAGACTTGGAAAGTGGTTGCATCTGGACTAATTTGGGTCCTGCGGATCGATTGGTACCATCCCCGAGCTTGTACGACCTTCGGAAGAGGTCGACCGACGAAATTCCCCCAAATCTGAGGAGATATTCTTGAATAACTTTTTTTGTGAAGGTCGGAGAGACTTGCAAGTAGGCTCTACCCCCACTAAATGGGGTTGCGCGCATCGATCAGTACCATCCTTGAGCTTCTCCGACTTTCGGAAGGGTTAGGGTTAGGGTTAGGGATGAAAGCACATAGGAGAAAGAGATATTCTTGAATAACTTTTTTTGTGAAGGTCGGAGAGACTTGCAAGTAGGCTCTACCCCCACTAAATGGGGTAGCGCGCATCGATCGGTACCATCCTTGAGCTTCTCCGACTTTCCGAAGGGTTAGGGTTAGGGTTAGGGATGAAAGCACATAGGAGAAAGAGATATTCTTGAATAACTTTTTTTGTGAAGGTCGGAGAGACTTGGAAAGTGGTTGCATCTGGACTAATTTGGGTCCTGCGGATCGATTGGTACCATCCCCGAGCTTGTACGACCTTCGGAAGAGGTCGACTGACGAAATTCCCCCAAATCTGAGGAGATATTCTTGAATAACTTTTTTTGTGAAGGTCGGAGAGACTTGCAAGTAGGCTCTACCCCCACTAAATGGGGTTGCGCGCATCGATCAGTACCATCCTTGAGCTTCTCCGACTTTCGGAAGGGTTAGGGTTAGGGTTAGGGATGAAAGCACATAGGAGAAAGAGATATTCTTGAATAACTTTTTTTGTGAAGGTCGGAGAGACTTGCAAGTAGGCTCTACCCCCACTAAATGGGGTAGCGCGCATCGATCGGTACCATCCTTGAGCTTCTCCGACTTTCGGAAGGGTTAGGGTTAGGGTTAGGGATGAAAGCACATAGGAGAAAGAGATATTCTTGAATAACTTTTTTCGTGAAGGTCGGAGAGACTTGGAAAGTGGTTGCATCTGGACTAATTTGGGTCCTGCGGATCGATTGGTACCATCCCCGAGCTTGTACGACCTTCGGAAGAGGTCGACCGACGAAATTCCCCCAAATCTGAGGAGATATTCTTGAATAACTTTTTTTGTGAAGGTCGGAGAGACTTGCAAGTAGGCTCTACCCCCACTAAATGGGGTAGCGCGCATCGATCGGTACCATCCTTGAGCTTCTCCGACTTTCGGAAGGGTTAGGGTTAGGGTTAGGGATGAAAGCACATAGGAGAAAGAGATATTCTTGAATAACTTTTTTTGTGAAGGTCGGAGAGACTTGCAAGTAGGCTCTACCCCCACTAAATGGGGTAGCGCGCATCGATCGGTACCATCCTTGAGCTTCTCCGACTTTCGGAAGGGTTAGGGTTAGGGTTAGGGATGAAAGCACATAGGAGAAAGAGATATTCTTGAATAACTTTTTTTGTGAAGGTCGGAGAGACTTGGAAAGTGGTTGCATCTGGACTAATTTGGGTCCTGCGGATCGATTGGTACCATCCCCGAGCTTGTACGACCTTCGGAAGAGGTCGACCGACGAAATTCCCCCAAATCTGAGGAGATATTCTTGAATAACTTTTTTTGTGAAGGTCGGAGAGACTTGCAAGTAGGCTCTACCCCCACTAAATGGGGTTGCGCGCATCGATCGGTACCATCCTTGAGCTTCTCCGACTTTCGGAAGGGTTAGGGTTAGGGTTAGGGATGAAAGCACATAGGAGAAAGAGATATTCTTGAATAACTTTTTTTGTGAAGGTCGGAGAGACTTGCAAGTAGGCTCTACCCCCACTAAATGGGTAGCGCGCATCGATCGGTACCATCCTTGAGCTTCTCCGACTTTCGGAAGGGTTAGGGTTAGGGTTAGGGATGAAAGCACATAGGAGAAAGAGATATTCTTGAATAACTTTTTTTGTGAAGATCGGAGAGACTTGCAAGTAGGCTCTACCCCCACTAAATGGGGTAGCGCGCATCGATCGGTACCATCCTTGAGCTTCTCCGACTTTCGGAAGGGTTAGGGTTAGGGTTAGGGATGAAAGCACATAGGAGAAAGAGATATTCTTGAATAACTTTTTTTGTGAAGGTCGGAGAGACTTGCAAGTAGGCTCTACCCCCACTAAATGGGGTAGCGCGCATCGATCGGTACCATCCTTGAGCTTCTCCGACTTTCGGAAGGGTTAGGGTTAGGGATGAAAGCACATAGGAGAAAGAGATATTCTTGAATAACTTTTTTTGTGAAGGTCGGAGAGACTTGGAAAGTGGTTGCATCTGGACTAATTTGGGTCCTGCGGATCGATTGGTACCATCCCCGAGCTTGTACGACCTTCGGAAGAGGTCGACCGACGAAATTCCCCCAAATCTGAGGAGATATTCTTGAATAACTTTTTTTGTGAAGGTCGGAGAGACTTGCAAGTAGGCTCTACCCCCACTAAATGGGGTAGCGCGCATCGATCGGTACCATCCTTGAGCTTCTCCGACTTTTGGAAGGGTTAGGGTTAGGGTTAGGGATGAAAGCACATAGGAGAAAGAGATATTCTTGAATAACTTTTTTTGTGAAGGTCGGAGAGACTTGCAAGTAGGCTCTACCCCCACTAAATGGGGTAGCGCGCATCGATCGGTACCATCCTTGAGCTTCTCCGACTTTCGGAAGGGTTAGGGTTAGGGTTAGGGATGAAAGCACATAGGAGAAAGAGATATTCTTGAATAACTTTTTTCGTGAAGGTCGGAGAGACTTGGAAAGTGGTTGCATCTGGACTAATTTGGGTCCTGCGGATCGATTGGTACCATCCCCGAGCTTGTACGACCTTCGGAAGAGGTCGACCGACGAAATTCCCCCAAATCTGAGGAGATATTCTTGAATAACTTTTTTTGTGAAGGTCGGAGAGACTTGCAAGTAGGCTCTACCCCCACTAAATGGGGTTGCGCGCATCGATCAGTACCATCCTTGAGCTTCTCCGACTTTCGGAAGGGTTAGGGTTAGGGTTAGGGATGAAAGCACATAGGAGAAAGAGATATTCTTGAATAACTTTTTTTGTGAAGGTCGGAGAGACTTGCAAGTAGGCTCTACCCCCACTAAATGGGGTAGCGCGCATCGATCGGTACCATCCTTGAGCTTCTCCGACTTTCCGAAGGGTTAGGGTTAGGGTTAGGGATGAAAGCACATAGGAGAAAGAGATATTCTTGAATAACTTTTTTTGTGAAGGTCGGAGAGACTTGGAAAGTGGTTGCATCTGGACTAATTTGGGTCCTGCGGATCGATTGGTACCATCCCCGAGCTTGTACGACCTTCGGAAGAGGTCGACTGACGAAATTCCCCCAAATCTGAGGAGATATTCTTGAATAACTTTTTTTGTGAAGGTCGGAGAGACTTGCAAGTAGGCTCTACCCCCACTAAATGGGGTTGCGCGCATCGATCAGTACCATCCTTGAGCTTCTCCGACTTTCGGAAGGGTTAGGGTTAGGGTTAGGGATGAAAGCACATAGGAGAAAGAGATATTCTTGAATAACTTTTTTTGTGAAGGTCGGAGAGACTTGCAAGTAGGCTCTACCCCCACTAAATGGGGTAGCGCACATCGATCGGTACCATCCTTGAGCTTCTCCGACTTTCGGAAGGGTTAGGGTTAGGGTTAGGGATGAAAGCACATAGGAGAAAGAGATATTCTTGAATAACTTTTTTTGTGAAGGTCGGAGAGACTTGCAAGTAGGCTCTACCCCCACTAAATGGGGTAGCGCGCATCGATCGGTACCATCCTTGAGCTTCTCCGACTTTCGGAAGGGTTAGGGTTAGGGTTAGGGATGAAAGCACATAGGAGAAAGAGATATTCTTGAATAACTTTTTTTGTGAAGGTCGGAGAGACTTGCAAGTAGGCTCTACCCCCACTAAATGGGGTAGCGCGCATCGATCGGTACCATCCTTGAGCTTCTCCGACTTTCGGAAGGGTTAGGGTTAGGGTTAGGGATGAAAGCACATAGGAGAAAGAGATATTCTTGAATAACTTTTTTTGTGAAGGTCGGAGAGACTTGGAAAGTGGTTGCATCTGGACTAATTTGGGTCCTGCGGATCGATTGGTACCATCCCCGAGCTTGTACGACCTTCGGAAGAGGTCGACCGACGAAATTCCCCCAAATCTGAGGAGATATTCTTGAATAACTTTTTTTGTGAAGGTCGGAGAGACTTGCAAGTAGGCTCTACCCCCACTAAATGGGGTAGCGCGCATCGATCGGTACCATCCTTGAGCTTCTCCGACTTTCGGAAGGGTTAGGGTTAGGGTTAGGGATGAAAGCACATAGGAGAAAGAGATATTCTTGAATAACTTTTTTTG
Organism: Limanda limanda; assembly: GCF_963576545.1. Classification (NCBI taxonomy): domain Eukaryota; kingdom Metazoa; phylum Chordata; class Actinopteri; order Pleuronectiformes; family Pleuronectidae; genus Limanda; species Limanda limanda. The sequence continues at coordinate 355,022 of NW_026870574.1, read as the reverse complement.
TGAAGGTCGGAGAGACTTGCAAGTAGGCTCTACCCCCACTAAATGGGGTAGCGCGCATCGATCGGTACCATCCTTGAGCTTCTCCGACTTTCGGAAGGGTTAGGGTTAGGGTTAGGGATGAAAGCACATAGGAGAAAGAGATATTCTTGAATAACTTTTTTTGTGAAGGTCGGAGAGACTTGGAAAGTGGTTGCATCTGGACTAATTTGGGTCCTGCGGATCGATTGGTACCATCCCCGAGCTTGTACGACCTTCGGAAGAGGTCGACCGACGAAATTCCCCCAAATCTGAGGAGATATTCTTGAATAACTTTTTTTGTGAAGGTCGGAGAGACTTGCAAGTAGGCTCTACCCCCACTAAATGGGGTTGCGCGCATCGATCAGTACCATCCTTGAGCTTCTCCGACTTTCGGAAGGGTTAGGGTTAGGGTTAGGGATGAAAGCACATAGGAGAAAGAGATATTCTTGAATAACTTTTTTTGTGAAGGTCGGAGAGACTTGCAAGTAGGCTCTACCCCCACTAAATGGGGTAGCGCGCATCGATCGGTACCATCCTTGAGCTTCTCCGACTTTCGGAAGGGTTAGGGTTAGGGTTAGGGATGAAAGCACATAGGAGAAAGAGATATTCTTGAATAACTTTTTTTGTGAAGGTCGGAGAGACTTGCAAGTAGGCTCTACCCCCACTAAATGGGGTAGCGCGCATCGATCGGTACCATCCTTGAGCTTCTCCGACTTTCGGAAGGGTTAGGGTTAGGGTTAGGGATGAAAGCACATAGGAGAAAGAGATATTCTTGAATAACTTTTTTTGTGAAGGTCGGAGAGACTTGCAAGTAGGCTCTACCCCCACTAAATGGGGTAGCGCGCATCGATCGGTACCATCCTTGAGCTTCTCCGACTTTCGGAAGGGTTAGGGTTAGGGTTAGGGATGAAAGCACATAGGAGAAAGAGATATTCTTGAATAACTTTTTTTGTGAAGGTCGGAGAGACTTGCAAGTAGGCTCTACCCCCACTAAATGGGGTAGCGCGCATCGATCGGTACCATCCTTGAGCTTCTCCGACTTTCGGAAGGGTTAGGGTTAGGGATGAAAGCACATAGGAGAAAGAGATATTCTTGAATAACTTTTTTTGTGAAGGTCGGAGAGACTTGCAAGTAGGCTCTACCCCCACTAAATGGGGTAGCACGCATCGATCGGTACCATCCTTGAGCTTCTCCGACTTTCGGAAGGGTTAGGGTTAGGGTTAGGGATGAAAGCACATAGGAGAAAGAGATATTCTTGAATAACTTTTTTTGTGAAGGTCGGAGAGACTTGGAAAGTGGTTGCATCTGGACTAATTTGGGTCCTGCGGATCGATTGGTACTATCCCCGAGCTTGTACGACCTTCGGAAGAGGTTGACCGACGAAATTCCCCCAAATCTGAGGAGATATTCTTGAATAACTTTTTTTGTGAAGGTCGGAGAGACTTGCAAGTAGGCTCTACCCCCACTAAATGGGGTTGCGCGCATCGATCAGTACCATCCTTGAGCTTCTCCGACTTTCGGAAGGGTTAGGGTTAGGGTTAGGGATGAAAGCACATAGGAGAAAGAGATATTCTTGAATAACTTTTTTTGTGAAGGTCGGAGAGACTTGCAAGTAGGCTCTACCCCCACTAAATGGGGTAGCGCGCATCGATCGGTACCATCCTTGAGCTTCTCCGACTTTTGGAAGGGTTAGGGTTAGGGTTAGGGATGAAAGCACATAGGAGAAAGAGATATTCTTGAATAACTTTTTTTGTGAAGGTCGGAGAGACTTGGAAAGTGGTTGCATCTGGACTAATTTGGGTCCTAAGGATCGATTGGTACCATCCCCGAGCTTGTACGACCTTCGGAAGAGGTCGACCGACGAAATTCCCCCAAATCTGAGGAGATATTCTTGAATAACTTTTTTTGTGAAGGTCGGAGAGACTTGCAAGTAGGCTCTACCCCCACTAAATGGGGTAGCGCGCATCGATCGGTACCATCCTTGAGCTTCTCCGACTTTCGGAAGGGTTAGGGTTAGGGTTAGGGATGAAAGCACATAGGAGAAAGAGATATTCTTGAATAACTTTTTTTGTGAAGGTCGGAGAGACTTGCAAGTAGGCTCTACCCCCACTAAATGGGGTAGCGCGCATCGATCGGTACCATCCTTGAGCTTCTCCGACTTTCGGAAGGGTTAGGGTTAGGGTTAGGGATGAAAGCACATAGGAGAAAGAGATATTCTTGAATAACTTTTTTTGTGAAGGTCGGAGAGACTTGCAAGTAGGCTCTACCCCCACTAAATGGGGTAGCGCACATCGATCGGTACCATCCTTGAGCTTCTCCGACTTTCGGAAGGGTTAGGGTTAGGGTTAGGGATGAAAGCACATAGGAGAAAGAGATATTCTTGAATAACTTTTTTTGTGAAGGTCGGAGAGACTTGGAAAGTGGTTGCATCTGGACTAATTTGGGTCCTGCGGATCGATTGGTACCATCCCCGAGCTTGTACGACCTTCGGAAGAGGTCGACCGACGAAATTCCCCCAAATCTGAGGAGATATTCTTGAATAACTTTTTTTGTGAAGGTCGGAGAGACTTGCAAGTAGGCTCTACCCCCACTAAATGGGGTAGCGCGCATCGATCGGTACCATCCTTGAGCTTCTCCGACTTTCGGAAGGGTTAGGGTTAGGGTTAGGGATGAAAGCACATAGGAGAAAGAGATATTCTTGAATAACTTTTTTTGTGAAGGTCGGAGAGACTTGCAAGTAGGCTCTACCCCCACTAAATGGGGTAGCGCGCATCGATCGGTACCATCCTTGAGCTTCTCCGACTTTTGGAAGGGTTAGGGTTAGGGTTAGGGATGAAAGCACATAGGAGAAAGAGATATTCTTGAATAACTTTTTTTGTGAAGGTCGGAGAGACTTGCAAGTAGGCTCTACCCCCACTAAATGGGGTAGCGCACATCGATCGGTACCATCCTTGAGCTTCTCCGACTTTCGGAAGGGTTAGGGTTAGGGTTAGGGATGAAAGCACATAGGAGAAAGAGATATTCTTGAATAACTTTTTTTGTGAAGGTCGGAGAGACTTGGAAAGTGGTTGCATCTGGACTAATTTGGGTCCTGCGGATCGATTGGTACCATCCCCGAGCTTGTACGACCTTCGGAAGAGGTCGACCGACGAAATTCCCCCAAATCTGAGGAGATATTCTTGAATAACTTTTTTTGTGAAGGTCGGAGAGACTTGCAAGTAGGCTCTACCCCCACTAAATGGGGTAGCGCGCATCGATCGGTACCATCCTTGAGCTTCTCCGACTTTCGGAAGGGTTAGGGTTAGGGTTAGGGATGAAAGCACATAGGAGAAAGAGATATTCTTGAATAACTTTTTTTGTGAAGGTCGGAGAGACTTGCAAGTAGGCTCTACCCCCACTAAATGGGGTAGCGCGCATCGATCGGTACCATCCTTGAGCTTCTCCGACTTTCGGAAGGGTTAGGGTTAGGGTTAGGGATGAAAGCACATAGGAGAAAGAGATATTCTTGAATAACTTTTTTTGTGAAGGTCGGAGAGACTTGGAAAGTGGTTGCATCTGGACTAATTTGGGTCCTGCGGATCGATTGGTACCATCCCCGAGCTTGTACGACCTTCGGAAGAGGTCGACCGACGAAATTCCCCCAAATCTGAGGAGATATTCTTGAATAACTTTTTTTGTGAAGGTCGGAGAGACTTGCAAGTAGGCTCTACCCCCACTAAATAGGGTTGCGCGCATCGATCGGTACCATCCTTGAGCTTCTCCGACTTTCGGAAGGGTTAGGGTTAGGGTTAGGGATGAAAGCACATAGGAGAAAGAGATATTCTTGAATAACTTTTTTTGTGAAGGTCGGAGAGACTTGCAAGTAGGCTCTACCCCCACTAAATGGGGTAGCGCGCATCGATCGGTACCATCCTTGAGCTTCTCCGACTTTCGGAAGGGTTAGGGTTAGGGTTAGGGATGAAAGCACATAGGAGAAAGAGATATTCTTGAATAACTTTTTTTGTGAAGATCGGAGAGACTTGCAAGTAGGCTCTACCCCCACTAAATGGGGTAGCGCGCATCGATCGGTACCATCCTTGAGCTTCTCCGACTTTCGGAAGGGTTAGGGTTAGGGTTAGGGATGAAAGCACATAGGAGAAAGAGATATTCTTGAATAACTTTTTTTGTGAAGGTCGGAGAGACTTGCAAGTAGGCTCTACCCCCACTAAATGGGGTAGCGCGCATCGATCGGTACCATCTTTGAGCTTCTCCGACTTTCGGAAGGGTTAGGGTTAGGGATGAAAGCACATAGGAGAAAGAGATATTCTTGAATAACTTTTTTTGTGAAGGTCGGAGAGACTTGGAAAGTGGTTGCATCTGGACTAATTTGGGTCCTGCGGATCGATTGGTACCATCCCCGAGCTTGTACGACCTTCGAAAGAGGTCGACCGACGAAATTCCCCCAAATCTGAGGAGATATTCTTGAATAACTTTTTTTGTGAAGGTCGGAGAGACTTGCAAGTAGGCTCTACCCCCACTAAATGGGGTAGCGCGCATCGATCGGTACCATCCTTGAGCTTCTCCGACTTTTGGAAGGGTTAGGGTTAGGGTTAGGGATGAAAGCACATAGGAGAAAGAGATATTCTTGAATAACTTTTTTTGTGAAGGTCGGAGAGACTTGCAAGTAGGCTCTACCCCCACTAAATGGGGTAGCGCGCATCGATCGGTACCATCCTTGAGCTTCTCCGACTTTCGGAAGGGTTAGGGTTAGGGTTAGGGATGAAAGCACATAGGAGAAAGAGATATTCTTGAATAACTTTTTTTGTGAAGGTCGGAGAGACTTGCAAGTAGGCTCTACCCCCACTAAATGGGGTAGCGCACATCGATCGGTACCATCCTTGAGCTTCTCCGACTTTCGGAAGGGTTAGGGTTAGGGTTAGGGATGAAAGCACATAGGAGAAAGAGATATTCTTGAATAACTTTTTTTGTGAAGGTCGGAGAGACTTGGAAAGTGGTTGCATCTGGACTAATTTGGGTCCTGCAGATCGATTGGTACCATCCCCGAGCTTGTACGACCTTCGGAAGAGGTCGACCGACGAAATTCCCCCAAATCTGAGGAGATATTCTTGAATAACTTTTTTTGTGAAGGTCGGAGAGACTTGCAAGTAGGCTCTACCCCCACTAAATGGGGTAGCGCGCATCGATCGGTACCATCCTTGAGCTTCTCCGACTTTCGGAAGGGTTAGGGTTAGGGTTAGGGATGAAAGCACATAGGAGAAAGAGATATTCTTGAATAACTTTTTTTGTGAAGGTCGGAGAGACTTGCAAGTAGGCTCTACCCCCACTAAATGGGGTAGCGCGCATCGATCGGTACCATCCTTGAGCTTCTCCGACTTTCGGAAGGGTTAGGGTTAGGGTTAGGGATGAAAGCACATAGGAGAAAGAGATATTCTTGAATAACTTTTTTTGTGAAGGTCGGAGAGACTTGGAAAGTGGTTGCATCTGGACTAATTTGGGTCCTGCAGATCGATTGGTACCATCCCCGAGCTTGTACGACCTTCGGAAGAGGTCGACCGACGAAATTCCCCCAAATCTGAGGAGATATTCTTGAATAACTTTTTTTGTGAAGGTCGGAGAGACTTGCAAGTAGGCTCTACCCCCACTAAATGGGGTAGCGCGCATCGATCGGTACCATCCTTGAGCTTCTCCGACTTTCGGAAGGGTTAGGGTTAGGGTTAGGGATGAAAGCACATAGGAGAAAGAGATATTCTTGAATAACGTTTTTTGTGAAGGTCGGAGAGACTTGCAAGTAGGCTCTACCCCCACTAAATGGGGTAGCGCGCATCGATCAGTACCATCCTTGAGCTTCTCCGACTTTCGGAAGGGTTAGGGTTAGGGTTAGGGATGAAAGCACATAGGAGAAAGAGATATTCTTGAATAACTTTTTTTGTGAAGGTCGGAGAGACTTGGAAAGTGGTTGCATCTGGACTAATTTGGGTCCTGCGGATCGATTGGTACCATCTCCGAGCTTGTACGACCTTCGGAAGAGGTCGACCGACGAAATTCCCCCAAATCTGAGGAGATATTCTTGAATAACTTTTTTTGTGAAGGTCGGAGAGACTTGCAAGTAGGCTCTACCCCCACTAAATGGGGTAGCGCGCATCGATCGGTACCATCCTTGAGCTTCTCCGACTTTCGGAAGGGTTAGGGTTAGGGTTAGGGATGAAAGCACATAGGAGAAAGAGATATTCTTGAATAACTTTTTTTGTGAAGGTCGGAGAGACTTGCAAGTAGGCTCTACCCCCACTAAATGGGGTAGCGCGCATCGATCGGTACCATCCTTGAGCTTCTCCGACTTTCGGAAGGGTTAGGGTTAGGGTTAGGGATGAAAGCACATAGGAGAAAGAGATATTCTTGAATAACTTTTTTTGTGAAGGTCGGAGAGACTTGAAAAGTGGTTGCATCTGGACTAATTTGGGTCCTGCGGATCGATTGGTACCATCCCCGAGCTTGTACGACCTTCGGAAAAGGTCGACCGACGAAATTCCCCCAAATCTGAGGAGATATTCTTGAATAACTTTTTTTGTGAAGGTCGGAGAGACTTGCAAGTAGGCTCTACCCCCACTAAATGGGGTAGCGCGCATCGATCGGTACCATCTTTGAGCTTCTCCGACTTTCGGAAGGGTTAGGGTTAGGGTTAGGGATGAAAGCACATAGGAGAAAGAGATATTCTTGAATAACTTTTTTTGTGAAGGTCGGAGAGACTTGCAAGTAGGCTCTACCCCCACTAAATGGGGTAGCGCGCATCGATCGGTACCATCCTTGAGCTTCTCCGACTTTCGGAAGGGTTAGGGTTAGGGTTAGGGATGAAAGCACATAGGAGAAAGAGATATTCTTGAATAACTTTTTTTGTGAAGGTCGGAGAGACTTGGAAAGTGGTTGCATCTGGACTAATTTGGGTCCTGAGGATCGATTGGTACCATCCCCGAGCTTGTACGACCTTCGGAAGAGGTCGACCGACGAAATTCCCCCAAATCTGAGGAGATATTCTTGAATAACTTTTTTTGTGAAGGTCGGAGAGACTTGCAAGTAGGCTCTACCCCCACTAAATGGGGTAGCGCGCATCGATCGGTACCATCCTTGAGCTTCTCCGACTTTCGGAAGGGTTAGGGTTAGGGTTAGGGATGAAAGCACATAGGAGAAAGAGATATTCTTGAATAACTTTTTTTGTGAAGGTCGGAGAGACTTGCAAGTAGGCTCTACCCCCACTAAATGGGGTAGCGCGCATCGATCGGTACCATCCTTGAGCTTCTCCGACTTTTGGAAGGGTTAGGGTTAGGGTTAGGGATGAAAGCACATAGGAGAAAGAGATATTCTTGAATAACTTTTTTTGTGAAGGTCGGAGAGACTTGCAAGTAGGCTCTACCCCCACTAAATTGGGTAGCGCGCATCGATCGGTACCATCCTTGAGCTTCTCCGACTTTCGGAAGGGTTAGGGTTAGGGTTAGGGATGAAAGCACATAGGAGAAAGAGATATTCTTGAATAACTTTTTTTGTGAAGGTCGGAGAGACTTGCAAGTAGGCTCTACCCCCACTAAATGGGGTAGCGCGCATCGATCGGTACCATCCTTGAGCTTCTCCGACTTTTGGAAGGGTTAGGGTTAGGGTTAGGGATGAAAGCACATAGGAGAAAGAGATATTCTTGAATAACTTTTTTTGTGAAGGTCGGAGAGACTTGCAAGTAGGCTCTACCCCCACTAAATTGGGTAGCGCGCATCGATCGGTACCATCCTTGAGCTTCTCCGACTTTCGGAAGGGTTAGGGTTAGGGTTAGGGATGAAAGCACATAGGAGAAAGAGATATTCTTGAATAACTTTTTTTGTGAAGGTCGGAGAGACTTGCAAGTAGGCTCTACCCCCACTAAATGGGGTAGCGCGCATCGATCGGTACCATCCTTGAGCTTCTCCGACTTTCGGAAGGGTTAGGGTTAGGGTTAGGGATGAAAGCACATAGGAGAAAGAGATATTCTTGAATAACTTTTTTTGTGAAGGTCGGAGAGACTTGCAAGTAGGCTCTACCCCCACTAAATGGGGTAGCGCGCATCGATCGGTACCATCCTTGAGCTTCTCCGACTTTCGGAAGGGTTAGGGTTAGGGTTAGGGATGAAAGCACATAGGAGAAAGAGATATTCTTGAATAACTTTTTTTGTGAAGGTCGGAGAGACTTGGAAAGTGGTTGCATCTGGACTAATTTGGGTCCTGCGGATCGATTGGTACCATCCCCGAGCTTGTACGACCTTCGGAAGAGGTCGACCGACGAAATTCCCCCAAATCTGAGGAGATATTCTTGAATAACTTTTTTTGTGAAGGTCGGAGAGACTTGCAAGTAGGCTCTACCCCCACTAAATGGGGTAGCGCGCATCGATCGGTACCATCCTTGAGCTTCTCCGACTTTCGGAAGGGTTAGGGTTAGGGTTAGGGATGAAAGCACATAGGAGAAAGAGATATTCTTGAATAACTTTTTTTGTGAAGGTCGGAGAGACTTGCAAGTAGGCTCTACCCCCACTAAATGGGGTAGCGCGCATCGATCGGTACCATCCTTGAGCTTCTCCGACTTTCGGAAGGGTTAGGGTTAGGGATGAAAGCACATAGGAGAAAGAGATATTCTTGAATAACTTTTTTTGTGAAGATCGGAGAGACTTGCAAGTAGGCTCTACCCCCACTAAATGGGGTAGCGCGCATCGATCGGTACCATCCTTGAGCTTCTCCGACTTTCGGAAGGGTTAGGGTTAGGGATGAAAGCACATAGGAGAAAGAGATATTCTTGAATAACTTTTTTTGTGAAGGTCGGAGAGACTTGCAAGTAGGCTTTACCCCCACTAAATGGGGTAGCGCACATCGATCGGTACCATCCTTGAGCTTCTCCGACTTTCGGAAGGGTTAGGGTTAGGGTTAGGGATGAAAGCACATAGGAGAAAGAGATATTCTTGAATAACTTTTTTTGTGAAGGTCGGAGAGACTTGGAAAGTGGTTGCATCTGGACTAATTTGGGTCCTGCGGATCGATTGGTACCATCCCCGAGCTTGTACGACCTTCGGAAGAGGTCGACCGACGAAATTCCCCCAAATCTGAGGAGATATTCTTGATTAACTTTTTTTGTGAAGGTCGGAGAGACTTGCAAGTAGGCTCTACCCCCACTAAATGGGGTAGCGCGCATCGATCGGTACCATCCTTGAGCTTCTCCGACTTTTGGAAGGGTTAGGGTTAGGGTTAGGGATGAAAGCACATAGGAGAAAGAGATATTCTTGAATAACTTTTTTTGTGAAGGTCGGAGAGACTTGCTAGTAGGCTCTACCCCCACTAAATGGGGTAGCGCGCATCGATCGGTACCATCCTTGAGCTTCTCCGACTTTCGGAAGGGTTAGGGTTAGGGTTAGGGATGAAAGCACATAGGAGAAAGAGATATTCTTGAATAACTTTTTTCGTGAAGGTCGGAGAGACTTGGAAAGTGGTTGCATCTGGACTAATTTGGGTCCTGCGGATCGATTGGTACCATCCCCGAGCTTGTACGACCTTCGGAAGAGGTCGACCGACGAAATTCCCCCAAATCTGAGGAGATATTCTTGAATAACTTTTTTTGTGAATGTTGGAGAGACTTGCAAGTAGGCTCTACCCCCACTAAATGGGGTTGCGCGCATCGATCAGTACCATCCTTGAGCTTCTCCGACTTTCGGAAGGGTTAGGGTTAGGGTTAGGGATGAAAGCACATAGGAGAAAGAGATATTCTTGAATAACTTTTTTTGTGAAGGTCGGAGAGACTTGCAAGTAGGCTCTACCCCCACTAAATGGGGTAGCGCGCATCGATCGGTACCATCCTTGAGCTTCTCCGACTTTCGGAAGGGTTAGGGTTAGGGTTAGGGATGAAAGCACATAGGAGAAAGAGATATTCTTGAATAACTTTTTTTGTGAAGGTCGGAGAGACTTGGAAAGTGGTTGCATCTGGACTAATTTGGGTCCTGCGGATCGATTGGTACCATCCCCGAGCTTGTACGACCTTCGGAAGAGGTCGACTGACGAAATTCCCCCAAATCTGAGGAGATATTCTTGAATAACTTTTTTTGTGAAGGTCGGAGAGACTTGCAAGTAGGCTCTACCCCCACTAAATGGGGTTGCGCGCATCGATCAGTACCATCCTTGAGCTTCTCCGACTTTCGGAAGGGTTAGGGTTAGGGTTAGGGATGAAAGCACATAGGAGAAAGAGATATTCTTGAATAACTTTTTTTGTGAAGGTCGGAGAGACTTGCAAGTAGGCTCTACCCCCACTAAATGGGGTAGCGCGCATCGATCGGTACCATCCTTGAGCTTCTCCGACTTTCGGAAGGGTTAGGGTTAGGGATGAAAGCACATAGGAGAAAGAGATATTCTTGAATAACTTTTTTTGTGAAGGTCGGAGAGACTTGCAAGTAGGCTCTACCCCCACTAAATGGGGTAGCGCGCATCGATCGGTACCATCCTTGAGCTTCTCCGACTTTCGGAAGGGTTAGGGTTAGGGTTAGGGATGAAAGCACATAGGAGAAAGAGATATTCTTGAATAACTTTTTTTGTGAAGGTCGGAGAGACTTGCAAGTAGGCTCTACCCCCACTAAATGGGGTAGCGCGCATCGATCGGTACCATCCTTGAGCTTCTCCGACTTTCGGAAGGGTTAGGGTTAGGGTTAGGGATGAAAGCACATAGGAGAAAGAGATATTCTTGAATAACTTTTTTTGTGAAGGTCGGAGAGACTTGCAAGTAGGCTCTACCCCCACTAAATGGGGTAGCGCGCATCGATCGGTACCATCCTTGAGCTTCTCCGACTTTCGTAAGGGTTAGGGTTAGGGTTAGGGATGAAAGCACATAGGAGAAAGAGATATTCTTGAATAACTTTTTTTGTGAAGGTCGGAGAGACTTGGAAAGTGGTTGCATCTGGACTAATTTGGGTCCTGCGGATCGATTGGTACCATCCCCGAGCTTGTACGACCTTCGGAAGAGGTCGACCGACGAAATTCCCCCAAATCTGAGGAGATATTCTTGAATAACTTTTTTTGTGAAGGTCGGAGAGACTTGCAAGTAGGCTCTACCCCCACTAAATGGGGTTGCGCGCATCGATCAGTACCATCCTTGAGCTTCTCCGACTTTCGGAAGGGTTAGGGTTAGGGTTAGGGATGAAAGCACATAGGAGAAAGAGATATTCTTGAATAACTTTTTTTGTGAAGGTCGGAGAGACTTGCAAGTAGGCTCTACCCCCACTAAATGGGGTAGCGCGCATCGATCGGTACCATCCTTGAGCTTCTCCGACTTTCGGAAGGGTTAGGGTTAGGGTTAGGGATGAAAGCACATAGGAGAAAGAGATATTCTTGAATAACTTTTTTTGTGAAGGTCGGAGAGACTTGCAAGTAGGCTCTACCCCCACTAAATGGGGTAGCGCGCATCGATCGGTACCATCCTTGAGCTTCTCCGACTTTCGGAAGGGTTAGGGTTAGGGTTAGGGATGAAAGCACATAGGAGAAAGAGATATTCTTGAATAACTTTTTTTGTGAAGGTCGGAGAGACTTGCAAGTAGGCTTTACCCCCACTAAATGGGGTAGCGCGCATCGATCGGTACCATCCTTGAGCTTCTCCGACTTTCGGAAGGGTTAGGGTTAGGGTTAGGGATGAAAGCACATAGGAGAAAGAGATATTCTTGAATAACTTTTTTTGTGAAGGTCGGAGAGACTTGCAAGTAGGCTCTACCCCCACTAAATGGGGTAGCGCGCATCGATCGGTACCATCCTTGAGCTTCTCCGACTTTCGGAAGGGTTAGGGTTAGGGTTAGGGATGAAAGCACATAGGAGAAAGAGATATTCTTGAATAACTTTTTTTGTGAAGGTCGGAGAGACTTGCAAGTAGGCTCTACCCCCACTAAATGGGGTAGCGCGCATCGATCGGTACCATCCTTGAGCTTCTCCGACTTTCGGAAGGGTTAGGGTTAGGGTTAGGGATGAAAGCACATAGGAGAAAGAGATATTCTTGAATAACTTTTTTTGTGAAGGTCGGAGAGACTTGCAAGTAGGCTCTACCCCCACTAAATGGGGTAGCGCGCATCGATCGGTACCATCCTTGAGCTTCTCCGACTTTCGGAAGGGTTAGGGTTAGGGATGAAAGCACATAGGAGAAAGAGATATTCTTGAATAACTTTTTTTGTGAAGGTCGGAGAGACTTGCAAGTAGGCTCTACCCCCACTAAATGGGGTAGCGCGCATCGATCGGTACCATCCTTGAGCTTCTCCGACTTTCGGAAGGGTTAGGGTTAGGGATGAAAGCACATAGGAGAAAGAGATATTCTTGAATAACTTTTTTTGTGAAGGTCGGAGAGACTTGCAAGTAGGCTCTACCCCCACTAAATGGGGTAGCGCGCATCGATCGGTACCATCCTTGAGCTTCTCCGACTTTCGGAAGGGTTAGGGTTAGGGTTAGGGATGAAAGCACATAGGAGAAAGAGATATTCTTGAATAACTTTTTTTGTGAAGGTCGGAGAGACTTGCAAGTAGGCTCTACCCCCACTAAATGGGGTAGCGCGCATCGATCGGTACCATCCTTGAGCTTCTCCGACTTTCGTAAGGGTTAGGGTTAGGGTTAGGGATGAAAGCACATAGGAGAAAGAGATATTCTTGAATAACTTTTTTTGTGAAGGTCGGAGAGACTTGGAAAGTGGTTGCATCTGGACTAATTTGGGTCCTGCGGATCGATTGGTACCATCCCCGAGCTTGTACGACCTTCGGAAGAGGTCGACCGACGAAATTCCCCCAAATCTGAGGAGATATTCTTGAATAACTTTTTTTGTGAAGGTCGGAGAGACTTGCAAGTAGGCTCTACCCCCACTAAATGGGGTTGCGCGCATCGATCAGTACCATCCTTGAGCTTCTCCGACTTTCGGAAGGGTTAGGGTTAGGGTTAGGGATGAAAGCACATAGGAGAAAGAGATATTCTTGAATAACTTTTTTTGTGAAGGTCGGAGAGACTTGCAAGTAGGCTCTACCCCCACTAAATGGGGTAGCGCGCATCGATCGGTACCATCCTTGAGCTTCTCCGACTTTCGGAAGGGTTAGGGTTAGGGTTAGGGATGAAAGCACATAGGAGAAAGAGATATTCTTGAATAACTTTTTTTGTGAAGGTCGGAGAGACTTGCAAGTAGGCTCTACCCCCACTAAATGGGGTAGCGCGCATCGATCGGTACCATCCTTGAGCTTCTCCGACTTTCGGAAGGGTTAGGGTTAGGGTTAGGGATGAAAGCACATAGGAGAAAGAGATATTCTTGAATAACTTTTTTTGTGAAGGTCGGAGAGACTTGCAAGTAGGCTTTACCCCCACTAAATGGGGTAGCGCGCATCGATCGGTACCATCCTTGAGCTTCTCCGACTTTCGGAAGGGTTAGGGTTAGGGTTAGGGATGAAAGCACATAGGAGAAAGAGATATTCTTGAATAACTTTTTTTGTGAAGGTCGGAGAGACTTGCAAGTAGGCTCTACCCCCACTAAATGGGGTAGCGCGCATCGATCGGTACCATCCTTGAGCTTCTCCGACTTTCGGAAGGGTTAGGGTTAGGGTTAGGGATGAAAGCACATAGGAGAAAGAGATATTCTTGAATAACTTTTTTTGTGAAGGTCGGAGAGACTTGCAAGTAGGCTCTACCCCCACTAAATGGGGTAGCACGCATCGATCGGTACCATCCTTGAGCTTCTCCGACTTTCGGAAGGGTTAGGGTTAGGGTTAGGGATGAAAGCACATAGGAGAAAGAGATATTCTTGAATAACTTTTTTTGTGAAGGTCGGAGAGACTTGGAAAGTGGTTGCATCTGGACTAATTTGGGTCCTGCGGATCGATTGGTACCATCCCCGAGCTTGTACGACCTTCGAAAGAGGTCGACCGACGAAATTCCCCCAAATCTGAGGAGATATTCTTGAATAACTTTTTTTGTGAAGGTCGGAGAGACTTGCAAGTAGGCTCTACCCCCACTAAATGGGGTTGCGCGCATCGATCAGTACCATCCTTGAGCTTCTCCGACTTTCGGAAGGGTTAGGGTTAGGGATGAAAGCACATAGGAGAAAGAGATATTCTTGAATAACTTTTTTTGTGAAGGTCGGAGAGACTTGCAAGTAGGCTCTACCCCCACTAAATGGGGTAGCGCGCATCGATCGGTACCATCTTTGAGCTTCTCCGACTTTCGGAAGGGTTAGGGTTAGGGTTAGGGATGAAAGCACATAGGAGAAAGAGATATTCTTGAATAACTTTTTTTGTGAAGGTCGGAGAGACTTGCAAGTAGGCTCTACCCCCACTAAATGGGGTAGCGCGCATCGATCGGTACCATCGTTGAGCTTCTCCGACTTTCGGAAGGGTTAGGGTTAGGGTTAGGGATGAAAGCACATAGGAGAAAGAGATATTCTTGAATAACTTTTTTTGTGAAGGTCGGAGAGACTTGCAAGTAGGCTCTACCCCCACTAAATGGGGTAGCGCGCATCGATCGGTACCATCCTTGAGCTTCTCCGACTTTCGGAAGGGTTAGGGTTAGGGTTAGGGATGAAAGCACATAGGAGAAAGAGATATTCTTGAATAACTTTTTTTGTGAAGGTCGGAGAGACTTGCAAGTAGGCTCTACCCCCACTAAATGGGGTAGCGCGCATCGATCGGTACCATCCTTGAGCTTCTCCGACTTTCGGAAGGGTTAGGGTTAGGGTTAGGGATGAAAGCACATAGGAGAAAGAGATATTCTTGAATAACTTTTTTTGTGAAGGTCGGAGAGACTTGGAAAGTGGTTGCATCTGGACTAATTTGGGTCCTGCGGATCGATTGGTACCATCCCCGAGCTTGTACGACCTTCGGAAGAGGTCGACCGACGAAATTCCCCCAAATCTGAGGAGATATTCTTGAATAACTTTTTTTGTGAAGGTCGGAGAGACTTGCAAGTAGGCTCTACCCCCACTAAATGGGGTAGCGCGCATCGATCGGTACCATCCTTGAGCTTCTCCGACTTTCGGAAGGGTTAGGGTTAGGGTTAGGGATGAAAGCACATAGGAGAAAGAGATATTCTTGAATAACTTTTTTTGTGAAGGTCGGAGAGACTTGCAAGTAGGCTCTACCCCCACTAAATGGGGTAGCGCGCATCGATCGGTACCATCCTTGAGCTTCTCCGACTTTCGGAAGGGTTAGGGTTAGGGTTAGGGATGAAAGCACATAGGAGAAAGAGATATTCTTGAATAACTTTTTTTGTGAAGGTCGGAGAGACTTGCAAGTAGGCTCTACCCCCACTAAATGGGGTAGCGCGCATCGATCGGTACCATCCTTGAGCTTCTCCGACTTTCGGAAGGGTTAGGGTTAGGGTTAGGGATGAAAGCACATAGGAGAAAGAGATATTCTTGAATAACTTTTTTTGTGAAGGTCGGAGAGACTTGCAAGTAGGCTCTACCCCCACTAAATGGGGTAGCGCGCATCGATCGGTACCATCCTTGAGCTTCTCCGACTTTCGGAAGGGTTAGGGTTAGGGTTAGGGATGAAAGCACATAGGAGAAAGAGATATTCTTGAATAACTTTTTTTGTGAAGGTCGGAGAGACTTGGAAAGTGGTTGCATCTGGACTAATTTGGGTCCTGCGGATCGATTGGTACCATCCCCGAGCTTGTACGACCTTCGGAAGAGGTCGACCGACGAAATTCCCCCAAATCTGAGGAGATATTCTTGAATAACTTTTTTTGTGAAGGTCGGAGAGACTTGCAAGTAGGCTCTACCCCCACTAAATGGGGTAGCGCGCATCGATCGGTACCATCCTTGAGCTTCTCCGACTTTCGGAAGGGTTAGGGTTAGGGTTAGGGATGAAAGCACATAGGAGAAAGAGATATTCTTGAATAACTTTTTTTGTGAAGGTCGGAGAGACTTGCAAGTAGGCTCTACCCCCACTAAATGTGGTAGCGCGCATCGATTGGTACCATCCTTGAGCTTCTCCGACTTTCGGAAGGGTTAGGGTTAGGGTTAGGGATGAAAGCACATAGGAGAAAGAGATATTCTTGAATAACTTTTTTTGTGAAGGTCGGAGAGACTTGGAAAGTGGTTGCATCTGGACTAATTTGGGTCCTGCGGATCGATTGGTACCATCCCCGAGCTTGTACGACCTTCGGAAGAGGTCGACCGACGAAATTCCCCCAAATCTGAGGAGATATTCTTGAATAACTTTTTTTGTGAAGGTCGGAGAGACTTGCAAGTAGGCTCTACCCCCACTAAATGGGGTTGCGCGCATCGATCGGTACCATCCTTGAGCTTCTCCGACTTTCGGAAGGGTTAGGGTTAGGGTTAGGGATGAAAGCACATAGGAGAAAGAGATATTCTTGAATAACTTTTTTTGTGAAGGTCGGAGAGACTTGCAAGTAGGCTCTACCCCCACTAAATGGGGTAGCGCGCATCGATCGGTACCATCCTTGAGCTTCTCCGACTTTCGGAAGGGTTAGGGTTAGGGATGAAAGCACATAGGAGAAAGAGATATTCTTGAATAACTTTTTTTGTGAAGATCGGAGAGACTTGCAAGTAGGCTCTACCCCCACTAAATGGGGTAGCGCGCATCGATCGGTACCATCCTTGAGCTTCTCCGACTTTCGGAAGGGTTAGGGTTAGGGTTAGGGATGAAAGCACATAGGAGAAAGAGATATTCTTGAATAACTTTTTTTGTGAAGGTCGGAGAGACTTGCAAGTAGGCTCTACCCCCACTAAATGGGGTAGCGCGCATCGATCGGTACCATCCTTGAGCTTCTCCGACTTTCGGAAGGGTTAGGGTTAGGGTTAGGGATGAAAGCACATAGGAGAAAGAGATATTCTTGAATAACTTTTTTTGTGAAGGTCGGAGAGACTTGGAAAGTGGTTGCATCTGGACTAATTTGGGTCCTGCGGATCGATTGGTACCATCCCCGAGCTTGTACGACCTTCGGAAGAGGTCGACCGACGAAATTCCCCCAAATCTGAGGAGATATTCTTGAATAACTTTTTTTGTGAAGGTCGGAGAGACTTGCAAGTAGGCTCTACCCCCACTAAATGGGGTAGCGCGCATCGATCGGTACCATCCTTGAGCTTCTCCGACTTTTGGAAGGGTTAGGGTTAGGGTTAGGGATGAAAGCACATAGGAGAAAGAGATATTCTTGAATAACTTTTTTTGTGAAGGTCGGAGAGACTTGCAAGTAGGCTCTACCCCCACTAAATGGGGTAGCGCGCATCGATCGGTACCATCCTTGAGCTTCTCCGACTTTCGGAAGGGTTAGGGTTAGGGTTAGGGATGAAAGCACATAGGAGAAAGAGATATTCTTGAATAACTTTTTTCGTGAAGGTCGGAGAGACTTGGAAAGTGGTTGCATCTGGACTAATTTGGGTCCTGCGGATCGATTGGTACCATCCCCGAGCTTGTACGACCTTCGGAAGAGGTCGACCGACGAAATTCCCCCAAATCTGAGGAGATATTCTTGAATAACTTTTTTTGTGAATGTCGGAGAGACTTGCAAGTAGGCTCTACCCCCACTAAATGGGGTTGCGCGCATCGATCAGTACCATCCTTGAGCTTCTCCGACTTTCGGAAGGGTTAGGGTTAGGGTTAGGGATGAAAGCACATAGGAGAAAGAGATATTCTTGAATAACTTTTTTTGTGAAGGTCGGAGAGACTTGCAAGTAGGCTCTACCCCCACTAAATGGGGTAGCGCGCATCGATCGGTACCATCCTTGAGCTTCTCCGACTTTCGGAAGGGTTAGGGTTAGGGTTAGGGATGAAAGCACATAGGAGAAAGAGATATTCTTGAATAACTTTTTTTGTGAAGGTCGGAGAGACTTGGAAAGTGGTTGCATCTGGACTAATTTGGGTCCTGCGGATCGATTGGTACCATCCCCGAGCTTGTACGACCTTCGGAAGAGGTCGACTGACGAAATTCCCCCAAATCTGAGGAGATATTCTTGAATAACTTTTTTTGTGAAGGTCGGAGAGACTTGCAAGTAGGCTCTACCCCCACTAAATGGGGTTGCGCGCATCGATCAGTACCATCCTTGAGCTTCTCCGACTTTCGGAAGGGTTAGGGTTAGGGATGAAAGCACATAGGAGAAAGAGATATTCTTGAATAACTTTTTTTGTGAAGGTCGGAGAGACTTGCAAGTAGGCTCTACCCCCACTAAATGGGGTAGCGCGCATCGATCGGTACCATCCTTGAGCTTCTCCGACTTTCGGAAGGGTTAGGGTTAGGGTTAGGGATGAAAGCACATAGGAGAAAGAGATATTCTTGAATAACTTTTTTTGTGAAGGTCGGAGAGACTTGCAAGTAGGCTCTACCCCCACTAAATGGGGTAGCGCGCATCGATCGGTACCATCCTTGAGCTTCTCCGACTTTCGGAAGGGTTAGGGTTAGGGTTAGGGATGAAAGCACATAGGAGAAAGAGATATTCTTGAATAACTTTTTTTGTGAAGGTCGGAGAGACTTGCAAGTAGGCTCTACCCCCACTAAATGGGGTAGCGCGCATCGATCGGTACCATCCTTGAGCTTCTCCGACTTTCGGAAGGGTTAGGGTTAGGGTTAGGGATGAAAGCACATAGGAGAAAGAGATATTCTTGAATAACTTTTTTTGTGAAGGTCGGAGAGACTTGCAAGTAGGCTCTACCCCCACTAAATGGGGTAGCGCGCATCGATCGGTACCATCCTTGAGCTTCTCCGACTTTCGGAAGGGTTAGGGTTAGGGTTAGGGATGAAAGCACATAGGAGAAAGAGATATTCTTGAATAACTTTTTTTGTGAAGGTCGGAGAGACTTGGAAAGTGGTTGCATCTGGACTAATTTGGGTCCTGCGGATCGATTGGTACCATCCCCGAGCTTGTACGACCTTCGGAAGAGGTCGACCGACGAAATTCCCCCAAATCTGAGGAGATATTCTTGAATAACTTTTTTTGTGAAGGTCGGAGAGACTTGCAAGTAGGCTCTACCCCCACTAAATGGGGTTGCGCGCATCGATCAGTACCATCCTTGAGCTTCTCCGACTTTCGGAAGGGTTAGGGTTAGGGTTAGGGATGAAAGCACATAGGAGAAAGAGATATTCTTGAATAACTTTTTTTGTGAAGGTCGGAGAGACTTGCAAGTAGGCTCTACCCCCACTAAATGGGGTAGCGCGCATCGATCGGTACCATCCTTGAGCTTCTCCGACTTTCGGAAGGGTTAGGGTTAGGGTTAGGGATGAAAGCACATAGGAGAAAGAGATATTCTTGAATAACTTTTTTTGTGAAGGTCGGAGAGACTTGCAAGTAGGCTCTACCCCCACTAAATGGGGTAGCGCGCATCGATCGGTACCATCCTTGAGCTTCTCCGACTTTCGGAAGGGTTAGGGTTAGGGTTAGGGATGAAAGCACATAGGAGAAAGAGATATTCTTGAATAACTTTTTTTGTGAAGGTCGGAGAGACTTGCAAGTAGGCTTTACCCCCACTAAATGGGGTAGCGCGCATCGATCGGTACCATCCTTGAGCTTCTCCGACTTTCGGAAGGGTTAGGGTTAGGGTTAGGGATGAAAGCACATAGGAGAAAGAGATATTCTTGAATAACTTTTTTTGTGAAGGTCGGAGAGACTTGCAAGTAGGCTCTACCCCCACTAAATGGGGTAGCGCGCATCGATCGGTACCATCCTTGAGCTTCTCCGACTTTCGGAAGGGTTAGGGTTAGGGTTAGGGATGAAAGCACATAGGAGAAAGAGATATTCTTGAATAACTTTTTTTGTGAAGGTCGGAGAGACTTGCAAGTAGGCTCTACCCCCACTAAATGGGGTAGCACGCATCGATCGGTACCATCCTTGAGCTTCTCCGACTTTCGGAAGGGTTAGGGTTAGGGTTAGGGATGAAAGCACATAGGAGAAAGAGATATTCTTGAATAACTTTTTTTGTGAAGGTCGGAGAGACTTGGAAAGTGGTTGCATCTGGACTAATTTGGGTCCTGCGGATCGATTGGTACCATCCCCGAGCTTGTACGACCTTCGAAAGAGGTCGACCGACGAAATTCCCCCAAATCTGAGGAGATATTCTTGAATAACTTTTTTTGTGAAGGTCGGAGAGACTTGCAAGTAGGCTCTACCCCCACTAAATGGGGTTGCGCGCATCGATCAGTACCATCCTTGAGCTTCTCCGACTTTCGGAAGGGTTAGGGTTAGGGATGAAAGCACATAGGAGAAAGAGATATTCTTGAATAACTTTTTTTGTGAAGGTCGGAGAGACTTGCAAGTAGGCTCTACCCCCACTAAATGGGGTAGCGCGCATCGATCGGTACCATCTTTGAGCTTCTCCGACTTTCGGAAGGGTTAGGGTTAGGGTTAGGGATGAAAGCACATAGGAGAAAGAGATATTCTTGAATAACTTTTTTTGTGAAGGTCGGAGAGACTTGCAAGTAGGCTCTACCCCCACTAAATGGGGTAGCGCGCATCGATCGGTACCATCGTTGAGCTTCTCCGACTTTCGGAAGGGTTAGGGTTAGGGTTAGGGATGAAAGCACATAGGAGAAAGAGATATTCTTGAATAACTTTTTTTGTGAAGGTCGGAGAGACTTGCAAGTAGGCTCTACCCCCACTAAATGGGGTAGCGCGCATCGATCGGTACCATCCTTGAGCTTCTCCGACTTTCGGAAGGGTTAGGGTTAGGGTTAGGGATGAAAGCACATAGGAGAAAGAGATATTCTTGAATAACTTTTTTTGTGAAGGTCGGAGAGACTTGCAAGTAGGCTCTACCCCCACTAAATGGGGTAGCGCGCATCGATCGGTACCATCCTTGAGCTTCTCCGACTTTCGGAAGGGTTAGGGTTAGGGTTAGGGATGAAAGCACATAGGAGAAAGAGATATTCTTGAATAACTTTTTTTGTGAAGGTCGGAGAGACTTGCAAGTAGGCTCTACCCCCACTAAATGGGGTAGCGCGCATCGATCGGTACCATCCTTGAGCTTCTCCGACTTTCGGAAGGGTTAGGGTTAGGGATGAAAGCACATAGGAGAAAGAGATATTCTTGAATAACTTTTTTTGTGAAGGTCGGAGAGACTTGGAAAGTGGTTGCATCTGGTTTAATTTGGGTCCTGCGGATCGATTGGTACCATCCCCGAGCTTGTACGACCTTCGGAAGAGGTCGACCGACGAAATTCCCCCAAATCTGAGGAGATATTCTTGAATAACTTTTTTTGTGAAGGTCGGAGAGACTTGCAAGTAGGCTCTACCCCCACTAAATGGGGTAGCGCGCATCGATCGGTACCATCCTTGAGCTTCTCCGACTTTCGGAAGGGTTAGGGTTAGGGTTAGGGATGAAAGCACATAGGAGAGAGAGATATTCTTGAATAACTTTTTTTGTGAAGGTCGGAGAGACTTGCAAGTAGGCTCTACCCCCACTAAATGGGGTAGCGCGCATCGATCGGTACCATCCTTGAGCTTCTCCGACTTTCGGAAGGGTTAGGGTTAGGGTTAGGGATGAAAGCACATAGGAGAAAGAGATATTCTTGAATAACTTTTTTTGTGAAGGTCGGAGAGACTTGCAAGTAGGCTCTACCCCCACTAAATGGGGTAGCGCGCATCGATCGGTACCATCCTTGAGCTTCTCCGACTTTCGGAAGGGTTAGGGTTAGGGTTAGGGATGAAAGCACATAGGAGAAAGAGATATTCTTGAATAACTTTTTTTGTGAAGGTCGGAGAGACTTGGAAAGTGGTTGCATCTGGTTTAATTTGGGTCCTGCGGATCGATTGGTACCATCCCCGAGCTTGTACGACCTTCGGAAGAGGTCGACCGACGAAATTCCCCCAAATCTGAGGAGATATTCTTGAATAACTTTTTTTGTGAAGGTCGGAGAGACTTGCAAGTAGGCTCTACCCCCACTAAATGGGGTAGCGCGCATCGATCGGTACCATCCTTGAGCTTCTCCGACTTTCGGAAGGGTTAGGGTTAGGGTTAGGGATGAAAGCACATAGGAGAAAGAGATATTCTTGAATAACTGTTTTTGTGAAGGTCGGAGAGACTTGCAAGTAGGCTCTACCCCCACTAAATGGGGTAGCGCGCATCGATCGGTACCATCCTTGAGCTTCTCCGACTTTCGGAAGGGTTAGGGTTAGGGTTAGGGATGAAAGCACATAGGAGAAAGAGATATTCTTGAATAACTTTTTTTGTGAAGGTCGGAGAGACTTGCAAGTAGGCTCTACCCCCACTAAATGGGGTAGCGCGCATCGATCGGTACCATCCTTGAGCTTCTCCGACTTTCGGAAGGGTTTGGGTTAGGGTTAGGGATGAAAGCACATAGGAGAAAGAGATATTCTTGAATAACTTTTTTTGTGAAGGTCGGAGAGACTTGCAAGTAGGCTCTACCCCCACTAAATGGGGTAGCGCGCATCGATTGGTACCATCCTTGAGCTTCTCCGACTTTCGGAAGGGTTAGGGTTAGGGTTAGGGATGAAAGCACATAGGAGAAAGAGATATTCTTGAATAACTTTTTTTGTGAAGGTCGGAGAGACTTGGAAAGTGGTTGCATCTGGTTTAATTTGGGTCCTACGGATCGATTGGTACCATCCCCGAGCTTGTACGACCTTCGGAAGAGGTCGACCGACGAAATTCCCCCAAATCTGAGGAGATATTCTTGAATAACTTTTTTTGTGAAGGTCGGAGAGACTTGCAAGTAGGCTCTACCCCCACTAAATGGGGTAGCGCACATCGATCGGTACCATCCTTGAGCTTCTCCGACTTTCGGAAGGGTTAGGGTTAGGGTTAGGGATGAAAGCACATAGGAGAAAGAGATATTCTTGAATAACTTTTTTTGTGAAGGTCGGAGAGACTTGCAAGTAGGCTCTACCCCCACTAAATGGGGTAGCGCGCATCGATCGGTACCATCCTTGAGCTTCTCCGACTTTCGGAAGGGTTAGGGTTAGGGATGAAAGCACATAGGAGAAAGAGATATTCTTGAATAACTTTTTTTGTGAAGGTCGGAGAGACTTGCAAGTAGGCTCTACCCCCACTAAATGGGGTAGCGCGCATCGATCGGTACCATCCTTGAGCTTCTCCGACTTTCGGAAGGGTTAGGGTTAGGGTTAGGGATGAAAGCACATAGGAGAAAGAGATATTCTTGAATAACTTTTTTTGTGAAGGTCGGAGAGACTTGCAAGTAGGCTCTACCCCCACTAAATGGGGTAGCGCGCATCGATCGGTACCATCCTTGAGCTTCTCCGACTTTCGGAAGGGTTAGGGTTAGGGTTAGGGATGAAAGCACATAGGAGAAAGAGATATTCTTGAATAACTTTTTTTGTGAAGGTCGGAGAGACTTGCAAGTAGGCTCTACCCCCACTAAATGGGGTAGCGCGCATCGATCGGTACCATCCTTGAGCTTCTCCGACTTTCGGAAGGGTTAGGGTTAGGGTTAGGGATGAAAGCACATAGGAGAAAGAGATATTCTTGAATAACTTTTTTTGTGAAGGTCGGAGAGACTTGGAAAGTGGTTGCATCTGGACTAATTTGGGTCCTGCGGATCGATTGGTACCATCCCCGAGCTTGTACGACCTTCGGAAGAGGTCGACCGACGAAATTCCCCCAAATCTGAGGAGATATTCTTGAATAACTTTTTTTGTGAAGGTCGGAGAGACTTGCAAGTAGGCTCTACCCCCACTAAATGGGGTTGCGCGCATCGATCGGTACCATCCTTGAGCTTCTCCGACTTTCGGAAGGGTTAGGGTTAGGGTTAGGGATGAAAGCACATAGGAGAAAGAGATATTCTTGAATAACTTTTTTTTTGAAGGTCGGAGAGACTTGGAAAGTGGTTGCATCTGGACTAATTTGGGTCCTGCGGATCAATTGGTACCATCCCCGAGCTTGTACGACCTTCGGAAGAGGTCGACCGACGAAATTCCCCCAAATCTGAGGAGATATTCTTGAATAACTTTTTTTGTGAAGGTCGGAGAGACTTGCAAGTAGGCTCTACCCCCACTAAATGGGGTTGCGCGCATCGATCGGTACCATCCTTGAGCTTCTCCGACTTTCGGAAGGGTTAGGGTTAGGGTTAGGGATGAAAGCACATAGGAGAAAGAGATATTCTTGAATAACTTTTTTTGTGAAGGTCGGAGAGACTTGCAAGTAGGCTCTACCCCCACTAAATGGGGTAGCGCGCATCGATCGGTACCATCCTTGAGCTTCTCCGACTTTCGGAAGGGTTAGGGTTAGGGATGAAAGCACATAGGAGAAAGAGATATTCTTGAATAACTTTTTTTGTGAAGGTCGGAGAGACTTGGAAAGTGGTTGCATCTGGACTAATTTGGGTCCTGCGGATCGATTGGTACCATCCCCGAGCTTGTACGACCTTCGAAAGAGGTCGACCGACGAAATTCCCCCAAATCTGAGGAGATATTCTTGAATAACTTTTTTTGTGAAGGTCGGAGAGACTTGCAAGTAGGCTCTACCCCCACTAAATGGGGTTGCGCGCATCGATCGGTACCATCCTTGAGCTTCTCCGACTTTCGGAAGGGTTAGGGTTAGGGTTAGGGATGAAAGCACATAGGAGAAAGAGATATTCTTGAATAACTTTTTTTGTGAAGGTCGGAGAGACTTGGAAAGTGGTTGCATCTGGACTAATTTGGGTCCTGCGGATCGATTGGTACCATCCCCGAGCTTGTAAGACCTTCGGAAGAGGTCGACCGACGAAATTCCCCCAAATCTGAGGAGATATTCTTGAATAACTTTTTTTGTGAAGGTCGGAGAGACTTGCAAGTAGGCTCTACCCCCACTAAATGGGGTAGCGCGCATCGATCGGTACCATCCTTGAGCTTCTCCGACTTTCGGAAGGGTTAGGGTTAGGGTTAGGGATGAAAGCACATAGGAGAAAGAGATATTCTTGAATAACTTTTTTTGTGAAGGTCGGAGAGACTTGCAAGTAGGCTCTACCCCCACTAAATTGGGTAGCGCGCATTGATCGGTACCATCCTTGAGCTTCTCCGACTTTTGGAAGGGTTAGGGTTAGGGTTAGGGATGAAAGCACATAGGAGAAAGAGATATTCTTGAATAACTTTTTTTGTGAAGGTCGGAGAGACTTGCAAGTAGGCTCTACCCCCACTAAATGGGTTGCGCGCATCGATCGGTACCATCCTTGAGCTTCTCCGACTTTCGGAAGGGTTAGGGTTAGGGTTAGGGATGAAAGCACATAGGAGAAAGAGATATTCTTGAATAACTTTTTTTGTGAAGGTCGGAGAGACTTGCAAGTAGGCTCTACCCCCACTAAATGGGGTAGCGCGCATCGATCGGTACCATCCTTGAGCTTCTCCGACTTTCGGAAGGGTTAGGGTTAGGGTTAGGGATGAAAGCACATAGGAGAAAGAGATATTCTTGAATAACTTTTTTTGTGAAGGTCGGAGAGACTTGGAAAGTGGTTGCATCTGGACTAATTTGGGTCCTGCGGATCGATTGGTACCATCTCCGAGCTTGTAAGACCTTCGGAAGAGGTCGACCGACGAAATTCCCCCAAATCTGAGGAGATATTCTTGAATAACTTTTTTTGTGAAGGTCGGAGAGACTTGCAAGTAGGCTCTACCCCCACTAAATGGGGTAGCGCGCATCGATCGGTACCATCCTTGAGCTTCTCCGACTTTCGGAAGGGTTAGGGTTAGGGTTAGGGATGAAAGCACATAGGAGAAAGAGATATTCTTGAATAACTTTTTTTGTGAAGGTCGGAGAGACTTGCAAGTAGGCTCTACCCCCACTAAATGGGGTAGCGCGCATCGATCGGTACCATCCTTGAGCTTCTCCGACTTTCGGAAGGGTTAGGGTTAGGGTTAGGGATGAAAGCACATAGGAGAAAGAGATATTCTTGAATAACTTTTTTTGTGAAGGTCGGAGAGACTTGGAAAGTGGTTGCATCTGGACTAATTTGGGTCCTGCGGATCGATTGGTACCATCCCCGAGCTTGTACGACCTTCGGAAGAGGTCGACCGACGAAATTCCCCCAAATCTGAGGAGATATTCTTGAATAACTTTTTTTGTGAAGGTCGGAGAGACTTGCAAGTAGGCTCTACCCCCACTAAATGGGGTTGCGCGCATCGATCGGTACCATCCTTGAGCTTCTCCGACTTTCGGAAGGGTTAGGGTTAGGGTTAGGGATGAAAGCACATAGGAGAAAGAGATATTCTTGAATAACTTTTTTTGTGAAGGTCGGAAAGACTTGCAAGTAGACTCTACCCCCACTAAATGGGGTAGCGCGCATCGATCGGTACCATCCTTGAGCTTTTCCGACTTTCGGAAGGGTTAGGGTTAGGGTTAGGGATGAAAGCACATAGGAGAAAGAGATATTCTTGAATAACTTTTTTTGTGAAGGTCGGAGAGACTTGGAAAGTGGTTGCATCTGGACTAATTTGGGTCCTGCGGATCGATTGGTACCATCCCCGAGCTTGTACGACCTTCGAAAGAGGTCGACCGACGAAATTCCCCCAAATCTGAGGAGATATTCTTGAATAACTTTTTTTGTGAAGGTCGGAGAGACTTGCAAGTAGGCTCTACCCCCACTAAATGGGGTAGCGCGCATCGATCGGTACCATCCTTGAGCTTCTCCGACTTTCGGAAGGGTTAGGGTTAGGGTTAGGGATGAAAGCACATAGGAGAAAGAGATATTCTTGAATAACTTTTTTTGTGAAGGTCGGAGAGACTTGGAAAGTGGTTGCATCTGGACTAATTTGGGTCCTGCGGATCGATTGGTACCATCTCCGAGCTTGTACGACCTTCGGAAGAGGTCGACCGACGAAATTCCCCCAAATCTGAGGAGATATTCTTGAATAACTTTTTTTGTGAAGGTCGGAGAGACTTGCAAGTAGGCTCTACCCCCACTAAATGGGGTAGCGCGCATCGATCGGTACCATCCTTGAGCTTCTCCGACTTTCGGAAGGGTTAGGGTTAGGGTTAGGGATGAAAGCACATAGGAGAAAGAGATATTCTTGAATAACTTTTTTTGTGAAGGTCGGAGAGACTTGCAAGTAGGCTCTACCCCCACTAAATGGGGTAGCGCGCATCGATCGGTACCATCCTTGAGCTTCTCCGACTTTCGGAAGGGTTAGGGTTAGGGTTAGGGATGAAAGCACATAGGAGAAAGAGATATTCTTGAATAACTTTTTTTGTGAAGGTCGGAGAGACTTGGAAAGTGGTTGCATCTGGACTAATTTGGGTCCTGCGGATCGATTGGTACCATCCCCGAGCTTGTACGACCTTCGGAAGAGGTCGACCGACGAAATTCCCCCAAATCTGAGGAGATATTCTTGAATAACTTTTTTTGTGAAGGTCGGAGAGACTTGCAAGTAGGCTCTACCCCCACTAAATGGGGTTGCGCGCATCGATCGGTACCATCCTTGAGCTTCTCCGACTTTCGGAAGGGTTAGGGTTAGGGTTAGGGATGAAAGCACATAGGAGAAAGAGATATTCTTGAATAACTTTTTTTGTGAAGGTCGGAGAGACTTGCAAGTAGACTCTACCCCCACTAAATGGGGTAGCGCGCATCGATCGGTACCATCCTTGAGCTTTTCCGACTTTCGGAAGGGTTAGGGTTAGGGTTAGGGATGAAAGCACATAGGAGAAAGAGATATTCTTGAATAACTTTTTTTGTGAAGGTCGGAGAGACTTGGAAAGTGGTTGCATCTGGACTAATTTGGGTCCTGCGGATCGATTGGTACCATCCCCGAGCTTGTACGACCTTCGAAAGAGGTCGACCGACGAAATTCCCCCAAATCTGAGGAGATATTCTTGAATAACTTTTTTTGTGAAGGTCGGAGAGACTTGCAAGTAGGCTCTACCCCCACTAAATGGGGTTGCGCGCATCGATCGGTACCATCTTTGAGCTTCTCCGACTTTCGGAAGGGTTAGGGTTAGGGTTAGGGTTAGGGATGAAAGCACATAGGAGAAAGAGATATTCTTGAATAACTTTTTTTGTGAAGGTCGGAGAGACTTGGAAAGTGGTTGCATCTGGACTAATTTGGGTCCTGCGGATCGATTGGTACCATCCCCGAGCTTGTACGACCTTCGGAAGAGGTCGACCGACGAAATTCCCCCAAATCTGAGGAGATATTCTTGAATAACTTTTTTTGTGAAGGTCGGAGAGACTTGCAAGTAGGCTCTACCCCCACTAAATGGGGTAGCGCGCATCGATCGGTACCATCCTTGAGCTTCTCCGACTTTCGGAAGGGTTAGGGTTAGGGTTAGGGATGAAAGCACATAGGAGAAAGAGATATTCTTGAATAACTTTTTTTGTGAAGGTCGGAGAGACTTGCAAGTAGGCTCTACCCCCACTAAATGGAGTAGCGCGCATCGATCGGTACCATCCTTGAGCTTCTCCGACTTTCGGAAGGGTTAGGGTTAGGGTTAGGGATGAAAGCACATAGGAGAAAGAGATATTCTTGAATAACTTTTTTTGTGAAGGTCGGAGAGACTTGGAAAGTGGTTGCATCTGGACTAATTTGGGTCCTGCGGATCGATTGGTACCATCCCCGAGCTTGTACGACCTTCGGAAGAGGTCGACCGACGAAATTCCCCCAAATCTGAGGAGATATTCTTGAATAACTTTTTTTGTGAAGGTCGGAGAGACTTGCAAGTAGGCTCTACCCCCACTAAATGGGGTAGCGCGCATCGATCGGTACCATCCTTGAGCTTCTCCGACTTTCGGAAGGGTTAGGGTTAGGGTTAGGGATGAAAGCACATAGGAGAAAGAGATATTCTTGAATAACTTTTTTTGTGAAGGTCGGAGAGACTTGCAAGTAGGCTCTACCCCCACTAAATGGAGTAGCGCGCATCGATCGGTACCATCCTTGAGCTTCTCCGACTTTCGGAAGGGTTAGGGTTAGGGTTAGGGATGAAAGCACATAGGAGAAAGAGATATTCTTGAATAACTTTTTTTGTGAAGGTCGGAGAGACTTGCAAGTAGGCTCTACCCCCACTAAATGGAGTAGCGCGCATCGATCGGTACCATCCTTGAGCTTCTCCGACTTTCGGAAGGGTTAGGGTTAGGGTTAGGGATGAAAGCACATAGGAGAAAGAGATATTCTTGAATAACTTTTTTTGTGAAGGTCGGAGAGACTTGGAAAGTGGTTGCATCTGGACTAATTTGGGTCCTGCGGATCGATTGGTACCATCTCCGAGCTTGTACGACCTTCGGAAGAGGTCGACCGACGAAATTCCCCCAAATCTGAGGAGATATTCTTGAATAACTTTTTTTGTGAAGGTCGGAGAGACTTGCAAGTAGGCTCTACCCCCACTAAATGGGGTAGCGCGCATCGATCGGTACCATCCTTGAGCTTCTCCGACTTTCGGAAGGGTTAGGGTTAGGGTTAGGGATGAAAGCACATAGGAGAAAGAGATATTCTTGAATAACTTTTTTTGTGAAGGTCGGAGAGACTTTCAAGTAGGCTCTACCCCCACTAAATGGGGTAGCGCGCATCGATCGGTACCATCCTTGAGCTTCTCCGACTTTCGGAAGGGTTAGGGTTAGGGTTAGGGATGAAAGCACATAGGAGAAAGAGATATTCTTGAATAACTTTTTTTGTGAAGGTCGGAGAGACTTGAAAAGTGGTTGCATCTGGACTAATTTGGGTCCTGCGGATCGATTGGTACCATCCCCGAGCTTGTACGACCTTCGGAAGAGGTCGACCGACGAAATTCCCCCAAATCTGAGGAGATATTCTTGAATAACTTTTTTTGTGAAGGTCGGAGAGACTTGCAAGTAGGCTCTACCCCCACTAAATGGGGTTGCGCGCATCGATCGGTACCATCCTTGAGCTTCTCCGACTTTCGGAAGGGTTAGGGTTAGGGTTAGGGATGAAAGCACATAGGAGAAAGAGATATTCTTGAATAACGTTTTTTGTGAAGGTCGGAGAGACTTGCAAGTAGACTCTACCCCCACTAAATGGGGTAGCGCGCATCGATCGGTACCATCCTTGAGCTTTTCCGACTTTCGGAAGGGTTAGGGTTAGGGTTAGGGATGAAAGCACATAGGAGAAAGAGATATTCTTGAATAACTTTTTTTGTGAAGGTCGGAGAGACTTGGAAAGTGGTTGCATCTGGACTAATTTGGGTCCTGCGGATCGATTGGTACCATCCCCGAGCTTGTACGACCTTCGAAAGAGGTCGACCGACGAAATTCCCCCAAATCTGAGGAGATATTCTTGAATAACTTTTTTTGTGAAGGTCGGAGAGACTTGCAAGTAGGCTCTACCCCCACTAAATGGGGTTGCGCGCATCGATCGGTACCATCTTTGAGCTTCTCCGACTTTCGGAAGGGTTAGGGTTAGGGTTAGGGATGAAAGCACATAGGAGAAAGAGATATTCTTGAATAACTTTTTTTGTGAAGGTCGGAGAGACTTGGAAAGTGGTTGCATCTGGACTAATTTGGGTCCTGCGGATCGATTGGTACCATCCCCGAGCTTGTACGACCTTCGGAAGAGGTCGACCGACGAAATTCCCCCAAATCTGAGGAGATATTCTTGAATAACTTTTTTTGTGAAGGTCGGAGAGACTTGCAAGTAGGCTCTACCCCCACTAAATGGGGTTGCGCGCATCGATCGGTACCATCCTTGAGCTTCTCCGACTTTCGGAAGGGTTAGGGTTAGGGTTAGGGATGAAAGCACATAGGAGAAAGAGATATTCTTGAATAACGTTTTTTGTGAAGGTCGGAGAGACTTGCAAGTAGACTCTACCCCCACTAAATGGGGTAGCGCGCATCGATCGGTACCATCCTTGAGCTTTTCCGACTTTCGGAAGGGTTAGGGTTAGGGTTAGGGATGAAAGCACATAGGAGAAAGAGATATTCTTGAATAACTTTTTTTGTGAAGGTCGGAGAGACTTGGAAAGTGGTTGCATCTGGACTAATTTGGGTCCTGCGGATCGATTGGTACCATCCCCGAGCTTGTACGACCTTCGAAAGAGGTCGACCGACGAAATTCCCCCAAATCTGAGGAGATATTCTTGAATAACTTTTTTTGTGAAGGTCGGAGAGACTTGCAAGTAGGCTCTACCCCCACTAAATGGGGTTGCGCGCATCGATCGGTACCATCTTTGAGCTTCTCCGACTTTCGGAAGGGTTAGGGTTAGGGTTAGGGATGAAAGCACATAGGAGAAAGAGATATTCTTGAATAACTTTTTTTGTGAAGGTCGGAGAGACTTGGAAAGTGGTTGCATCTGGACTAATTTGGGTCCTGCGGATCGATTGGTACCATCCCCGAGCTTGTACGACCTTCGGAAGAGGTCGACCGACGAAATTCCCCCAAATCTGAGGAGATATTCTTGAATAACTTTTTTTGTGAAGGTCGGAGAGACTTGCAAGTAGGCTCTACCCCCACTAAATGGGGTAGCGCGCATCGATCGGTACCATCCTTGAGCTTCTCCGACTTTCGGAAGGGTTAGGGTTAGGGTTAGGGATGAAAGCACATAGGAGAAAGAGATATTCTTGAATAACGTTTTTTGTGAAGGTCGGAGAGACTTGCAAGTAGGCTCTACCCCCACTAAATGGGGTAGCGCGCATCGATCGGTACCATCCTTGAGCTTCTCCGACTTTCGGAAGGGTTAGGGTTAGGGTTAGGGATGAAAGCACATAGGAGAAAGAGATATTCTTGAATAACTTTTTTTGTGAAGGTCGGAGAGACTTGCAAGTAGGCTCTACCCCCACTAAATGGGGTAGCGCGCATCGATCGGTACCATCCTTGAGCTTCTCCGACTTTCGGAAGGGTTAGGGTTAGGGTTAGGGATGAAAGCACATAGGAGAAAGAGATATTCTTGAATAACTTTTTTTGTGAAGGTCGGAGAGACTTGGAAAGTGGTTGCATCTGGACTAATTTGGGTCCTGCGGATCGATTGGTACCATCCCCAAGCTTGTACGACCTTCGGAAGAGGTCGACCGACGAAATTCCCCCAAATCTGAGGAGATATTCTTGAATAACTTTTTTTGTGAAGGTCGGAGAGACTTGCAAGTAGGCTCTACCCCCACTAAATGGGGTAGCGCGCATCGATCGGTACCATCCTTGAGCTTCTCCGACTTTCGGAAGGGTTAGGGTTAGGGTTAGGGATGAAAGCACATAGGAGAAAGAGATATTCTTGAATAACGTTTTTTGTGAAGGTCGGAGAGACTTGCAAGTAGGCTCTACCCCCACTAAATGGGGTAGCGCGCATCGATCGGTACCATCCTTGAGCTTCTCCGACTTTCGGAAGGGTTAGGGTTAGGGTTAGGGATGAAAGCACATAGGAGAAAGAGATATTCTTGAATAACTTTTTTTGTGAAGGTCGGAGAGACTTGCAAGTAGGCTCTACCCCCACTAAATGGGGTAGCGCGCATCGATCGGTACCATCCTTGAGCTTCTCCGACTTTCGGAAGGGTTAGGGTTAGGGTTAGGGATGAAAGCACATAGGAGAAAGAGATATTCTTGAATAACTTTTTTTGTGAAGGTCGGAGAGACTTTCAAGTAGGCTCTACCCCCACTAAATGGGGTAGCGCGCATCGATCGGTACCATCCTTGAGCTTCTCCGACTTTCGGAAGGGTTAGGGTTAGGGTTAGGGATGAAAGCACATAGGAGAAAGAGATATTCTTGAATAACTTTTTTTGTGAAGGTCGGAGAGACTTGAAAAGTGGTTGCATCTGGACTAATTTGGGTCCTGCGGATCGATTGGTACCATCCCCGAGCTTGTACGACCTTCGGAAGAGGTCGACCGACGAAATTCCCCCAAATCTGAGGAGATATTCTTGAATAACTTTTTTTGTGAAGGTCGGAGAGACTTGCAAGTAGGCTCTACCCCCACTAAATGGGGTTGCGCGCATCGATCGGTACCATCCTTGAGCTTCTCCGACTTTCGGAAGGGTTAGGGTTAGGGTTAGGGATGAAAGCACATAGGAGAAAGAGATATTCTTGAATAACGTTTTTTGTGAAGGTCGGAGAGACTTGCAAGTAGACTCTACCCCCACTAAATGGGGTAGCGCGCATCGATCGGTACCATCCTTGAGCTTTTCCGACTTTCGGAAGGGTTAGGGTTAGGGTTAGGGATGAAAGCACATAGGAGAAAGAGATATTCTTGAATAACTTTTTTTGTGAAGGTCGGAGAGACTTGGAAAGTGGTTGCATCTGGACTAATTTGGGTCCTGCGGATCGATTGGTACCATCCCCGAGCTTGTACGACCTTCGAAAGAGGTCGACCGACGAAATTCCCCCAAATCTGAGGAGATATTCTTGAATAACTTTTTTTGTGAAGGTCGGAGAGACTTGCAAGTAGGCTCTACCCCCACTAAATGGGGTTGCGCGCATCGATCGGTACCATCTTTGAGCTTCTCCGACTTTCGGAAGGGTTAGGGTTAGGGTTAGGGATGAAAGCACATAGGAGAAAGAGATATTCTTGAATAACTTTTTTTGTGAAGGTCGGAGAGACTTGGAAAGTGGTTGCATCTGGACTAATTTGGGTCCTGCGGATCGATTGGTACCATCCCCGAGCTTGTACGACCTTCGAAAGAGGTCGACCGACGAAATTCCCCCAAATCTGAGGAGATATTCTTGAATAACTTTTTTTGTGAAGGTCGGAGAGACTTGCAAGTAGGCTCTACCCCCACTAAATGGGGTTGCGCGCATCGATCGGTACCATCTTTGAGCTTCTCCGACTTTCGGAAGGGTTAGGGTTAGGGTTAGGGATGAAAGCACATAGGAGAAAGAGATATTCTTGAATAACTTTTTTTGTGAAGGTCGGAGAGACTTGGAAAGTGGTTGCATCTGGACTAATTTGGGTCCTGCGGATCGATTGGTACCATCCCCGAGCTTGTACGACCTTCGGAAGAGGTCGACCGACGAAATTCCCCCAAATCTGAGGAGATATTCTTGAATAACTTTTTTTGTGAAGGTCGGAGAGACTTGCAAGTAGGCTCTACCCCCACTAAATGGGGTAGCGCGCATCGATCGGTACCATCCTTGAGCTTCTCCGACTTTCGGAAGGGTTAGGGTTAGGGTTAGGGATGAAAGCACATAGGAGAAAGAGATATTCTTGAATAACTTTTTTTGTGAAGGTCGGAGAGACTTGCAAGTAGGCTCTACCCCCACTAAATGGAGTAGCGCGCATCGATCGGTACCATCCTTGAGCTTCTCCGACTTTCGGAAGGGTTAGGGTTAGGGTTAGGGATGAAAGCACATAGGAGAAAGAGATATTCTTGAATAACTTTTTTTGTGAAGGTCGGAGAGACTTGGAAAGTGGTTGCATCTGGACTAATTTGGGTCCTGCGGATCGATTGGTACCATCCCCGAGCTTGTACGACCTTCGGAAGAGGTCGACCGACGAAATTCCCCCAAATCTGAGGAGATATTCTTGAATAACTTTTTTTGTGAAGGTCGGAGAGACTTGCAAGTAGGCTCTACCCCCACTAAATGGGGTAGCGCGCATCGATCGGTACCATCCTTGAGCTTCTCCGACTTTCGGAAGGGTTAGGGTTAGGGTTAGGGATGAAAGCACATAGGAGAAAGAGATATTCTTGAATAACGTTTTTTGTGAAGGTCGGAGAGACTTGCAAGTAGGCTCTACCCCCACTAAATGGGGTAGCGCGCATCGATCGGTACCATCCTTGAGCTTCTCCGACTTTCGGAAGGGTTAGGGTTAGGGTTAGGGATGAAAGCACATAGGAGAAAGAGATATTCTTGAATAACTTTTTTTGTGAAGGTCGGAGAGACTTGCAAGTAGGCTCTACCCCCACTAAATGGGGTAGCGCGCATCGATCGGTACCATCCTTGAGCTTCTCCGACTTTCGGAAGGGTTAGGGTTAGGGTTAGGGATGAAAGCACATAGGAGAAAGAGATATTCTTGAATAACTTTTTTTGTGAAGGTCGGAGAGACTTGGAAAGTGGTTGCATCTGGACTAATTTGGGTCCTGCGGATCGATTGGTACCATCCCCGAGCTTGTACGACCTTCGGAAGAGGTCGACCGACGAAATTCCCCCAAATCTGAGGAGATATTCTTGAATAACTTTTTTTGTGAAGGTCGGAGAGACTTGCAAGTAGGCTCTACCCCCACTAAATGGGGTAGCGCGCATCGATCGGTACCATCCTTGAGCTTCTCCGACTTTCGGAAGGGTTAGGGTTAGGGTTAGGGATGAAAGCACATAGGAGAAAGAGATATTCTTGAATAACGTTTTTTGTGAAGGTCGGAGAGACTTGCAAGTAGACTCTACCCCCACTAAATGGGGTAGCGCGCATCGATCGGTACCATCCTTGAGCTTTTCCGACTTTCGGAAGGGTTAGGGTTAGGGTTAGGGATGAAAGCACATAGGAGAAAGAGATATTCTTGAATAACTTTTTTTGTGAAGGTCGGAGAGACTTGGAAAGTGGTTGCATCTGGACTAATTTGGGTCCTGCGGATCGATTGGTACCATCCCCGAGCTTGTACGACCTTCGAAAGAGGTCGACCGACGAAATTCCCCCAAATCTGAGGAGATATTCTTGAATAACTTTTTTTGTGAAGGTCGGAGAGACTTGCAAGTAGGCTCTACCCCCACTAAATGGGGTTGCGCGCATCGATCGGTACCATCTTTGAGCTTCTCCGACTTTCGGAAGGGTTAGGGTTAGGGTTAGGGATGAAAGCACATAGGAGAAAGAGATATTCTTGAATAACTTTTTTTGTGAAGGTCGGAGAGACTTGGAAAGTGGTTGCATCTGGACTAATTTGGGTCCTGCGGATCGATTGGTACCATCCCCGAGCTTGTACGACCTTCGAAAGAGGTCGACCGACGAAATTCCCCCAAATCTGAGGAGATATTCTTGAATAACTTTTTTTGTGAAGGTCGGAGAGACTTGCAAGTAGGCTCTACCCCCACTAAATGGGGTTGCGCGCATCGATCGGTACCATCTTTGAGCTTCTCCGACTTTCGGAAGGGTTAGGGTTAGGGTTAGGGATGAAAGCACATAGGAGAAAGAGATATTCTTGAATAACTTTTTTTGTGAAGGTCGGAGAGACTTGGAAAGTGGTTGCATCTGGACTAATTTGGGTCCTGCGGATCGATTGGTACCATCCCCGAGCTTGTACGACCTTCGGAAGAGGTCGACCGACGAAATTCCCCCAAATCTGAGGAGATATTCTTGAATAACTTTTTTTGTGAAGGTCGGAGAGACTTGCAAGTAGGCTCTACCCCCACTAAATGGGGTAGCGCGCATCGATCGGTACCATCCTTGAGCTTCTCCGACTTTCGGAAGGGTTAGGGTTAGGGTTAGGGATGAAAGCACATAGGAGAAAGAGATATTCTTGAATAACTTTTTTTGTGAAGGTCGGAGAGACTTGCAAGTAGGCTCTACCCCCACTAAATGGAGTAGCGCGCATCGATCGGTACCATCCTTGAGCTTCTCCGACTTTCGGAAGGGTTAGGGTTAGGGTTAGGGATGAAAGCACATAGGAGAAAGAGATATTCTTGAATAACTTTTTTTGTGAAGGTCGGAGAGACTTGGAAAGTGGTTGCATCTGGACTAATTTGGGTCCTGCGGATCGATTGGTACCATCCCCGAGCTTGTACGACCTTCGGAAGAGGTCGACCGACGAAATTCCCCCAAATCTGAGGAGATATTCTTGAATAACTTTTTTTGTGAAGGTCGGAGAGACTTGCAAGTAGGCTCTACCCCCACTAAATGGGGTAGCGCGCATCGATCGGTACCATCCTTGAGCTTCTCCGACTTTCGGAAGGGTTAGGGTTAGGGTTAGGGATGAAAGCACATAGGAGAAAGAGATATTCTTGAATAACGTTTTTTGTGAAGGTCGGAGAGACTTGCAAGTAGGCTCTACCCCCACTAAATGGGGTAGCGCGCATCGATCGGTACCATCCTTGAGCTTCTCCGACTTTCGGAAGGGTTAGGGTTAGGGTTAGGGATGAAAGCACATAGGAGAAAGAGATATTCTTGAATAACTTTTTTTGTGAAGGTCGGAGAGACTTGCAAGTAGGCTCTACCCCCACTAAATGGGGTAGCGCGCATCGATCGGTACCATCCTTGAGCTTCTCCGACTTTCGGAAGGGTTAGGGTTAGGGTTAGGGATGAAAGCACATAGGAGAAAGAGATATTCTTGAATAACTTTTTTTGTGAAGGTCGGAGAGACTTGGAAAGTGGTTGCATCTGGACTAATTTGGGTCCTGCGGATCGATTGGTACCATCCCCGAGCTTGTACGACCTTCGGAAGAGGTCGACCGACGAAATTCCCCCAAATCTGAGGAGATATTCTTGAATAACTTTTTTTGTGAAGGTCGGAGAGACTTGCAAGTAGGCTCTACCCCCACTAAATGGGGTAGCGCGCATCGATCGGTACCATCCTTGAGCTTCTCCGACTTTCGGAAGGGTTAGGGTTAGGGTTAGGGATGAAAGCACATAGGAGAAAGAGATATTCTTGAATAACGTTTTTTGTGAAGGTCGGAGAGACTTGCAAGTAGGCTCTACCCCCACTAAATGGGGTAGCGCGCATCGATCGGTACCATCCTTGAGCTTCTCCGACTTTCGGAAGGGTTAGGGTTAGGGTTAGGGATGAAAGCACATAGGAGAAAGAGATATTCTTGAATAACTTTTTTTGTGAAGGTCGGAGAGACTTGCAAGTAGGCTCTACCCCCACTAAATGGGGTAGCGCGCATCGATCGGTACCATCCTTGAGCTTCTCCGACTTTCGGAAGGGTTAGGGTTAGGGTTAGGGATGAAAGCACATAGGAGAAAGAGATATTCTTGAATAACTTTTTTTGTGAAGGTCGGAGAGACTTGGAAAGTGGTTGCATCTTGACTAATTTGGGTCCTGCGGATCGATTGGTACCATCCCCGAGCTTGTACGACCTTCGGAAGAGGTCGACCGACGAAATTCCCCCAAATCTGAGGAGATATTCTTGAATAACTTTTTTTGTGAAGGTCGGAGAGACTTGCAAGTAGGCTCTACCCCCACTAAATGGGGTAGCGCGCATCGATCGGTACCATCCTTGAGCTTCTCCGACTTTCGGAAGGGTTAGGGTTAGGGTTAGGGATGAAAGCACATAGGAGAAAGAGATATTCTTGAATAACGTTTTTTGTGAAGGTCGGAGAGACTTGGAAAGTGGTTGCATCTGGACTAATTTGGGTCCTGCGGATCGATTGGTACCATCTCCGAGCTTGTACGACCTTCGGAAGAGGTCGACCGACGAAATTCCCCCAAATCTGAGGAGATATTCTTGAATAACTTTTTTTGTGAAGGTCGGAGAGACTTGCAAGTAGGCTCTACCCCCACTAAATGGGGTAGCGCGCATCGATCGGTACCATCCTTGAGCTTCTCCGACTTTCGGAAGGGTTAGGGTTAGGGTTAGGGATGAAAGCACATAGGAGAAAGAGATATTCTTGAATAACTTTTTTTGTGAAGGTCGGAGAGACTTGCAAGTAGGCTCTACCCCCACTAAATGGGGTAGCGCGCATCGATCGGTACCATCCTTGAGCTTCTCCGACTTTCGGAAGGGTTAGGGTTAGGGTTAGGGATGAAAGCACATAGGAGAAAGAGATATTCTTGAATAACTTTTTTTGTGAAGGTCGGAGAGACTTGGAAAGTGGTTGCATCTGGACTAATTTGGGTCCTGCGGATCGATTGGTACCATCCCCGAGCTTGTACGACCTTCGGAAGAGGTCGACCGACGAAATTCCCCCAAATCTGAGGAGATATTCTTGAATAACTTTTTTTGTGAAGGTCGGAGAGACTTGCAAGTAGGCTCTACCCCCACTAAATGGGGTTGCGCGCATCGATCGGTACCATCCTTGAGCTTCTCCGACTTTCGGAAGGGTTAGGGTTAGGGTTAGGGATGAAAGCACATAGGAGAAAGAGATATTCTTGAATAACTTTTTTTGTGAAGGTCGGAGAGACTTGCAAGTAGACTCTACCCCCACTAAATGGGGTAGCGCGCATCGATCGGTACCATCCTTGAGCTTTTCCGACTTTCGGAAGGGTTAGGGTTAGGGTTAGGGATGAAAGCACATAGGAGAAAGAGATATTCTTGAATAACTTTTTTT
This sequence comes from Limanda limanda, assembly GCF_963576545.1. Taxonomy (NCBI): domain Eukaryota; kingdom Metazoa; phylum Chordata; class Actinopteri; order Pleuronectiformes; family Pleuronectidae; genus Limanda; species Limanda limanda. The sequence continues at coordinate 315,997 of NW_026870574.1, read as the reverse complement.
GTGAAGGTCGGAGAGACTTGGAAAGTGGTTGCATCTGGACTAATTTGGGTCCTGCGGATCGATTGGTACCATCCCCGAGCTTGTACAACCTTCGAAAGAGGTCGACCGACGAAATTCCCCCAAATCTGAGGAGATATTCTTGAATAACTTTTTTTGTGAAGGTCGGAGAGACTTGCAAGTAGGCTCTACCCCCACTAAATGGGGTTGCGCGCATCGATCGGTACCATCTTTGAGCTTCTCCGACTTTCGGAAGGGTTAGGGTTAGGGTTAGGGATGAAAGCACATAGGAGAAAGAGATATTCTTGAATAACTTTTTTTGTGAAGGTCGGAGAGACTTGGAAAGTGGTTGCATCTGGACTAATTTGGGTCCTGCGGATCGATTGGTACCATCCCCGAGCTTGTACGACCTTCGGAAGAGGTCGACCGACGAAATTCCCCCAAATCTGAGGAGATATTCTTGAATAACTTTTTTTGTGAAGGTCGGAGAGACTTGCAAGTAGGCTCTACCCCCACTAAATGGGGTAGCGCGCATCGATCGGTACCATCCTTGAGCTTCTCCGACTTTCGGAAGGGTTAGGGTTAGGGTTAGGGATGAAAGCACATAGGAGAAAGAGATATTCTTGAATAACGTTTTTTGTGAAGGTCGGAGAGACTTGCAAGTAGGCTCTACCCCCACTAAATGGGGTAGCGCGCATCGATCGGTACCATCCTTGAGCTTCTCCGACTTTCGGAAGGGTTAGGGTTAGGGTTAGGGATGAAAGCACATAGGAGAAAGAGATATTCTTGAATAACTTTTTTTGTGAAGGTCGGAGAGACTTGCAAGTAGGCTCTACCCCCACTAAATGGGGTAGCGCGCATCGATCGGTACCATCCTTGAGCTTCTCCGACTTTCGGAAGGGTTAGGGTTAGGGTTAGGGATGAAAGCACATAGGAGAAAGAGATATTCTTGAATAACTTTTTTTGTGAAGGTCGGAGAGACTTGGAAAGTGGTTGCAACTTGACTAATTTGGGTCCTGCGGATCGATTGGTACCATCCCCGAGCTTGTACGACCTTCGGAAGAGGTCGACCGACGAAATTCCCCCAAATCTGAGGAGATATTCTTGAATAACTTTTTTTGTGAAGGTCGGAGAGACTTGCAAGTAGGCTCTACCCCCACTAAATGGGGTAGCGCGCATCGATCGGTACCATCCTTGAGCTTCTCCGACTTTCGGAAGGGTTAGGGTTAGGGTTAGGGATGAAAGCACATAGGAGAAAGAGATATTCTTGAATAACGTTTTTTGTGAAGGTCGGAGAGACTTGCAAGTAGGCTCTACCCCCACTAAATGGGGTAGCGCACATCGATCGGTACCATCCTTGAGCTTCTCCGACTTTCGGAAGGGTTAGGGTTAGGGATGAAAGCACATAGGAGAAAGAGATATTCTTGAATAACTTTTTTTGTGAAGGTCGGAGAGACTTGGAAAGTGGTTGCATCTGGACTAATTTGGGTCCTGCGGATCGATTGGTACCATCCCCGAGCTTGTACGACCTTCGGAAGAGGTCGACCGACGAAATTCCCCCAAATCTGAGGAGATATTCTTGAATAACTTTTTTTGTGAAGGTCGGAGAGACTTGCAAGTAGGCTCTACCCCCACTAAATGGGGTTGCGCGCATCGATCGGTACCATCCTTGAGCTTCTCCGACTTTCGGAAGGGTTAGGGTTAGGGTTAGGGATGAAAGCACATAGGAGAAAGAGATATTCTTGAATAACTTTTTTTGTGAAGGTCGGAGAGACTTGCAAGTAGGCTCTACCCCCACTAAATGGGGTAGCGCGCATCGATCGGTACCATCCTTGAGCTTCTCAGACTTTCGCAAGGGTTAGGGTTAGGGTTAGGGATGAAAGCACATAGGAGAAAGAGATATTCTTGAATAACTTTTTTTGTGAAGGTCGGAGAGACTTGGAAAGTGGTTGCATCTGGACTAATTTGGGTCCTGCGGATCGATTGGTACCATCCCCGAGCTTGTACGACCTTCGGAAGAGGTCGACCGACGAAATTCCCCCAAATCTGAGGAGATATTCTTGAATAACTTTTTTTGTGAAGGTCGGAGAGACTTGCAAGTAGGCTCTACCCCCACTAAATGGGGTTGCGCGCATCGATCGGTACCATCCTTGAGCTTCTCCGACTTTCGGAAGGGTTAGGGTTAGGGTTAGGGATGAAAGCACATAGGAGAAAGAGATATTCTTGAATAACTTTTTTTTTGAAGGTCGGAGAGACTTAAAAAGTGGTTGCATCTGGACTAATTTGGGTCCTGCGGATCGATTGGTACCATCCCCGAGCTTGTACGACCTTCGGAAGAGGTCGACCGACGAAATTCCCCCAAATCTGAGGAGATATTCTTGAATAACTTTTTTTGTGAAGGTCGGAGAGACTTGCAAGTAGGCTCTACCACCACTAAATGGGGTTGCGCGCATCGATCGGTACCATCCTTGAGCTTCTCCGACTTTCGGAAGGGTTAGGGTTAGGGTTAGGGATGAAAGCACATAGGAGAAAGAGATATTCTTGAATAACTTTTTTTGTGAAGGTCGGAGAGACTTGCAAGTAGGCTCTACTCCCACTAAATGGGGTAGCGCGCATCGATCGGTACCATCCTTGAGCTTCTCCGACTTTCGGAAGGGTTAGGGTTAGGGTTAGGGATGAAAGCACATAGGAGAAAGAGATATTCTTGAATAACTTTTTTTGTGAAGGTCGGAGAGACTTGCAAGTAGGCTCTACCCCCACTAAATGGGGTAGCGCGCATCGATCGGTACCATCCTTGAGCTTCTCCGACTTTCGGAAGGGTTAGGGTTAGGGTTAGGGATGAAAGCACATAGGAGAAAGAGATATTCTTGAATAACTTTTTTTGTGAAGGTCGGAGAGACTTGGAAAGTGGTTGCATCTGGACTAATTTGGGTCCTGCGGATCGATTGGTACCATCCCCGAGCTTGTACGACCTTCGAAAGAGGTCGACCGACGAAATTCCCCCAAATCTGAGGAGATATTCTTGAATAACTTTTTTTGTGAAGGTCGGAGAGACTTGCAAGTAGGCTCTACCCCCACTAAATGGGGTTGCGCGCATCGATCGGTACCATCCTTGAGCTTCTCCGACTTTCGGAAGGGTTAGGGTTAGGGTTAGGGATGAAAGCACATAGGAGAAAGAGATATTCTTGAATAACTTTTTTTGTGAAGGTCGGAGAGACTTGGAAAGTGGTTGCATCTGGACTAATTTGGGTCCTGCGGATCGATTGGTACCATCCCCGAGCTTGTACGACCTTCGGAAGAGGTCGACCGACGAAATTCCCCCAAATCTGAGGAGATATTCTTGAATAACTTTTTTTGTGAAGGTCGGAGAGACTTGCAAGTAGGCTCTACCCCCACTAAATGGGGTAGCGCGCATCGATCGGTACCATCCTTGAGCTTCTCCGACTTTCGGAAGGGTTAGGGTTAGGGTTAGGGCTGAAAGCACATAGGAGAAAGAGATATTCTTGAATAACTTTTTTTGTGAAGGTCGGAGAGACTTGGAAAGTGGTTGCATCTTGACTAATTTGGGTCCTGCGGATCGATTGGTACCATCCCCGAGCTTGTACGACCTTCGGAAGAGGTCGACCGACGAAATTCCCCCAAATCTGAGGAGATATTCTTGAATAACTTTTTTTGTGAAGGTCGGAGAGACTTGCAAGTAGGCTCTACCCCCACTAAATGGGGTAGCGCGCATCGATCGGTACTATCCTTGAGCTTCTCCGACTTTCGGAAGGGTTAGGGTTAGGGTTAGGGATGAAAGCACATAGGAGAAAGAGATATTCTTGAATAACGTTTTTTGTGAAGGTCGGAGAGACTTGCAAGTAGGCTCTACCCCCACTAAATGGGGTAGCGCGCATCGATCGGTACCATCCTTGAGCTTCTCCGACTTTCGGAAGGGTTAGGGTTAGGGTTAGGGATGAAAGCACATAGGAGAAAGAGATATTCTTGAATAACTTTTTTTGTGAAGGTCGGAGAGACTTGGAAAGTGGTTGCATCTGGACTAATTTGGGTCCTGCGGATCGATTGGTACCATCCCCGAGCTTGTACGACCTTCGGAAGAGGTCGACCGACGAAATTCCCCCAAATCTGAGGAGATATTCTTGAATAACTTTTTTTGTGAAGGTCGGAGAGACTTGCAAGTAGGCTCTACCCCCACTAAATGGGGTAGCGCGCATCGATCGGTACCATCCTTGAGCTTCTCCGACTTTCGGAAGGGTTAGGGTTAGGGTTAGGGATGAAAGCACATAGGAGAAAGAGATATTCTTGAATAACGTTTTTTGTGAAGGTCGGAGAGACTTGCAAGTAGGCTCTACCCCCACTAAATGGGGTAGCGCACATCGATCGGTACCATCCTTGAGCTTCTCCGACTTTCGGAAGGGTTAGGGTTAGGGATGAAAGCACATAGGAGAAAGAGATATTCTTGAATAACTTTTTTTGTGAAGGTCGGAGAGACTTGGAAAGTGGTTGCATCTGGACTAATTTGGGTCCTGCGGATCGATTGGTACCATCCCCGAGCTTGTACGACCTTCGGAAGAGGTCGACCGACGAAATTCCCCCAAATCTGAGGAGATATTCTTGAATAACTTTTTTTGTGAAGGTCGGAGAGACTTGCAAGTAGGCTCTACCCCCACTAAATGGGGTTGCGCGCATCGATCGGTACCATCCTTGAGCTTCTCCGACTTTCGGAAGGGTTAGGGTTAGGGTTAGGGATGAAAGCACATAGGAGAAAGAGATATTCTTGAATAACTTTTTTTGTGAAGGTCGGAGAGACTTGCAAGTAGGCTCTACCCCCACTAAATGGGGTAGCGCGCATCGATCGGTACCATCCTTGAGCTTCTCAGACTTTCGCAAGGGTTAGGGTTAGGGTTAGGGATGAAAGCACATAGGAGAAAGAGATATTCTTGAATAACTTTTTTTGTGAAGGTCGGAGAGACTTGGAAAGTGGTTGCATCTGGACTAATTTGGGTCCTGCGGATCGATTGGTACCATCCCCGAGCTTGTACGACCTTCGGAAGAGGTCGACCGACGAAATTCCCCCAAATCTGAGGAGATATTCTTGAATAACTTTTTTTGTGAAGGTCGGAGAGACTTGCAAGTAGGCTCTACCCCCACTAAATGGGGTTGCGCGCATCGATCGGTACCATCCTTGAGCTTCTCCGACTTTCGGAAGGGTTAGGGTTAGGGTTAGGGATGAAAGCACATAGGAGAAAGAGATATTCTTGAATAACTTTTTTTTTGAAGGTCGGAGAGACTTAAAAAGTGGTTGCATCTGGACTAATTTGGGTCCTGCGGATCGATTGGTACCATCCCCGAGCTTGTACGACCTTCGGAAGAGGTCGACCGACGAAATTCCCCCAAATCTGAGGAGATATTCTTGAATAACTTTTTTTGTGAAGGTCGGAGAGACTTGCAAGTAGGCTCTACCACCACTAAATGGGGTTGCGCGCATCGATCGGTACCATCCTTGAGCTTCTCCGACTTTCGGAAGGGTTAGGGTTAGGGTTAGGGATGAAAGCACATAGGAGAAAGAGATATTCTTGAATAACTTTTTTTGTGAAGGTCGGAGAGACTTGCAAGTAGGCTCTACTCCCACTAAATGGGGTAGCGCGCATCGATCGGTACCATCCTTGAGCTTCTCCGACTTTCGGAAGGGTTAGGGTTAGGGTTAGGGATGAAAGCACATAGGAGAAAGAGATATTCTTGAATAACTTTTTTTGTGAAGGTCGGAGAGACTTGCAAGTAGGCTCTACCCCCACTAAATGGGGTAGCGCGCATCGATCGGTACCATCCTTGAGCTTCTCCGACTTTCGGAAGGGTTAGGGTTAGGGTTAGGGATGAAAGCACATAGGAGAAAGAGATATTCTTGAATAACTTTTTTTGTGAAGGTCGGAGAGACTTGGAAAGTGGTTGCATCTGGACTAATTTGGGTCCTGCGGATCGATTGGTACCATCCCCGAGCTTGTACGACCTTCGAAAGAGGTCGACCGACGAAATTCCCCCAAATCTGAGGAGATATTCTTGAATAACTTTTTTTGTGAAGGTCGGAGAGACTTGCAAGTAGGCTCTACCCCCACTAAATGGGGTTGCGCGCATCGATCGGTACCATCCTTGAGCTTCTCCGACTTTCGGAAGGGTTAGGGTTAGGGTTAGGGATGAAAGCACATAGGAGAAAGAGATATTCTTGAATAACTTTTTTTGTGAAGGTCGGAGAGACTTGGAAAGTGGTTGCATCTGGACTAATTTGGGTCCTGCGGATCGATTGGTACCATCCCCGAGCTTGTACGACCTTCGGAAGAGGTCGACCGACGAAATTCCCCCAAATCTGAGGAGATATTCTTGAATAACTTTTTTTGTGAAGGTCGGAGAGACTTGCAAGTAGGCTCTACCCCCACTAAATGGGGTAGCGCGCATCGATCGGTACCATCCTTGAGCTTCTCCGACTTTCGGAAGGGTTAGGGTTAGGGTTAGGGCTGAAAGCACATAGGAGAAAGAGATATTCTTGAATAACTTTTTTTGTGAAGGTCGGAGAGACTTGGAAAGTGGTTGCATCTTGACTAATTTGGGTCCTGCGGATCGATTGGTACCATCCCCGAGCTTGTACGACCTTCGGAAGAGGTCGACCGACGAAATTCCCCCAAATCTGAGGAGATATTCTTGAATAACTTTTTTTGTGAAGGTCGGAGAGACTTGCAAGTAGGCTCTACCCCCACTAAATGGGGTAGCGCGCATCGATCGGTACTATCCTTGAGCTTCTCCGACTTTCGGAAGGGTTAGGGTTAGGGTTAGGGATGAAAGCACATAGGAGAAAGAGATATTCTTGAATAACGTTTTTTGTGAAGGTCGGAGAGACTTGCAAGTAGGCTCTACCCCCACTAAATGGGGTAGCGCGCATCGATCGGTACCATCCTTGAGCTTCTCCGACTTTCGGAAGGGTTAGGGTTAGGGTTAGGGATGAAAGCACATAGGAGAAAGAGATATTCTTGAATAACTTTTTTTGTGAAGGTCGGAGAGACTTGGAAAGTGGTTGCATCTGGACTAATTTGGGTCCTGCGGATCGATTGGTACCATCCCCGAGCTTGTACGACCTTCGGAAGAGGTCGACCGACGAAATTCCCCCAAATCTGAGGAGATATTCTTGAATAACTTTTTTTGTGAAGGTCGGAGAGACTTGCAAGTAGGCTCTACCCCCACTAAATGGGGTAGCGCGCATCGATCGGTACCATCCTTGAGCTTCTCCGACTTTCGGAAGGGTTAGGGTTAGGGTTAGGGATGAAAGCACATAGGAGAAAGAGATATTCTTGAATAACTTTTTTTGTGAAGGTCGGAGAGACTTGCAAGTAGGCTCTACCCCCACTAAATGGGGTAGCGCGCATCGATCGGTACCATCCTTGAGCTTCTCCGACTTTCGGAAGGGTTAGGGTTAGGGTTAGGGATAAAAGCACATAGGAGAAAGAGATATTCTTGAATAACTTTTTTTGTGAAGGTCGGAGAGACTTGCAAGTAGGCTCTACCCCCACTAAATGGGGTAGCGCACATCGATCGGTACCATCCTTGAGCTTCTCCGACTTTCGGAAGGGTTAGGGTTAGGGTTAGGGATGAAAGCACATAGGAGAAAGAGATATTCTTGAATAACTTTTTTTGTGAAGGTCGGAGAGACTTGGAAAGTGGTTGCATCTGGACTAATTTGGGTCCTGCGGATCGATTGGTACCATCCCCGAGCTTGTACGACCTTCGGAAGAGGTCGACCGACGAAATTCCCCCAAATCTGAGGAGATATTCTTGAATAACTTTTTTTGTGAAGGTCGGAGAGACTTGCAAGTAGGCTCTACCCCCACTAAATGGGGTAGCGCGCATCGATCGGTACCATCCTTGAGCTTCTCCGACTTTCGGAAGGGTTAGGGTTAGGGTTAGGGATGAAAGCACATAGGAGAAAGAGATATTCTTGAATAACTTTTTTTGTGAAGGTCGGAGAGACTTGCAAGTAGGCTCTACCCCCACTAAATGGGGTAGCGCGCATCGATCGGTACCATCCTTGAGCTTCTCCGACTTTCGGAAGGGTTAGGGTTAGGGTTAGGGATGAAAGCACATAGGAGAAAGAGATATTCTTGAATAACTTTTTTTGTGAAGGTCGGAGAGACTTGCAAGTAGGCTCTACCCCCACTAAATGGGGTAGCGCGCATCGATCGGTACCATCCTTGAGCTTCTCCGACTTTCGGAAGGGTTAGGGTTAGGGTTAGGGATGAAAGCACATAGGAGAAAGAGATATTCTTGAATAACTTTTTTTGTGAAGGTCGGAGAGACTTGCAAGTAGGCTCTACCCCCACTAAATGGGGTAGCGCGCATCGATCGGTACCATCCTTGAGCTTCTCCGACTTTCGGAAGGGTTAGGGTTAGGGTTAGGGATGAAAGCACATAGGAGAAAGAGATATTCTTGAATAACTTTTTTTGTGAAGGTCGGAGAGACTTGCAAGTAGGCTCTACCCCCACTAAATGGGGTAGCGCGCATCGATCGGTACCATCCTTGAGCTTCTCCGACTTTCGGAAGGGTTAGGGTTAGGGTTAGGGATAAAAGCACATAGGAGAAAGAGATATTCTTGAATAACTTTTTTTGTGAAGGTCGGAGAGACTTGCAAGTAGGCTCTACCCCCACTAAATGGGGTAGCGCACATCGATCGGTACCATCCTTGAGCTTCTCCGACTTTCGGAAGGGTTAGGGTTAGGGTTAGGGATGAAAGCACATAGGAGAAAGAGATATTCTTGAATAACTTTTTTTGTGAAGGTCGGAGAGACTTGGAAAGTGGTTGCATCTGGACTAATTTGGGTCCTGCGGATCGATTGGTACCATCCCCGAGCTTGTACGACCTTCGGAAGAGGTCGACCGACGAAATTCCCCCAAATCTGAGGAGATATTCTTGAATAACTTTTTTTGTGAAGGTCGGAGAGACTTGCAAGTAGGCTCTACCCCCACTAAATGGGGTAGCGCGCATCGATCGGTACCATCCTTGAGCTTCTCCGACTTTCGGAAGGGTTAGGGTTAGGGTTAGGGATGAAAGCACATAGGAGAAAGAGATATTCTTGAATAACTTTTTTTGTGAAGGTCGGAGAGACTTGGAAAGTGGTTGCATCTGGACTAATTTGGGTCCTGCGGATCGATTGGTACCATCCCCGAGCTTGTACGACCTTCGGAAGAGGTCGACCGACGAAATTCCCCCAAATCTGAGGAGATATTCTTGAATAACTTTTTTTGTGAAGGTCGGAGAGACTTGCAAGTAGGCTCTACCCCCACTAAATGGGGTTGCACGCATCGATCGGTACCATCCTTGAGCTTCTCCGACTTTCGGAAGGGTTAGGGTTAGGGTTAGGGATGAAAGCACATAGGAGAAAGAGATATTCTTGAATAACTTTTTTTGTGAAGGTCGGAGAGACTTGCAAGTAGACTCTACCCCCACTAAATGGGGTAGCGCGCATCGATCGGTACCATCCTTGAGCTTTTCCGACTTTCGGAAGGGTTAGGGTTAGGGTTAGGGATGAAAGCACATAGGAGAAAGAGATATTCTTGAATAACTTTTTTTGTGAAGGTCGGAGAGACTTGGAAAGTGGTTGCATCTGGACTAATTTGGGTCCTGCGGATCGATTGGTACCATCCCCGAGCTTGTACGACCTTCGGAAGAGGTCGACCGACGAAATTCCCCCAAATCTGAGGAGATATTCTTGAATAACTTTTTTTGTGAAGGTCGGAGAGACTTGCAAGTAGGCTCTACCCCCACTAAATGGGGTAGCGCGCATCGATCGGTACCATCCTTGAGCTTCTCCGACTTTCGGAAGGGTTAGGGTTAGGGATGAAAGCACATAGGAGAAAGAGATATTCTTGAATAACTTTTTTTGTGAAGGTCGGAGAGACTTGCAAGTAGGCTCTACCCCCACTAAATGGGGTAGCGCGCATCGATCGGTACCATCCTTGAGCTTCTCCGACTTTCGGAAGGGTTAGGGTTAGGGTTAGGGATGAAAGCACATAGGAGAAAGAGATATTCTTGAATAACTTTTTTTGTGAAGGTCGGAGAGACTTGCAAGTAGGCTCTACCCCCACTAAATGGGGTAGCGCGCATCGATCGGTACCATCCTTGAGCTTCTCCGACTTTCGGAAGGGTTAGGGTTAGGGTTAGGGATGAAAGCACATAGGAGAAAGAGATATTCTTGAATAACTTTTTTTGTGAAGGTCGGAGAGACTTGCAAGTAGGCTCTACCCCCACTAAATGGGGTAGCGCGCATCGATCGGTACCATCCTTGAGCTTCTCCGACTTTCGGAAGGGTTAGGGTTAGGGTTAGGGATAAAAGCACATAGGAGAAAGAGATATTCTTGAATAACTTTTTTTGTGAAGGTCGGAGAGACTTGCAAGTAGGCTCTACCCCCACTAAATGGGGTAGCGCACATCGATCGGTACCATCCTTGAGCTTCTCCGACTTTCGGAAGGGTTAGGGTTAGGGTTAGGGATGAAAGCACATAGGAGAAAGAGATATTCTTGAATAACTTTTTTTGTGAAGGTCGGAGAGACTTGGAAAGTGGTTGCATCTGGACTAATTTGGGTCCTGCGGATCGATTGGTACCATCCCCGAGCTTGTACGACCTTCGAAAGAGGTCGACCGACGAAATTCCCCCAAATCTGAGGAGATATTCTTGAATAACTTTTTTTGTGAAGGTCGGAGAGACTTGCAAGTAGGCTCTACCCCCACTAAATGGGGTAGCGCGCATCGATCGGTACCATCCTTGAGCTTCTCCGACTTTCGGAAGGGTTAGGGTTAGGGTTAGGGATGAAAGCACATAGGAGAAAGAGATATTCTTGAATAACTTTTTTTGTGAAGGTCGGAGAGACTTGGAAAGTGGTTGCATCTGGACTAATTTGGGTCCTGCGGATCGATTGGTACCATCCCCGAGCTTGTACGACCTTCGAAAGAGGTCGACCGACGAAATTCCCCCAAATCTGAGGAGATATTCTTGAATAACTTTTTTTGTGAAGGTCGGAGAGACTTGCAAGTAGGCTCTACCCCCACTAAATGGGGTTGCGCGCATCGATCGGTACCATCCTTGAGCTTCTCCGACTTTCGGAAGGGTTAGGGTTAGGGTTAGGGATGAAAGCACATAGGAGAAAGAGATATTCTTGAATAACTTTTTTTGTGAAGGTCGGAGAGACTTGGAAAGTGGTTGCATCTGGACTAATTTGGGTCCTGCGGATCGATTGGTACCATCCCCGAGCTTGTACGACCTTCGGAAGAGGTCGACCGACGAAATTCCCCAAATCTGAGGAGATATTCTTGAATAACTTTTTTTGTGAAGGTCGGAGAGACTTGCAAGTAGGCTCTACCCCCACTAAATGGGGTAGCGCGCATCGATCGGTACCATCCTTGAGCTTCTCCGACTTTCGGAAGGGTTAGGGTTAGGGTTAGGGATGAAAGCACATAGGAGAAAGAGATATTCTTGAATAACTTTTTTTGTGAAGGTCGGAGAGACTTGGAAAGTGGTTGCATCTGGACTAATTTGGGTCCTGCGGATCGATTGGTACCATCCCCGAGCTTGTACGACCTTCGGAAGAGGTCGACCGACGAAATTCCCCCAAATCTGAGGAGATATTCTTGAATAACTTTTTTTGTGAAGGTCGGAGAGACTTGCAAGTAGGCTCTACCCCCACTAAATGGGGTTGCACGCATCGATCGGTACCATCCTTGAGCTTCTCCGACTTTCGGAAGGGTTAGGGTTAGGGTTAGGGATGAAAGCACATAGGAGAAAGAGATATTCTTGAATAACTTTTTTTGTGAAGGTCGGAGAGACTTGCAAGTAGACTCTACCCCCACTAAATGGGGTAGCGCGCATCGATCGGTACCATCCTTGAGCTTTTCCGACTTTCGGAAGGGTTAGGGTTAGGGTTAGGGATGAAAGCACATAGGAGAAAGAGATATTCTTGAATAACTTTTTTTGTGAAGGTCGGAGAGACTTGGAAAGTGGTTGCATCTGGACTAATTTGGGTCCTGCGGATCGATTGGTACCATCCCCGAGCTTGTACGACCTTCGGAAGAGGTCGACCGACGAAATTCCCCCAAATCTGAGGAGATATTCTTGAATAACTTTTTTTGTGAAGGTCGGAGAGACTTGCAAGTAGGCTCTACCCCCACTAAATGGGGTAGCGCGCATCGATCGGTACCATCCTTGAGCTTCTCCGACTTTCGGAAGGGTTAGGGTTAGGGTTAGGGATGAAAGCACATAGGAGAAAGAGATATTCTTGAATAACTTTTTTTGTGAAGGTCGGAGAGACTTGCAAGTAGGCTCTACCCCCACTAAATGGGGTAGCGCGCATCGATCGGTACCATCCTTGAGCTTCTCCGACTTTCGGAAGGGTTAGGGTTAGGGTTAGGGATGAAAGCACATAGGAGAAAGAGATATTCTTGAATAACTTTTTTTGTGAAGGTCGGAGAGACTTGCAAGTAGGCTCTACCCCCACTAAATGGGGTAGCGCGCATCGATCGGTACCATCCTTGAGCTTCTCCGACTTTCGGAAGGGTTAGGGTTAGGGTTAGGGATGAAAGCACATAGGAGAAAGAGATATTCTTGAATAACTTTTTTTGTGAAGGTCGGAGAGACTTGCAAGTAGGCTCTACCCCCACTAAATGGGGTAGCGCGCATCGATCGGTACCATCCTTGAGCTTCTCCGACTTTCGGAAGGGTTAGGGTTAGGGTTAGGGATAAAAGCACATAGGAGAAAGAGATATTCTTGAATAACTTTTTTTGTGAAGGTCGGAGAGACTTGCAAGTAGGCTCTACCCCCACTAAATGGGGTAGCGCACATCGATCGGTACCATCCTTGAGCTTCTCCGACTTTCGGAAGGGTTAGGGTTAGGGTTAGGGATGAAAGCACATAGGAGAAAGAGATATTCTTGAATAACTTTTTTTGTGAAGGTCGGAGAGACTTGGAAAGTGGTTGCATCTGGACTAATTTGGGTCCTGCGGATCGATTGGTACCATCCCCGAGCTTGTACGACCTTCGGAAGAGGTCGACCGACGAAATTCCCCCAAATCTGAGGAGATATTCTTGAATAACTTTTTTTGTGAAGGTCGGAGAGACTTGCAAGTAGGCTTTACCCCCACTAAATGGGGTTGCGCGCATCGATCGGTACCATCCTTGAGCTTCTCCGACTTTCGGAAGGGTTAGGGTTAGGGTTAGGGATGAAAGCACATAGGAGAAAGAGATATTCTTGAATAACTTTTTTTGTGAAGGTCGGAGAGACTTGGAAAGTGGTTGCATCTGGACTAATTTGGGTCCTGCGGATCGATTGGTACCATCCCCGAGCTTGTACGACCTTCGGAAGAGGTCGACCGACGAAATTCCCCCAAATCTGAGGAGATATTCTTGAATAACTTTTTTTGTGAAGGTCGGAGAGACTTGCAAGTAGGCTCTACCCCCACTAAATGGGGTAGCGCGCATCGATCGGTACCATCCTTGAGCTTCTCCGACTTTCGGAAGGGTTAGGGTTAGGGTTAGGGATGAAAGCACATAGGAGAAAGAGATATTCTTGAATAACTTTTTTTGTGAAGGTCGGAGAGACTTGGAAAGTGGTTGCATCTTGACTAATTTGGGTCCTGCGGATCGATTGGTACCATCCCCGAGCTTGTACGACCTTCGGAAGAGGTCGACCGACGAAATTCCCCCAAATCTGAGGAGATATTCTTGAATAACTTTTTTTGTGAAGGTCGGAGAGACTTGCAAGTAGGCTCTACCCCCACTAAATGGGGTAGCGCGCATCGATCGGTACTATCTTTGAGCTTCTCCGACTTTCGGAAGGGTTAGGGTTAGGGTTAGGGATGAAAGCACATAGGAGAAAGAGATATTCTTGAATAACGTTTTTTGTGAAGGTCGGAGAGACTTGCAAGTAGGCTCTACCCCCACTAAATGGGGTAGCGCGCATCGATCGGTACCATCCTTGAGCTTCTCCGACTTTCGGAAGGGTTAGGGTTAGGGTTAGGGATGAAAGCACATAGGAGAAAGAGATATTCTTGAATAACTTTTTTTGTGAAGGTCGGAGAGACTTGGAAAGTGGTTGCATCTGGACTAATTTGGGTCCTGCGGATCGATTGGTACCATCCCCGAGCTTGTACGACCTTCGGAAGAGGTCGACCGACGAAATTCCCCCAAATCTGAGGAGATATTCTTGAATAACTTTTTTTGTGACGGTCGGAGAGACTTGCAAGTAGGCTCTACCCCCACTAAATGGGGTAGCGCGCATCGATCGGTACCATCCTTGAGCTTCTCCGACTTTCGGAAGGGTTAGGGTTAGGGTTAGGGATGAAAGCACATAGGAGAAAGAGATATTCTTGAATAACTTTTTTTGTGAAGGTCGGAGAGACTTGCAAGTAGGCTCTACCCCCACTAAATGGGGTAGCGCGCATCGATCGGTACCATCCTTGAGCTTCTCCGACTTTCGGAAGGGTTAGGGTTAGGGTTAGGGATAAAAGCACATAGGAGAAAGAGATATTCTTGAATAACTTTTTTTGTGAAGGTCGGAGAGACTTGCAAGTAGGCTCTACCCCCACTAAATGGGGTAGCGCACATCGATCGGTACCATCCTTGAGCTTCTCCGACTTTCGGAAGGGTTAGGGTTAGGGTTAGGGATGAAAGCACATAGGAGAAAGAGATATTCTTGAATAACTTTTTTTGTGAAGGTCGGAGAGACTTGGAAAGTGGTTGCATCTGGACTAATTTGGGTCCTGCGGATCGATTGGTACCATCCCCGAGCTTGTACGACCTTCGGAAGAGGTCGACCGACGAAATTCCCCCAAATCTGAGGAGATATTCTTGAATAACTTTTTTTGTGAAGGTCGGAGAGACTTGCAAGTAGGCTCTACCCCCACTAAATGGGGTAGCGCGCATCGATCGGTACCATCCTTGAGCTTCTCCGACTTTCGGAAGGGTTAGGGTTAGGGTTAGGGATGAAAGCACATAGGAGAAAGAGATATTCTTGAATAACTTTTTTTGTGAAGGTCGGAGAGACTTGCAAGTAGGCTCTACCCCCACTAAATGGGGTAGCGCGCATCGATCGGTACCATCCTTGAGCTTCTCCGACTTTCGGAAGGGTTAGGGTTAGGGTTAGGGATGAAAGCACATAGGAGAAAGAGATATTCTTGAATAACTTTTTTTGTGAAGGTCGGAGAGACTTGGAAAGTGGTTGCATCTGGACTAATTTGGGTCCTGCGGATCGATTAGTACCATCCCCGAGCTTGTACGACCTTCGGAAGAGGTCGACCGACGAAATTCCCCCAAATCTGAGGAGATATTCTTGAATAACTTTTTTTGTGAAGGTCGGAGAGACTTGCAAGTAGGCTCTACCCCCACTAAATGGGGTTGCACGCATCGATCGGTACCATCCTTGAGCTTCTCCGACTTTCGGAAGGGTTAGGGTTAGGGTTAGGGATGAAAGCACATAGGAGAAAGAGATATTCTTGAATAACTTTTTTTGTGAAGGTCGGAGAGACTTGCAAGTAGACTCTACCCCCACTAAATGGGGTAGCGCGCATCGATCGGTACCATCCTTGAGCTTTTCCGACTTTCGGAAGGGTTAGGGTTAGGGTTAGGGATGAAAGCACATAGGAGAAAGAGATATTCTTGAATAACTTTTTTTGTGAAGGTCGGAGAGACTTGGAAAGTGGTTGCATCTGGACTAATTTGGGTCCTGCGGATCGATTGGTACCATCCCCGAGCTTGTACGACCTTCGAAAGAGGTCGACCGACGAAATTCCCCCAAATCTGAGGAGATATTCTTGAATAACTTTTTTTGTGAAGGTCGGAGAGACTTGCAAGTAGGCTCTACCCCCACTAAATGGGGTTGCGCGCATCGATCGGTACCATCCTTGAGCTTCTCCGACTTTCGGAAGGGTTAGGGTTAGGGTTAGGGATGAAAGCACATAGGAGAAAGAGAT